>NC_056735.1:181159158-181522908 GCF_019279795.1 Protopterus annectens
AACAACTTTTATGTGACAGTCATAATGTCTATTGAACTGAATTTTGAAATTGCAGTGTTTGAATGTGAAAGAGGTACCAGTACAAATATGTGGGCAAACCACACAACTGTTACAAGTGTACATACCAAGTTGTGTATTAGGTAGGTTACAAGTATCTAACAAATAAGGCATATCCCTGTTTTCTAAATGTCTGCGTATATTTTTAGTTTGTTTGAATGAGAAAACGGGGTTAGAACCTAACAACTTTGCATTCATATGAGAATCTGTAACCATGTCCCAGTTATTAGTGATAATGGTTTGAATAGATGCCATGTCCCTAGAGATAGGTAACGGAAAACTAAGTGTTCTGTTAACATGGGATTTGCGTGAAGTATTGTTATGGTTAGGTTGGAAACCAAAATGTAATATTGGGAGGTGTCTGGTGTATCTGTTAGCTGCTACTTGTTCAAAAATGTTATCTACAAGTGTAGGAGGGTAGTTTCTGGCATAAAACATATGTTTAAGAATGGTAGATTGTAGGATAAATTCAGAGTCCTGGCTGGTTATTCTGGATATGCGGATAAATTGACCTTTAACAAGGTTCCTTTTCATGAAGAATGGATGCATGCTTTTAAAATAAAAAAAAATCTTTTTATATGTGTCTTTCCTAAAGACAGTGGATGTAATATTTTTGTCTGCAGTGATAGTAATTTTCATGTCTAGGAAGGAGACAGAATTACCACATCCAGAAATGACAAGTTTTAAAAAATCTAAAGATTCTTGCATGTGTGCAATGAATGTATGTAGGCTGGGAATGTCTCCCTTCCATGCAAAAAAGATGTCATCAATGTAACATTTGTATATAACAACAACATGTTTTAGTGTTTTTATTTGTGTTTTGGGTAGCCTGGGGAACTAGACTTCAGCAAAAGTGCACTTTCGTTTAAGTGGACTTTCGCTTAAGTGTAGGGTCTACTGCTTAATTTCGGAGAAGTGTATTTTCGATGTTAAGCAGTAGACCCATACATATATATATATATATATATATATATATATATATATATATATATATATATATATATATATATATATATATATATATACATATATATGGATTCCATATACTAGATTGAAGTTTCACTACTTCGAAATAGTGTATGGAATGCACATTGCAGTGAAAGTGCACTTAATCAAAAGTGCACTTACGCGAAGTTCAGTACAACAAACGGGCGTTGTGCTGATCTTCCATGCAGTATTCACAGAGCTTAGGGTTAGGGCATGGGTCATGGTAAGGGGATAGTCCTATGGGCTGTCCCCTTACCATGACCCGTGCCCTAACCCTAAGGTCTGTGATGACTGCAGCACAGTGAAGGACATAGCAATGTCCTCCACTATGGTGCGATAGTCACGAACCTTAGGGTTAGGGCATGGATTAGGTTAAGGGGATAGCTTTACTAACTATCCCCTTACCTTAACCTGTGTCCTATCCCTAAGGTATGTGAGTATTGCACCATAGTGGAGGAGATAGCTTATTTTTTGATGTCCTCCACTGTGCTGCGGTACTTTTGGTGAAGTGCACTTTTGCGGAAGTTCGTTTTCATTAAAGTGAACTTTCGCATAAGTGAGGCTTCCTATTACAAGTTCGAAGTTGTGAACTTTCGTTCTTGTAATAGGAATCCATATATATATATATATATATATATATATATATATATATATATATATATATATATATATATATATATATATATATATTAGATATAAGATATGTGTATGTGTGGATTCCCTTCACAAGGTCAAAGTTTCAAAACTTCGAACTGCAAAAAATCAAGGCCATAAGATCAAAGTTTTGAAACTTCAATCGTTTTGATTGAAACAAAGTTAAGGAAAGCGTTTAATTGGAAACCCCAGGCCCAGATGCAGTACCTAACTTCTGATTAAAAGTATTAACATATTTACAGGAAGATTTAGCCATGAGTAAGAACTATTTATATGCACACCCTGAACAGACACCAACATGGCTAACAACAGGCAAAACAATGCTCCTACTTAAGAGTGAACCTGCAAGTTACCCTAAAAATTATAGACCAGTAACTTGGCTTCTGACGACATATAAACTATACACTGGAACTGATGCTGACAAAGTTTATAGTCATTTAGAAGAAAACTCAATTATGGCAATAGAACAAAAGGGCAATAAAAGAAAACTTTTATTGTTAAATAAAGTCATACTGGAGAACTGTAAAAAGAGGAAGAATCTAAGCATGGCATGGACTGACCACAAAAAAGCATTTGAGAGTATCCCACATTCATGGATAAAAGAGTGCTTAAAAATGTATAAGATACACTGATCGACTACATTACAGTGACCATGAAATAGTGGCAGACCACTTTGCAATTAAGCCATGATAAAGGAAAAATTATTATTCCAGGGATAAAAACTCAATGGAGCATATTCCAGGGTAACTCTCTGGCACCGCTGCTATTCTGTCTTGCCCTTAACGCATTAAGCTGTCTCCTTAACAACGTAGGCCATGGCTATAATTTTGCTCCTAGAAAACAACAGTGTAAAGACCTCTCATCTTCTCTTTTTGTTAATGATTTAAAATGGTATAGCTCATCAGATAAGGAACTGAAAGCACAACTGCAAGTTGTCAAAACTAATTCAGATGATAAAAGGATGTCATTTGGTCTTGATAAATGTGCAAAAGCAACCTTCAAAGCAGGAAAACTTCAGCATCAAGAAAACATCAGTTTAGAACAAGAATGTGATATAAAATAAACCTGAGTGAGAGGTAGTGTATAAATATTTGAGAATTGATGAAGGATCAACAAAAAACATGAACAAATACAAATAAAGCTTAGTAAGGAGTATTTTAGAAGACTTAAATTAATCCAGAAAACAGCGTTGATATCTAGGAACAAAATTCAAGCTGTAACCCAATTTGCTCTGCCTGTCCTAACTTATAGTTTTGGAGTAATTGATTGGCCCCAAAACATGTTGGATAGGTTAGACAGGAATACAAGAAGGATGCTGGATGCTCACCAAATGATTTATAAAAATCAGTTGATACCAAGATTTTATATTCCCCATTCTGAAGGAGGTATGGGCCTCCTTGAAATTGATTACATGTATAAATCTGCAATCATTGGACTGCACACATATCTGCTGACCTGACAAGACCCAAACATAGTGAAAGTTTTGAAACATGAGGAGAATAAATCTAAAATGACTTGTCTGCTTTGTCTGGCAGAAGCATATCAGCATCAAGCAGGAATGGAAATCAAACCAGAAGTAGATAAAAAACAGGCAGCAACTGAATGTGCCAAAAAACAAAAGAAAGAATATAAGAAGAAGCATCAGACAAGAAGGCAAAAAATGTGGAAAATGCATAAATATAGTTGCAAGTATAGAAAACTTCTGGAAGAACCTCGTGTTGATCTGGATTGAATGCAGAAATGATTAAGGAGAGGTGAATTCAAACCAAGAGATGAAAGGTTAATATTGATGGCCCAAGACAGTGGGCTATGTACATGTTGGTTTAGAAAGTCCATTGAACATTTGGAAGAAACAGATAAATGTAGGTTTTATAAAACAGCACTGGAAACAGTCACACACCTCATTGCTGGTTGAGACATACTAATGGCAGACGAACTATATACTGAAAGGCATAATAATGTGGCAAGACTGTTGCACTAGGAACTGTGCAAACATAATGGTATTAAAGTGGCTGAAAAACACTGGAAATAAGAGCCACAAAGCAACATAGAAAATGATGAAGTCTACATCACATGGAATCACCCATTACCAACAGTTCAAAAGATAGATGTTAGAAAACCAGATATAATGGTCCATGAAAAGAAAACAAAAGTAGCATTGATCATTGAAATTGCCATGCCCAGTGACTACAGTGTCTTGTGTACAGAGATGCACAAAGTCATAAAATATCAGGATTTGCAGGCAGAAATAAGAGCAATGTGGAAGGAAGCTACCCAGACAGTTCCAATAGTATAAAAAAGAATCTACAATAATATTTAGATATGTTACCAATACATGTAAATCCATACAAACTGCAGAAGGAGTCATTACTGGGCACATTGTGGGTGCTGCATAGAGCACTTCTGACTGACATGAAAGATTCAAACAATACTAATTTCATGAACTTTTATCATACTCTGACTTAGGAATGGAGTCCATTCCAATCATGGTATTAGAAATCCAAATGATTTGGAGAAATTAAAAAAAAAGTGTATCGTGGTTCATGAGGTCCAGAGATCTTGGGTGGCATACCCCTGTATAAGATGAAACATAATTTGACCAAAAAAAGGAAATTAAGTATCAAGTGCTTGTTAGAAGAAATATATATGGATGCATTTATCAATCATGCACAAAATAATATAAAAAGTCTAGATTTTGATTTCCATTTTCTAGTAATTGTTTTTTTGGCAGCCACTATAATTAAAAACAGCAAGGCCTTACCATGTCTAGGCAATTCCAATTCTGTATCATAGCTCAGAAAAATCATCTCCCTTGTCACACCAATCTGCCCATCCATCATCTCCAGCAGAGCATCCAACAGGGAATCCTTAAAGTCTGCCAATTCACCACACTCCCAGAAAGTATGTTCCCAATTACCTCTTTCTTCCCTGTCACACCTCCAACATTTGCTGTCTATCCAAGGAAAAATAATGTGGAGTTTACTTGAGGTATAAAAATATATATGAAAACATTTCCCAACAATATCCTAAATCTTCAAGATTGTGTTGCATATTTAGGAAACATATCTATATCCTTCCATTGTTTCTTTTTGAATTCTTATCCAATCTCCCTTCCCAATCCTTTCTAACTTCCTCTAATTGAGTCATATAGTTATCATGCAATATTTTATATGACCTATTAATTACTCATTTTTAATGGCAGCTTCTGTTGTAGATTCTACTAAAAACTCTACCATTGCTGTTTTTTTTTTATTTAGGACCATTTATTTTTCTTTGCCTATACTCTGGTATCAATCCTTGATAAGGAAGGCAATATCTAACCTGTAGTCCAAATAAATTGCTGACATCTTCCCATTCTATCATCTTTCCTTCTCTAGTTATTTGCTCCCAATAACTTGGTTCCTTTGCCAGTTTTGTCCAATAAATGTCAGCCCCCTCTTGCCTATTGTCTATATCCCAAATTGCAATCATCCCTATTGGCAAAATGTAATTTCTTCATGCCCATTTTGGCTTAGTAATTAAGATACTTTCTGCTACTTTATAGATGTATTATTATGTATGATTATTCTTATTCTCCTTAAAGGCTTGCATCCAAAATCCCAGTCACTCCTTGTTTCATGAGCTTTCCCCCTATTTCATCTTCATCCCTTTCCACTTTAAGTTATAGTTTTCTGCTTGTGAAGTAGTGAATATAGTGACAGAGATAAAACAACTGGAATGGAGATCTTTAGAAAAGGGCAGGAGCAAACTACAAAGGAAAAAATGGGAATTGTGGGAACAATGCCTACAGGGGACAAATGAGGTTTAAAAGAAGGCAGGGATTAAATGAGCTGTGTAATGTTTGATTGAAAATGATTAGGTAGATGATAAGTGACGTATAATGTTTGCAACCAGGAGTGTGTCATTGTGGTTTGTTTTTATTTATATAAATGTATGATTGCCTATATCATAAGTGATGGTTTAATAAAGATGTTTCTTGTTTAAATAAAAGAGGAAAGGATTGAATAATTTGTGTAATGTTGCTTAGGTTATATGATAGATAGCAATATATGTGAAGTAAAATGTTTATAAAAGTGAACTTGTTAGAACAATTTGATTACTTTTATACAAATGTAAATTTGTCTATGTCACAACTTATAATTCAATAAAGGAGTAAGGCTCCCTGTGCATACAAGAAAATTAATACAGAACTCTCCTTCCCCAAAACAATAAATGTAAACCCATGCTAAAAGTCTGTAAGGATGACAGTAGTCATGTAATTCTGTAGTACACTGCAGCATTAACAAAAATATAAACTTTTTAATTAGAAATGGACAAAAATTTTTGTGGAGATCCATTTATGTGGAGAGCAGCAGATATAAATCACAGGCTTACCACAATCTGAATCCAAACAGACTCCCCGACTATGATGCACATTCTTTACCAACATAATTATCTTTATATAGTACATATTTAGCCCTCTGAGCACTGTGAATATGCAAATCAGGAGTAATCTGAATATTACTCATGCACTCCACACTCTGCAGTAAGTGTAGGGCAAGTAAACATGGTGCAAGGATATACATGATTGTGTGCACATGCTCTAGCACTGCAAGGACAAGCATTGAGAAGTGTTACTTCCTAAGGGTTTACAAGTGTGAGCAATTAGTCTGACTGCAGGAACACTAAGTGTTTCACACTCTTTCTTCTTTGATGTACATGTGTGAGGAGTCTGTCAGGGAGAAGAGACTAAAACAAAAGTCTGTGATTACATCAACAGACTTTGGAGAGAAAATTTTGTAACCTTTTTATGAAGTGATTATGACCACACTGTTGTGTTTCCGAGTACACATTTGTCTACAGTTCTAAGAAAAAAACAGTACTCATTGAAACAGATACCTAAATCAAAGGAAATAAGATTACATTCATATTAAAAAACCATAGATAAGGTCATGGTGCTCACAAATTAAAGGGAAGAAAAATGCTGCAGTGTTGTAAATATTTGTTATATTGTGGGAGGAAATATAAGCTTAACTGTTGTCAATATCCCATTGATCCACACATCTAATGGTAAATTACAAAGGTGAACTTTCAGAACTTGGTTCTGTTTTGACCCCGGGGATCACTTCTGTGGCTCTGCTCGACAGTGGCACAGGAAAATCATTTTCTTGGGTGGCGAAAGCCAGGGTACATTTGGCTAGGCTTATATAGGCCCTAGGGTCAATAGCCTAGTACCTACCTATTAACCTGTGAACCTATGATACACTGTCACATCTTGAGCATATGTAATCTACTTTTTCTTCTTCCTAATATATGTCTGTGTCTGTGGCATATAGTGAAAATCATCTCAGTTGTGTATTGTTAATCCTCTGGTTTAATGGTTCAGATCCAGAGAGGGTACTGTTTGCCTAAATGTGGTGATATTTAAGGAGCATATGTTCATGTTATAACAGAATGAAATTGAGGAAACATCAGAAAGATACATTTTAAATATTTGTTTCATATGCCTCTCTTTTGTCATCTCTTCTTCATCATTTTAATGCCATTTGGCTTTACACACTGTTGTCTGTCAGTGATCGTAGTGAACCATAGCTCACTTTTTAATGTGAAAATTCCCCACCTAATGTGGAATACCATCAGTAGCACAAATTGACACTGGTGCTGGTGTGCTGTCATTAACAATATGGGCAGTGCTGAGCAAAGAAATTACTTGCTATCTCTGTGGTGTAAGTTGTAAGTGAAATAATCTTAGAGAGAGAGGACATATAATGCATGGTTTGAATCCAGTTTGCAGAATTTTTTACATGGTTCAGAATAAATTTTGACACACAATCTACTATATGAAATGAACAGGCTAAAGTCTATGTGATGTGTTAAATTTATACCTGTAGTCTTGTGACACTGAAAATATCAGGATTTGCAGGCAGAAATGAGAGCAATGTGCAAGTAAGACACCCAGACAGTTCCAACAGTAGAAGGAGCAATGGGTCTTATAAAAAAAGAATCTACAATTGTATTTAGATATGTTACCAATACATGTAAACCCATACAAATTGCAGAAGGAGTCATTACTGGTTACAATGCGGGTGCTACAAAGAGCACTTCTGGCTGACATTAAAGATTGAAATAATACTAATTTCATGAACTTTGATTGTACTTTTACTTGGGAATGGGGTCCATTCCCATCATGGTATTGGAAACCCAAAAGACCTGGAGAAATTAAAAAAGAGAGATACCCACATTTAACAATACTGAACTTGTAATAACACTGCTGGTTTATGGGCCAGAAATTGTAGTTTATTGGCTGTTTGGGAAGTTTTTCCATCTCTTTCAACTTTCTGGTTTAAAAGCCCACATTTGCACTTGTTTCCTACCTTTCCTGTAACTAGTCTAGTCCGGATGCAGATCTGCTGTATCCAGGACTGTTTGTAAGCTTCTAAGCGGTGCCAAAATCTGTTCTTCAATTTTGCCCTTAGATCTGCTAGTTCTCTCTTCTCCTGCACTTCTACTAGCTTATAAGTCTAGCACTTTAACATACTTCTTGTAGCAATTATTGTAGCACACAAAAGTGCTACCAGCACTAAATGTTCTACAAGGAAACAGCTCCAGTACTTATTATTAATGCCCACCCCTCCAGGCATGTCTAAAGGAAGTTCCCTTTGCTTTCTCCTATTAACCTGGTTAACTTGGGCATCCTGAGGCAATGTAGCAACTGTCTCATGTACACTGACAACCCTCTTCTCTTACCTCCCAACATTCAGACTTGTGAGAGATGCACTTATATATCCAAATTGGAAGCCACACACACTTTCCAGCCAAGACTGGAATAGCTGGTCAAGAGGAGAAGATCAACACTTGCACCACACCACATAGAACACATAGCCCTCCAGAACACACACCAGCACTGCCTTCACATAAAACATAAACCACACACCCACCTTTGTGGAGGCTCTCAATAAAAATCTTTTAAAAAACAGAGACATCCAAGGGAGAAATGCACTCGACCACCACAACACAACACTAATCACAAGACACATAACTCTCCTAAACAGTGTGCCACTCAACCAAAGCCCCTAAGGCAAAACAGTATTCCCAACACACTAGTCATACGTGACTTGATAGTGAGGCAAACTGCTGTCCCACTCACTAGGTTGAATAAGGAGACTGCCTGTCAGGTGCCAGGATCTGCCACATAATGCATGTACTCAGATCCCTTAACAACAGGTACAAATATGACTCTGTCATTGTACATGTGAGTGTGAAAGACCTGAGACATACCTCCCTGGACTACATGAAAAGAGACATGGAGGAGCTCTCGGATTATGTAGCCCAGGCGGGTATGACCCTAGCCCTGAGCAGCATTCTACCATCAACCAGAATGATACCACAGTACAAGCAGAAAATTATTGATTCCAACAATTGGCTAAGTTTCTGGTGCCACTCTAAGGGGATTTAGTATCTGTATGCCTGGGATGACATGATTGACAAACCTCGATGTTTTTCCAGAGATGGCCTGCATCTGTCACCGCTGGGCTTCCGGATACTGGCCAAGGCTCTTGCCACCCCATAGTGCCTTTTTTAAGCAGTATTCCAAAGACTAAATTACCTTATCTGAGGGTCATGCTGCTGAACATTAGAGGTCTAAATCACAAAATGCACTCACTCAAAGCACTCCTTAAAATGGAGAACATCAACATTTGTGCTGTAACAGAGACCTGGCTCAAGGCAGCAGAAAGCACCCCTGCACTACCAGACTATAACTCATTCCACACCTTTCGGCCCCAGAACTTGGACCGAAGCTCCAAAGGTGGTGGTGTTTCCATATTCATAAAGGATGAGCACACCTCCAGACAGGTAGTCCAACATAATGTATCAGAGATACTTTGAGTGCAGCTAACATTGGGTAAGACAGTGATTCAGGTCCCCAACCATGTCCCAAGACTCACACGCCACATTCCAAAGCACCCTGGAGAATATTAGGGTCCAACCTAATATTTTCATACTGGGCAACTTCAACTAGCCCTCCATTAACTGGGAAAACTACTCATGTACCAATACACTTGCCCAACATTTCCTGGAATTCATTAATTCCAATGCCCTGGACCAGCTTGTTCTGACCCCCACTAGAGGTAGCAACATCCTTGACCTTGTCATTACTAACATGGACGACCATTGCTCTACACCAATAGTCAACTCCTCCCTGGTTAGATACGACCACAAACTAATCACCTTGGAAATCCACATCACCCCCCCACACACACAAAGCTAACCACCATGAAAAACTTCTCCAAAGCTAACTTTGGTCTCCTAAAAACAGAGGTGGCTAACTTCATGGCACCCATGCAAATGGAGAATAGTTGCATGACCACTGAATCATACACCAATGCACTGTGCAAACACGTACACAAATGCATGGATCTCGCCATACTCAATAGAACAAAGACACTCTCCTTCAAAAAAAGAAAGCCAGTCTGGTAGTCCCCTGCCATAAACAAATTCTACAACAGAATGAGGACACTGATATGGAATAAGATGAAGTCCCAATACTGGAAAAACTCCCTTATCAGCCTCAACAAAAAATTGAGAGCTCTCATCAAATCCTCTAAAGCTAGCTATGAAAACAGAATTGCAGCAGATAGTAAAGACAACCACAAGGCCTTCTATTGTTATGTGAAGAATATCCACGGCAATACCCAGATTTGCTCTGAGTTATTGCACAATGGTACCTCCTATACCGAGCCAACAGATATTGCCAATATACTGGCCGACAGATTCATTGCCAACTTTACCCCCCCAAAGGACCAATAACAATACCAGTAGATTGCCAGGCACCCAGGAGTACTGCTGCACAGGTTAAAACTGCACTATCCAAGGCCAAGACTACAGCTTCTATGGGACCTGACAATATCCCTGGCTGTGTTCTACAAGAACTACAGAGTGAACTGGCACCTCACCTGTGTACCCTGCTCAATCACAGCTTTACCTCAGGCTTTGTACCTACTGAATGGTGTACTGCTACAGTCATCCCACTCCACAAAGGAGGAGTGATTACAGATCCTAGGAATTATCATTACCCCATTAGACTGACGAGTTTGATATGCAAAGCTATGGAACGCATCATCATGGACCTAATAAACAAGGATATAGGGAATCTACAAACACTGGATCCCACACAGTTTAATTTTGTGAAGGGTAGATCATGCCTGCTCAACTTGGTCAACTTCTTTGAGTCAGTCACCAGAGCTGTGGATGAAGGGAAAGTGGTTCATACAGCCTAACTTGATCTGACCAAGGCCTTTGATACCATTCCCCACTCAGGAATCATAGAAAAAGTCAACCCCTATATCACTAGGTGGGTTGCAAACTGGCTCACAGATAGAACCCACAGTGTGAAAGTAGTTGACTCCAAGTCAAACTGCTGACGAGTCACAAGTGGAGTCCCACAGGGTTCGGTCCAGGGTTCTCTCCTGTTTAGTATCTACTTCTCTAAAGTCCAGGCCAACACGAACGGACTCTGACTGACAAAGTTCAGAGATGCTTGCAAGTTGGGAGCTATTATTAACTCCCCAAGTGATGTTGACATCCTACAGAAAGGCCTCACTGAGACCAACGACTGATGTCAGAGCCATGGCCTTAAGCTCAATGTCAAAAAATGTGTCATCATCCCCTTTGGGAAAAACCTGGTTCCCATGAATTACCACATTGATGGTAGTCCACTGAACACAAAAGGCATTATAAGAAATCTGGGAACACAGGCTGACAGCAACCTCTCTTTTGACTACCACATTCCCACTGTGGTCAGAAAGTCCTTCTATGTGGCACATCTCATTACTAAGGGTTTTGCATCCAGGAAGAAAGAGGTCATTGTCTCCCTCTACTCTTTCCTCATTAGGCCAATCATCGAGTACAATGCCCAATTTGCATGTACCTCGCTAGACACCTGCAGCAACTGGAGAGGCTGCAAAAGTACCTCACAAAGAGGATCCTAGGCTTTAAATACTTGTCCTATATGGACAGATTCAAAAAACCCCAATTATTCCCTGTTTCTTATCGCCTACTTAGAGACTATCTCTGCTTGACTTACAAAGCCATGTCTGACCCAGCTCTGTTTGTTAGAAATGCTACATCTAAAGAAATCCCAATCCCTCCACACCACATGCTCCATAGACCTCATCCTCATTACCACAATCAACAGAACATGCTGGAGGGACAGGTTCATAACCCACAGACTGCCCATGCTATAGAATAGACTTTCCATACATGTCAAACAGAGCACCTCACTGGCCCTCGTCAAGAGAAATCTTGATGAGTGGATGGGAAATAGAAAATTCACCCTGGGGATCACTCCAGTGGCACTACTCATAGGTTCATAGGTTGGTACTAGGCTATCAGCCCTAGGGCCTATACAAGCCTAGCCATAACAATTCCCTGGCTATTTTTTCCCACCATACCTCTCAACCTGGAAACATCAAAAGTCTGGACAAGGCCCATGAAAAATAGGTACAAATCTGTATGCTGATTAACATCTAATTTGCATACATAATTACGCAACCCCACCCACTCTGATGGAATTGTGGGATACCAACTTTCAAACAAACTGAAGAACAGAACCAAAATATGGCACCAGAGTCCCCCTGCAGCCATTCCAATGTCTCATTACCTGGCTATTTTGCCCCATTTACCATAAACACTAGTGTGCATACTGCTTTACTTGTACAATGATTATTTGGATTTTATTTTTACATTTTACAGCACAATGCGCAAACACTAATAGACATCTGGCAAACATAGCAATACTGTCTCACAATGAAAATAGACTTGGCATTAAAACTTCTCTGCCCTATAAACTCACATTCATTGAAACTCACACCACATCCAAAGAAAATGCATCTGGTCAATGGTGGATAAAGATTACCTTTTGGCTGTTTTCAAATCATTGGCCCCTTGCACACAAAACAAGAAACATACATGTGTTCTTTTCTTTGATCCACCTTCCTGACTTCATTAAATTATATTCCTTGTATAACACAACACACTTGTTAGACAGAGCGCATTTTAAATTTATTGTTTGAACATTTTTCCAGTAGGCTGTACTGTAGGCAATGAAACAAAATACATGAACCAATAATGACAAAATTGCCCAATTCAGAACATTTCCATCATAAAAGTCTACTTCCACATCCACACTATAAATAGAATGACAGTAGTGTAAACCATAGGCACCTTGCACATCTTCTCACACTTATTTTCAATTTCTTTTTTTTTTGGGGGGGGCGGCAAAAGCTCAAAAAACAGGGACACATTTTAAACATTGCTTGTATAATTTTGTAAAGTTGATTGAATAAAATGGTGCATTACCACCATGCAGTTTACTGGCAAGTTTTGAACATAGGACCCTATGCACTACAGTCAGAGCAACATACCACTATGCCAAATCAACATCTTCCTGAAAATAGAAAGACTGAAACTTAATGGCTATAATTTAGTGAATTCATTTCTCACTTTTCACCATAGCTCTCAACCTCTTAGCACAAAAAATCTGAACAAACAAAGCCAATAATGGGGGAATACAATTTCAGTTCTCACTTCTCACCATAACTCTCAACCTCTAGCACAAAAAACCTTGGACAAATGTCACAAGTGGTGGTACTAGGGACTTACCAGGGAGTCACATTTTAAACATTAAATAAGTAAACTTAAAATAGCACACCACTGAATACACCAGATGAATGCTGCCTGTCACCGAGTTTAAAGAGCACTTAAAAGTAAAATCAAGTTGGAGGTTGCAGGAGCAAAACAGGTCCAAAAAATGAAGAGTATCTCAAAACCAACTATGTAAAAAGAATGAATATTTATTTGAAGATGAGCGCTTTCACTGTTAACACAGCTTCTTCAGATCTAAGTTAAAATAAATAAGAACTTAAAATGGTTCTTTTATATGATCACCTCTGGTGGTCAAACAAGTAATTACAATGAAGAAAACATAAACTGATTCTTTTGTATGATCACCTCTAGTGGTCAAACAAGTAATTACAATGAGGATACATATAATGAATGAATAACAAGTTGGATATACATCATAAAATCACAAATCAAATAGATGTTAGATGCTCAAACAATGCCTGTCCTGAAAATACAGAAAATCCCAGTCAACTACATTTGAAATTACATGAAAAATATGTATAACCTATATGGGAAATATCATGAATAAAAGTGAGTGTTGAAGGGGGGGGGGGGGGAGCTAAATTCTCTAGTGGTCAAACAAGTAATTACAATGAAAAAAAACATGAATTGGTTCTATTGTATGATCACCTCTAGTGGTCAAGCAAGTAAATACAATAAGAATGCATGCAATGAATAACCAGTTGAATATACAAAATACATGTCCTGAAATCACAAATCAAGTGAACATTGAATGCTCAAACAATGCCTATCCTAAGGATACAAAAAATCCTAATCAACTACATTTCCAAATGGAATGACATGAAAAATATTGAACCTATGGGAGAGATGTCATGAGTGAAAGTGAGTATTGAAGGGGGGGGGGGAAGAAAAATGAGGTAAAAAACTAGTACAGATGTCACTAGAGAAAGCAGATACAATCTATTTAATATTCCTAGATGTTCTTAGTCTCGGTTTTATCGAGGCTCTATCATTAAGGCCAGATCCTTTATCTGCCCTAAGCCGAACTATCCAGTCACATTCCTTGTTCTCTGTATGCATCCTAATATCACCGCCTCTTATTGCTGGAACTATAGTTTCAAGTACTCTAAAACTTGTATAATTTTGTAAAGTTGCTAGAATAAAATGTTGTGTTACCACTATGCATTTCACTAGCAAGACTTGAGCCCTGGACCCTATGCACTACAGTCAGAGCAACATACAACTAAGCCAAATCAGCAGCTTCCTAAAAAGTAGGAAGACTGAAACTTAATGGCTATCATTTAGTGAATTTGTTTCTCTCCACAGCTCTCAACCTCGTAGCCCAAAATGTCACAAGTGGTGGTGGCTAGGGACTTTAGGCTCTTTTGACCTTATACCCAAGGTACAGGGTTTGAGCCTAAGTACACACACACACACACACACACACACACACACACACACACACGCACACACACACAGTGTAATAGCTTTCATGCCTGAATCTCTTACCAGTTGCCTATAGCCATTGGGGAAATGCATTGAATTAATGTTTGTTACTAAGAGGTTTAATACTAAAGCAATACAGATTCATTAATAAGGACCATGAGTATCTGAAATGAATGTGTGCTACTACAGTTTGGGGTATATTGCAGTGTGAAATGACCCTTAAGTTACATTTCTTCAATTTTTCAAATTCCAGACTACAACTGACAGAACACGGAGAACATCTTGGCTGTCTGTGTTGATTATACAGCATACTGCTTATGATAACACTCAAATGGAAAGCAGAAATGCTGAGGTTAAAACCCTATCCCCATTGTTAATGGAAGTTCATAACAAGAAGGATTTTCACACACTGCTGTGAAGAATGTTTAAGGAACTTGGGAAATGTAGCCTGTTCAACACAGAATGCAAAGCAAGAACTAACTAACCTGAAGGCAAAGGCTGCCAGTGTAAGAGAAGAAATGAAAAAAGACAAGAAGGCTGCTTCTGAAATCAAAACTTGCCTAATATTCTCTCTTTGGCATTGTGTGTGAAAAACTATTCAAAAATTATATTCCATGTCACAATACTCAAGCATCTCAGGGTAAGGAATTTATATTAGTACAATGAAAGTTTTAGCAGAACATGTTCCAACAAAGCAAATGCTTCACTACACACACACACACACACACACACACACACACACACACACACACACACACACACACACACACACATGGTCCCCCTTACCTCTAAATCCATCTAGGAAAACAGCGAGCATCTTCTTTTGAAACTCCAGCGAGCGTCCATTTTCTAAAATAAATAAATAGATCCAGTCCTTAGAGTGAACGTCTTCTAAAATAAATAGATCCAGTAAATCCTTTCTGGATCTGGTAACTTTGCCACTTGCAAATGCTTTTGAACCAGAGCCAGAAATACATGCTACATACGAGTGCGAGCAAGTCCGACAGGCTGGTGGAGCTGACGTCATCGCGCATGTGATGATGTCAGCTCACAAAGTGAGAAAATTTAAAAAATAAAAAACAAAGCACGAATAAATCAGAAATGAAGGGGTGCCACGCAGGAATCGTGGAACCCCGTTATTTGGACCCCAAATCTTGGTAAAAATGGAGTAATTCAAGACAGTTGAGAGGTATGCTTCCCACAGTATTTACTTCCCTGGGCCCCTGTCTAGCAGGGTGACTGACGTGATCCCCGGGGTGAATTTCCTATCTCCCATCCAATCATCAAGGTTCCTTTTGAAGTGGGCCAAAGAGGCGCTCTGCTTGACATGTATGGGCAGTCTATTCCAGAGTCTCGGGAGACTCTGGGTCAGGAACCTATCCCTCCAGCATGTTTTATTCATTGTGATGACAAGGTTTAGATCCCTGGAGCGTGTGTCTCTGAGGGATTGGGATTTCTTTAAGTGTAGCATGTCCAACAGCTCTGGGTTTGACATGGCCTTGTATGTTAAGCAGAGATCGCCTCTGAGTAGATGATATGCGACAGAGTATAGGTGGAGTTTTTTTAGACGGTCAGCATAGGGCATCTGCTTTAGGCCTGTGATTCTTTTAGTGAGGCACTGGGAACTAAGGTTGAGTGGCATGATGCCAGGCAAATCCTACGGGCTAAACTTGTAAAGGCTCCAGGGTCATTAGCCTAGTACACACCTATTAACCTATGAACCTATAAATTCCTGAAAATCAACAATAGGAAATGTATATGTTTAACAGCAATATATATACCACCTGGTAATAACACTGATACTGCTGAAAGCATCCTGTGTTGGATATCCCAACAAATTAACCATGAAACCATAATACTCGGAGACTTAATATAGACTGACAATTCATAGATTCCACTACCCCCCACTGAATCCATAAACTTGTTCAGCTTCAAATAATTAATAACCATACCTACTAGAATCAATAAAACTTCAGGGAGACACTTAGCATTAGACTGGATTCTTACAAACAAACCAGACAAACTGACAAAAGTAGGCTGCCTCTCAAATAGCATAAGTGACCACATGCCAACAGATTCTATTAGAACTCACCATAACCTTGATAAACATATTATCTGTAATCAAATATGAAAAACATATTATCTGTAATCAGATATAAAATACAACCAATTTCAGCAAAGATATTTTCAATGAAACACTAAAACAATATAACTGGAATGTACTTAGAACAATGCCTCTAGATACTACATAAAACACCTTCTTACAGACCTTAAATAATCTAGCACCAGTACATAATAAAATAATAAAGTCCAACCCCGTACCATGGCTGACAAAAGAAACAAAAAAATCATGACAAAAAGGGATAAGGCCTGAAAAACTTGCTTTAAAAATAGAACTCAAAATGCCTTCCAGCAATTTAGACATCTTAGAAACCTTGCAAAACTCCATGTAACACAGGATAAGCAAGGATACTCTACCAACCTACAAACCAGACATAAAAACAACTCAATTCTCTAATATTTTGTAGATGGAGAGAATGGCTATTGGTCTGTAATTATTAAACTCTGTAGATATGACATGTGGACCATATTGCTGATATGCACTGAAGTTGACAGGATTGATGAGGTTGCATTTACATCCATGGTTGGAGGTAAAATCAATATAACACATACATATCTATTATAGATGTATTGCCTGTAAAACTCAATCATGTGCTATAAACACATGCAATTACACAACAGCAATTACAATATGCCACAAATACATGGGCTGTCACTATATCTGAGGACTGGTGTCACTATATACTTGTATCATACAAACAAGGAGAAAGTCTGCAACTGTCATGACAAATGTGTACATCATGACACATGAAACATGACCATAACACATATCTGTCCTGTATTCCATTAGATTCAGAGATGGTTGTATGTCTATACTGCTTACTGCATAAAGCTAGAGCACCATAAACTACTGCTAATTATTGTTCTAAGTTCAACACTCAGGATATGGTCATGCATGTGTTAATACTTTGTCATCACCTGCATAACTGAGTTTGCCAGTAGTAAGCTTCAGGGGGAGAATTAAAAAAATATTTTAACATATGTCTGAGTTGTACAATGTTTGCATGTACTAATTGAATGTTGTAAGGTATCTGAAGTTCACTGAGATTTTGACTTAGTTAAATCAGTCTGTTAAGAAGATATATTTGCACTCTAATACTTACACTTACAACTTTGGTATTGTGTGCAACCATTTCATAAATAATCCATCAGTGTAATCTGTCAGTGCACTGTCAAAGTTTGGAAATGTCTGTTTGTATTGTCAATCCACACTGTCACAAGCATAAGCTAATACAACTGACAGTAACATAAGAAATGGTTACTATTTGCATAAAATCATCCCAGGATGAACTGTCATGAATACTTGCTTGACAATCCACTGTTATAATTGTGATTATCATTGAAACACCATACTGAGAGAAAGGTACACCTCACTCATAGGAAAGCAATGTACATGAATGACAATATTCAAATGTTATCAGAGCAGTATGTAATTACATGGGACAAGTAAGATGCATTTATTTCAGCCTGTCCAGACACAGGCATTTTCCACAAAACCTGTGATGCACCCCAGCTGCTCTTCAAAACACTGATGTCTTAAGACTTACAAATATGCATTTTCACACCTTTAAAATCAGACTTCTCTTATGAAACTTGCAATTCATACTCTAGATTGTGTATCTAGTTAGGTAGGTGATTTAAATCTGACAGTGGTGAACTGTGTGTGTGTGTGTGTGTGTGTGTGTGTGTGTGTGTGTGTGTGTGTGTGTGTGTGTGTGTGTGTGTGTGTGTGTGTGTGAATGTGTGGCTGTGTGGGTGTGTGCATCTGAAGTGTCAGTTACATATAAAATCATTGACAGAAGTGTTGTATCTACTTCCACTCGGGTGAAACATTTGCAGTGAGAGAAGGCTTCCCCATCACCTAATGCCACTTTACCACAAACATCTTCTATACAGCACACTGATGCTGTCACCTGTCAATAGTGCAATTGCTACTCTTAAAAATCAGACTTCTCCTGTAGATCTTATGTTTTATACCATGTTCTCCAGATTGTGTAACTAGATAAGCAGAAGGTTCAAATCCAGCACTGTGTAAATGCTATGAATGGGTGTATGTGTCTGTACTGTCATGCTGAATGGGTTGCGTCAGAACATCCTTTGTGTAAGCTTCCACTTAGAGGACTTATTTACACTGTGAGACTACTCCCTCAATATATCTGTTGCTTTTTTGTCCAAAATACATTCCCTGCAGCACAATTATGTCATCCCTTCAAATGTCCCTATCTCATTATTTAAATTTGTCTTCTTCTGTGGTGCTTTCTGTTGATACTTTCTAGAATGTATAACTAAATAAGTACATGGTTCAAATCCAGCAGTGATTGACCACTGTGAGTGTGTATTACTCTCCCACAATGTGTAGAAATGGCTTCAACCACAGATATAATGTGTAGAATGTTAACAGGTTCTGCCATCACTTTCATTCCCTTTTAGCAGACATGTCACCCCAATACAACCATAGTGACATCACCCATTCAAATGTGCAGTGTCACAGTTGTAAAACAATGCCTCATGTTATACTTCTGATTGACGCACTGTTCTCTACCTTGTGATTTTAGGCAGGTAGTCTGTTCAAAACCAGGCATTACTGTTTGAATTCATTTCTGTCTGTTTGACTGTGAATGTATATAGGTAACAGCATTGTCATCCAAATATCTGTAAATGTGTAGCTGGAGAGTTCCTTTTCAATACTTTTTGTGCATTTCAGCACACACTACTCCTTTGTTGAACACTACTGATGCAATATATTGAAATGTGGATTTTCTAAATCTAGAAGTAAGCCTTCTGTGTATTGTGAACAAATTATACAATATTCTGTAGCTTCTTGCCTTAGTAAAACATGAGTTCAAATCTGTGCTAATCTATACATTTGCATGATTCTACTTCTAACATCACAGTGATGAATGCAATATGCAACACGTGTTAGGGTATACACAGCATCATACAATATTTTGTGACAAGGACACAGATTGTACCTTTATTTTAACCAAATTGCAGGCACATACACCTTGCAGCAATAAAATTATGTAATGCCTTCATATACTCAGTATTTCACATATTGAGTAAGATTTCTCCTGTATCTTGTTCAGTCTACACAATATCTTGTAGATTATGTGGTCACATAGGTAGGTGTTCAAATGCTGCAGTGACTGAACAGTATGGGTGTGTGTCAGTAAAGTGCTATACATGAATGGCATCCACCACAGTTGTCATCTGTACTTTTTTGCAACACAATGATCCACTGTCATGACTTCTTATAGGTTGTGTATCACAGCTGTGTTAAAACTTCACCTGTGGCCCATGTGGTTAGTACACATTTTGTTGGATTGTGAACTTAAATAGGTGGCTGTTCAATTCCAGCAAATGACATCAATTTATCATTATACTTATTTCCATCCATTTTCATGTTGGACACACATCTTTTGTCACATTAGGTATTTCCTGGCAATCAGAAAAAGTATTCTGTGACTCTTGAGTTGAGAGTGCACTTGTGGCACATGCAGTTAATACAGCCTTGTATAGCATATCTATGCATCTCGATTGTGGCTTGAATCTGGCAATGTATGTATACAAAGCAATGTGGACAAACATTAAGGGCTTGGCCAACCAACATTGATACTGTACTGTTCACAGTTTTGTGCACACTAACACAGCTACCTCCTTTTCATCACCTTAACTTATCTGTACTGGATAAATTTTCCTCAAAAGACCTCTCTTACTCCACACCTTGATTTGTGTTACTTGGAAAAACCTTCATTGCTATCGCCTTTTGCCAAAAGTTCATGCACAGCTCTATAGAGTATATAGCATGATTGGCAAGGGTTTGAATCTCTTAACATATGTGTGCACACACTTGTGACAGACAACAGTAGCTTAGAAAAAGAATGCATATATGGCAGAGTAAAAGGGCCACATTTTTTAGCTTTCACAATCCATTTTAGGGGAGCCATACCCATTACAATAAGACAGTGATGTAAACCCTTCAACTGAGTTCTTCATGACACAATCAGTATGCCTAATTCTGGGACCTCAGTAGTTGATGCACATCTCTTTGATATCTGTCTTAGCATGTGCTTGAGTCTGGCATGATGTAAATGCTGAGTATGTCAGTGATTACTCACAGCCATTACTTAGTTCATAATAATAATACTCTGTGTTGCATGTCTACATCCAAACATTTATATATTAATGTAATTCATTTGTTCCAGCTGTAGAACTTTATCAGACATGCAGGTTGATATAACCTTTCTTATTCCATGGCATGCTGCAAGATGATCAGAAAGTGTGAGTGGGCCTGTGTTTTAAGACTTTCTTCTGTGATTGTGTTGTTTACGTGCTGTTATGGTAGTGTTTGCTGTAATTTCTTGAGCATGTCTAGTACAATGATATAGCAGATGCACTCCTTTTAGCAAAGAGGCATAAGTAATGAATGTCATGAAATATGTGCTGTAATTTGTCATTCTTTGCCATTCTTTGTCAAGACTTAATTGAATTAGCCTCTGAGATGGTGGCATTGCCAGCGTCTGAGCAATGTAGTTAGTGACCAACAGGTGGAAGATAACATTTCTCACAGGACAGTGTGTATTTGCTGTATGTGCAATTAAATCTACTACAGGTAAGTTACTAATATACATTTATTTATTTATTTATTTATTTATTTATTTATTTATTTATATTTGTTGACCGGGAGTGTCCGACTGGACGTAGGTCCATTTTCAGTGGAGGCCCGGGGAGAAAAGCTCCACAGTTAAAATAAACAGACAGGAGTTACATTGGATTACATAGCGATTAACAATTTACATAGCAATTACTTACAACATAGTTACAGATGAAAAACATAGTACATCAGTAGACAACTAGAATCTTTACCTGTGAAGTACATAACAGACATTAACAAATGTTACAATAAGAAGTTCCTGCTGTATAATAAGTACTAGGCTTATGAGCATCTGAGCTTGCTATAATCAAGGTAGTTAGTGGAGTGGAAAAAAAGGTAGTGGTTGGATGGGGTGGGTGATATTAGAGTGGGAGTTGCAAGGGCATAGCCACCATGTTTTTTAGGTGCACTTTTAGTAAAGTTTTGAAGTGGGTGCATGATGGTATGGAGGTAATTGTGGGTGGGAGGGAGTTCCATAATTTGGCTATGGTGCAAGAGAATAGTGCTTCACCAGCAGAGTTATTGGCTTTAGTGATCTGCAAGTGATTTTTGTTGCTGGATTTTAGTGGTCTAGTGGTGCGATAGGGTTGGAGTAGATTCTGGAGGGATGGGACATTTAGTGGACGGTTTACTAGTTTGTGGGTGAGTGAGAGTTGATACCATTGAAGGAGGTGAGGGAGTTCAAGCCAGCCCAGTTCAGCAAGTGAGAGACAGTGGTGACTACGGTAGGATGCCCCTGTGGCAAATTTGGTGATTTTGTTGTAGCAGGTCTCTAGCTTGTTTAGATCGCATTGCCTTAGGTTGGTATATATTGGAGAGGCATAAAGTAGGGTGGAGATAAGGTGGGAATTTGCTATTGAAATCTTTGCTGCTTTGGTGAGAAGTTGCTTATTTCTGTATAACACTCCTATTTTTTTTGTGGACCTTTTTTATGGTCATGGATACGTGAATGTCAAATTTTAGTTTATTGTCTATTTCCACTCCTAGCAATTTGGTGTGTTCAGTTAGGTATATAGTGGTGTTATTTGCTGTGATGTTAAAGTGAGAGTTGTTTTGAGTATGTTTGGTGGGTTGGAAGATGAGTAGTTTAGTTTTGTTTCGGTTGAGTAGTAATTGGGCATCAGATAACCAAGTTTCAACAGAGGAAAAGACTTTTTGCAGTTTGGGTAGGGACTGGGCTGAGCAGATGATGGTTGAGTCACCTGCGTATTGTATGAGTGTGCCATGTTTGGTGGCAGAGGCTAGATTATTGGTGAAAACAGAGAAAAGTAGGGCTCCAAGGATGGATCCTTGGGGAACCCCTATGGAGACAGGTAGTTGGGGAGTTATGTCATTCTGCCATACAACAGATTGTTGGCGGTCAGACAGGTAACTCTGAAACCTGGTGGTGACTGATTGTGAGAAGGATAGGTTATTGAGGACAGAGATAAGTTGTTTGTGTGGGACCACGTCAAATGCTTTAGATAGGTCTAGGAAAGTAGCAGAGGAGAGATGGCCATTGTTTTTATGCTGAAGGATAGTGTTAGTAAAGGAGAGTAAGGCAGTGGCGGTGCTATGGTTTGGTCGGAAACCATGCTGAGTATTGGAAAGGAGGTTTTAGTAAGGAGGTAGTCTGAGACCTGAGAGTGTGTCTCTCTAGTATTTTGGAAAGTGGAGAGAGAATAGCTATGGGGCAGTAATTGGTTAGTTCTGTGGAGGGTCTGCCTTTGTGGACGGGAATTATATGTGATACTTTCCACAGTGTGGGAACGTAACTTTCTGACAGAGATCGGCTAATCAAGATGGATACAGGGTAGGCCAGAGCATCAGCTGTGATTTGTAGGTATTCACCTGGGAGGTTGTCTGCTGCTAATTTGGTGGGCTTAAGTTTAGTTAAGAGTTTTTTTATGTTGGAGGTAGGTACAGGAGAAAAAGAGAAGGCAGTGGGGAGATTACTAGTTGAAGGTGTGGGTTGGAGGGGACAGGGTTGTGTTGTTTAGCTAGTGATAGTATGGTTTGTGTGAAGTGTGTGTTGAATGAGGTAGCAATATTTTCTGAGGAGAGAGGGATGTTAGGAGGAGGGGTACTGACTTTACCTGGGTGGAGGATGGAGTTTATGGAGAACCAGAATTGTTTGGGCTGTGTTGGGAGGAGTCGAGGGCAGACTGGTAGTATTGGAATTTGTCCTGTTTTATTAGCTTTTTGACTCTATTGCATAGTTCTAGGAATTTCTGTCTAGTTGAGGGGGTTTTGGTTTTGCCAGTGCTCCCAGGCTTTATCCCTGTTTTCATTTCTGACTTAGTGGTTTTCTGTAGCCATGGGGAGGGTTGTGTTTTGATTCTGGAAAGTCTTATGGGGCATGGTAATTAAGGATGATCAGGAAGATAGTATTAAAAATTCAACTGCGTCATCAAGACTGAGGTACTTTAGAGGATGCCAGTTACATTCTTTGAGGGATGAGATGAATGTGAGTGGGTTAAAGTTTAGTTTTTTACGTATTTGATGGTAGATGACAGGTTTAGCTCGGTATAGGTATTTTTTGAGTAGGAATGTTGGGGAGTGATCACTGAGGCTATCTGATAAGCAGCCTGTTATATATGACTGGGGGCTGTTACTGACTAGTATCCAATCCAGGGTAGTGTGCTTGCTGGAGTTTTTATTTATCCTGGTTGGTGACTGGACTAGTTGGGTAAAGCCATGAAGGTTTACATGATGGGTTAGATGGTTGCCAGAACAGGATTGCCAGTCAATACTGAAATCACCTAAAATGATAGTTTCTTGGGGGAGATGGTGGGTAGACCAGCTGAGGAGGTTTTTTAGTATAGGGATGTTTTGGTCAGGTGGGAAGTAGCATCCAATTATGTTGATGGTTTTGTTTTGGTTTATTTTGAGGTTGGTATATATTATTTCTTCATTGCCTATTTGTGGAGCTGATGATTTTAAGATCTGGATGTTTAGATGCTATTTAAATATTATAGCTACACCGCCTCATTTCTTGTTTAGCTGGTCTACTCTTAGTATGCCATAACCTGTAGGGAGTATTTGCTCACTGGTAATGTGAGGTGTTAGCCAGGTTTCTGTCAGGATGACTATATCTGGGGAGTACAAGTCTATGGTGGCATGGAGTTCATGGACTTTATTAGATATACTTCTAATATTTAGGCTTAGTAGAAGGAAGTCACTTGGCTTTCTATTGGCTGTAATATGGGAGAAGTTGTGGTTTCTAGTCTGATTATGAAGACTGGGGTTGGAGATGGTAGGACCAGGGTTGGGGTGGATGTCTCCACTTAGGGCTAGTTTTGATATTCATGAGGTTCTTATTTTTCTCAGTTTTTGAATGTATTTGTTTATAAGGGAAACTTTATGATTGTGCTCTGTGGGTAATAGGTATGGTGGGAGGGTTACTATGTTAAGTTGTAGGGATGCTTTATGTTTGAGTAATATAGTTGGTAGAATATGTGGTGGGTGCATAGGGATGGTTCTTGAGTTGGTGGGAGGGGAGCTGAGTGAGGGTGAGACATGAGTGGTGGTGTGAGTAGTAATACAGTGGTAGTGGTTGAGTGGGGGAATGATGGAGCTTTGGTAGGATGTAAGATATGCAAGAAGAGTGCATGCAGTGAGCATAGGTAAGGTATGCTTGTACATGTTAGTTAAGGAGGTGTGATAGCAGTGGGAAGATGGAGGCAGTAGTGTTGGATTAGTGCTGTGGTTGGCTATTGGAAAGATGGGAGTGGTTTGTGAGTGATACTTCAGTCCTAGGTCTGGTGTTTGTTAATGTAGTAGCATAAAGTTATTACTGTTGCTTTTAACAAGGTGCACTTCAGGGCTAGCTATTCATTGCAATATACTGCATTAAAATATCTACTTTAATATACTTAATCAAGTCGGCAGGTAAGGTTGGAACTTGCACCAGATATGACACACATCATATCATTGATTACAGTAACAAAAAATGCATCACAGCCACAAATAATTGTAGCCATTTATTACTTTTGCCCATTAACAGATGTATCACTGGTATAATTCTGGTATACACTTGTATTTTACCCATGCCTTGTGCTGGCTACGTATCCATTCATTATATACACAAAACACAGTCCGTATAAATTGATATACATGATGATATTCAGAAACACAACCCTTTTGTCAGTGGGCTCACTACACTTGACTTATACCTTAAGTCACGTACGTGTTCACACATGCCACCTTAGCATTACTCATTTTGCATGTACATATGTCACATCTGCTATACTTAGAGAAATGGTAATAAGTATATCAGATCATTATTATGTTTATATCCTGGTCAATGCACCATATCTGTGTTAGGTGTCAGGTTCTTCAGCATTTTGCGTCATAGATACATAACATGCATATACAGTCACCAACTTTCTAACATTCACAACATAAAAGCTGCTTAACAAAAGTTTTTTTTTATCACTTAATAACATTACTGTTATGATTGCACAGGAGACTGCAACTCTTTGCAATGTGTACATATTGTCACAGGTGTGTACACCGCTCTAAATCCATCACTATTGTTTCCTTCATACACATATGGCAATGACAGCCTTATAATTCTTTAACCTACATCTGTGTTCTAACATCAATTGTGTGGATGTAACTTATTTTATCTTTTATCTCTCCAACAGTATATATTCCAGTGACAGAGTACTTCAATACACCTGCTACACATGTCTAGATAATCCCTCTCAGTACAATCATGTGAGAATACATATTATTGAGCATGCCAATGAACATGTAAAGTGGCAACTATAAATGTACCTATTGTGACTTACCACTGTTAAGCATTTATATTAGTATAAAGCACATGCTTGGCTCATACATGTTACAAGGTAAAATAGCCCTTTCTATGGTTGCAAGTAAAAACAAATAGCAAAGACATGCCCCTTTCTGATGTATTTGACACAACAGCTGTAGGGTTCATTTATTCATGTTTATACATGATGAAGTGGAGAACACAGCATTACTGTCAGGAAAATAAATAATTTCCTGTATACACATCTGATATGCAATAACTGCAGTATAGGCAAATATCCCCTACTGTATGTACTCTCCTTGTTATTATCTCAGCTCTGCATTTTATTAACATTTATATTCCACTTACTAAGCTTTATTACACTACTGCTTTGTGTCCCTTTCAAATTATTTGTTAGCATATCCATTTTTATTTATATGCATGGTCAAAAACGTCAACACAATTATTTTTTCTTCAATCACTATATAATTATTTATCTTAAATATGCTTTTTATTAAATAATCGCATTTTAATTACAGTAGACCCCCCTCTTATCTGGCTTCTCTTTAACTGGCTATCAAATTTCTGCCATAGCCATAGCAAAAGACAATAGAGAATAGCACTTCTGCCTCCTCTGGGCTAAATAATGATAGACATTTAAGTTTTAGACTTCATATCCATTATAAAAATTCATCCTAACACTAATCCTGTTATTCTCACTGATTTATAACCTATAAATGCTATTTTGTATGCTTTTTCTGATTAACCAGTCATTCGTGTATCCAGCCTAAGGTCCAGTCTCAGTGAGACTGGATTAGAGGTAATCTACTGTATCTTAGTTACAGTTTCCTCATTTAGTCTACCCTGCTTCTTATTTCTGCACTAATCCTATTACATGAATACAGGTTCCATGTTTAAATTCCATTGCTTCTTATTTCAATGTTTAATTTCCTAGGCATCTTACTTGTTTTATTGTTTCAATAAATTTGTCCTTGCTTCATGTTTGCTGTCCACGCATGCTCACTCACTAGGTTTGCTTTCAGGCAACAGCTTTTGTTTACATTATGTGCACAGCATTCTGTTGACATTTTCATGTTCACTAACACTTTTGTTAGCCACAAAAAGGTATTAGTAAAAAGATAGGCTTCCATAGCAGCATACATATTCAGTGATCACTGCTGCTCATCATGCTAACATGAAGTAATTGTGTATATGCATGTGAATGAATCACAGAGTTATTCTAAAGCCAGTCAAAAAATATCTACCAACTGGATTCAAACTCTGTATTATGTGCCCTCTTTCTCTAAGCTCACTTCACTTAAAACCTTGCACCACAGAGATAGTTAGCTGATGGGTGAAATTTCTTCACTTAGCACTGCCCACAGTGCTGGTGACAGTGCACCAGCTCCAGTCTCAATTTGCATACTGATGGCATCCTAAATTCAACATTAAAGTTGTGAGCTTTTACTTTTGAAAGAACTGTTATTCACTGGTAGTGACCACTAACAATGAACAGTACACAATGCAAAACTGCATGTAAAGAATGAAAATAAGAGAGAGAGAAAAGGGAAGCAATATGAAATAAGTATTTAAATTGTATCTTCTTAATATTTCATCAACTTTTGTTGTCCTGTAACATGAACATATGCTCCTTAAATATCACTATGTTCACACCAACAGCATCCTTCCTGGATTCAAACCATCAAACCAGGGCATTAACAACACACTTGAGCTTATGCTCACTATTTTTTCACAGACAAAGGAAAGAAGAAGTAGATTAAATGTACTCAAGATATGACATTGTGTCATTTTGCATTAAAGGTGCAACAAAACCAATTTCTGAAAGTTGCCCTTTGTAATTTGCCAGTAGATGTGTGGACAAATGGGATATTGACAACAGTTCAGTTAACATTTCCTCCTGCAATATTAAAAATATTTGCAATACTGCAGCTGCTGTCTTTTCTTTAATTTGTGAACATAATTCCCTTATCTATGCATCGCTAACATGAATGCAATCTCATTTGCTTTTCTTTTGATATCTTTTTTCAATAAATAATGTGCTTCCCTTGAACTGCGAATACATTTTTCCTCAGAAGTGCAACAGTGGGGTCATAACCACTTTTCTATGTTTTTTCCTAAGTCATTCAATGTAACGCCAGACTTTTTGGTAAGTCTTTTCTCCCTGACACACCTTTAGTATGTGTACATCAAAGAGGAAAGAGTGTGAAACACTGATTTTTCCTGCAGACTAATCATTCATACTTGCAAGCCCCTGGCAAGAAACAGTTCTCCATGCTCATCCATGCAGTGCTAGGGTGTGTGCATGCAGTTGGTGTATCCCTTACACCATGTTTACCTGCCCTGCACTTAGTGCAGATTGTGGAATTCATGAATGTTAATGAATTCACACTTGATTTGTATATTGTCAGTGCTCAGAGGGCTGAATCTGTACAATATAAAGCTAATTGTGTTAGTAAGGTATGTATGTCATAGTAAGAGAGACTGTTTGGATCCAGAAAGCTTGATACTGCTATTTCACTTGCAAAATTTTTTGTACTATAACAACTGAATTGCTACAAAGATTTATTGCTGTTTTTCACAAAAAAATACATTGTATTAAATTTCACAATAACCCATTTGTTTACTGTCTGCATTGCTTTTCCATTGCTGTTGGTATTGTGATGTCCCACCACTGGACCAGTAATCAAGGAGCCTTAATTCTCACGACTAGCAAAAGTGGGAGACGTACACTAGAAGGTGACAAGTACATACACAGTATCTCCAGATGCAGCTGTCTGCATCAAGTGCAATTTCTCTTAAGAGCACACAGAGACCACAGTCAGTCTGGGGCTGTTTTCTCTCTCTTTCTCCAGATCCCCAATAAGACTCTCCACTGACAGAGCTATAGAGTTGAGATCTCTGCTGAGTGACCAAGCCAAGACCTCCAGCACCCTCTCTATCCAACCAGTGCTTCATGTCCCTGCCCAAGTAGCTGACACACACACTCGCTTTGAGGTTTGATTTATACATATACACCCACACAGCTGGGAAAGGCTGGCACAGGTTTAGTAGCTGTGCCCCCTTTTGCCTGGACTATAAGGTAGTTATCACTGCCACCAGTCAGCTCCTTATCAGCTATTTTAAGGCCCTTAACAAAGGGTATTCAATCTTACTGTGTAATGTCAGTATTAATACAAATGGTAGTTTGGCCGAGAGGAAGGCTATTAGGAGTGGCCCACACAGTGTCGCTAAATAAATATGTAAGTACTCTCAGAACTTAATATCTCTACATAAATCAGCCACAATGAAACATTTAAATATATTAAATAGTAAATAATAAAATTCATTTTATTTATTTTATTTTAACATTATTTTACCAGGATAAATCCAACTGGACACAAGGTGTCCGTTTTCAGTACAAGAGACTGTTTGTGTCTTTCGGCTTTTCCCGGTTAAGGGTCACCACAGCGGAACTCCGGTCCACTAATGATTGGCAGTTGATTTTTACATACTGGCTTGCTAGGCCTGACGCACAACCTTCAACGAAGGTACGCCCATTCACGCATGTCTCCACGCAGAAGACGCTCTAGCTGAGAATCGAACCGGACAGTGGCTTACTGTGAGGTGACAATGCTACCGCAGCACCACCACCATGGTACTTTCAGTACAAGACACTACTAAATACATATTCACAGTGACATCAGAGTTCAACACCATAGGAAATATTTAAAACAATATTGTAGGACTTAACTATATTCCTGACTGAATCTAAGAGAATTACTATACCTTAAGATAACTTACTTACTGAACAAGGCAGATGTGATGAATGGATCTTCTAGCTGTCAGATCAAAGACAGAATGCAGAATACTGTGTCTTTCTCAGAGATTCCACAAATTAATATCTCAGATATTACTGCTGGGCTAGCTTGCAGAATGACATAATTTCTTGTCATCTGACTTCTAGTCCCCAGGCCCAAAACAAGCATTGATGGCAGCTGGTAGCATTTAGCACCTACCTGTATAAATACAGACAATGGCTTTTCCTCAGATATTTGGCAGATGCTGGAAGTCATAAAACAGTAAAACACTTCCAAGACAATACAGAAAATTCCCTAATACAGACATTGTGTCTGCTGCATTGAAACTGAAATATATCATCCTTTATTGTGTAGCCATAAAGTAGTTGAATCTTAACTATTTTCTGAAGTTTTGCTGGACTGACTTAACCTCCTGTGTTCCATTTTCCACTTTTAAAATATATACATTTAAAGTAGTGCATGTAAATTTCTGTTCTATTCCAGTAGGGCACACTGTGATTACATTTTAAGCACACATACACTTTATAAAATATCTTAACAACACACATGTCTGTACAAACCTAGTTTGATATACACATGACATACAGTTCTAATACAGTTGTAACACAAGCTCTTATATGAATTATGTTGATAATAGCAGATGACATATAATTATTTACAAAATTCCAGATAGCTAGTCTGGCAGTAACTCTCTTTGTCACAGTATAAGCATGTATATCAGGTATTTTTTGTATTAAAATATTTGGAAAAATATTACCTACCATTATAGAGACTTTTCTCTGGGAATATAACTAGTTATTGCAAAAGAGTGTTGTATCTCTTATTAGCAATGCCAGGGGTTTTACATTTGTAGCCCAACAAATGTGTTACACCTGATATATATATATATATATATATATATATATATATATATATATATATATATATATATATATATATAAATATACACATGGTCTCAACACTAGTGGATCTCCAAAGAAATTTTTAAACATTTGTATTGAAAAGGTTTAAATTGTTTTCATTAAAGCTGCAATCTACTACAGAGTTAGACAACTGTTGTCATCCTTATTGTTTTTCATTTCCTTTTTTGGAGGAGTGGGGGGTGGGGAGAGTTCTGTATTAACATGTAAGTACTTACAGAGAGCCTTAATTTTTAAATTATTTCCCTCGTGGTGGCTACATACATTCACACATATTTATTTTGTTAACAAGCACTTGTTACTGAATTTCTTTTTTTGTTCTTTTATGTTTCGTCTCATACAAGACTATGGTGCCAAAGACATCTGGACCTCATAAACTGCAATATACTGATACAGAGAATGAAGTTAGCTTCTAGGCACTACAGCAATACAGCTTCCTCATAATTGCAGAGGTGACAAGTCCTCCCATGACATTATCTAGGAGTAGGTGGTCCATGATGTCATTGCAGATGGATGACATGGTCATACTTATCAACAAATCAGACATTGAGCTAGTGATATGGTAATGAATCAGAAATGTAAGGTAGCTGTAATTCCCTGGGAATGGATGGCTACTTGTGGTGGTCCTACTACCATACCATCACTGAATGAGACAGAGGTGTTCCTGTTCACTGTCAGAGATCTGGGGCAGCTCAGCAGGGGGTTCACACAGAATCATTGATGCTGGTGCTCTCATAGAGGACAGCCCAAGTGTGTCTACTGTTGAACATGGCATGAGCAAGAAGAGTGAGGGAGATGGACAGTCGATGTTTGTATGAGATGTTTCTTATTCTGCAGACATAAAGAGGTTTGTTTTCTGTTTCTTGTGTCATTTGCGTTGTGATGCTTGTCATGCATGTTTCATCTACTTTTTTATCTGCAAGCACATGTAGTTCTGATTTTGCCTGACCACCTGCATGTGGTAAGCACACCTTTTTATTGTTATTACTGTACATAAAATAGATTTGTATACACATGAAAGTCCTGTTTGCATTGCATTAGCATCTATTGTTTAAAATACATATTTTACAAAAGTTTGATCAGTTTGTTTTCTATTTCTCTATTTTCTCTTTGTTGTGCTGATTACTTGTTATCATAATAAATGGAGCATTGTAATGACTATGCCTGATATTAAGAAGCTGGTGGGTGATAAACCTTTCTTTGCATATCGTAATTGTTCAAGTTTAAAACAATGTTTATGTTATAAAGATTTAAAGAATCCATCTAAGAAACATGGAAGTGCTAAAAAAAGCACTTTCCCTTGTTTAAATTGCAAAGACGTAGAGAGTAACAATATTTTTAATCACCCGAAAACAGGAAAAGAGACTAGATCTACTGGGTATGCTACTTGTAATACCACAAACATAAACTATCTGGCCTCATGTACAAAATGCCCTGTCTTTTATGTAGACAAAAGTAACAGGAAGCTAAAAGATTGGATTATTGAACATAAATCAGAAATAAGGAGAAAGGTAGATACAAATGCTCTTTATAAACATATTAGTGAAGCAGGAGATGAACACACTTTTCTATTAGGATTATTGATGTAATGATGAAAAGGAAGAGAAGAGGTGATCTTAATAATGCTGTAGAGGTTTGTGAATATGAATGGATTACATGTTTAAATGCTGACTCTAAACCAGGCTTAAATTCAGCTATAAGTATTAAGCCTATACTGAAAATGAAGCAAAATATTTTATAACCATTCTTTTATGAATGCTTTCTACATGCATACTTTTTATAGGTATCTTTTTATGTATGTTTTTGCATGTAAGTTTTATATGCTGAAGTTTTTATATGCATAGGCGCTATATGGCAAATTTTAGCTGCACGACGATTGATTGAATGTGTTTTTCTATTGGGATGTGGTATTTATGAATTGTATAAAGTGACTGCTGATTTTAACTAATGCATACACACTGAAGAAGGGACTTTTCCCAAAAGCTTTGTGGAGTAATAAACCTGTTTTATTCACCAACCTTGCATGTCCATTATTGGATTTGCTTTGCTTGCTGTTTGTGGAACTTTTCTTACAATCCATGGTTTACCATAGTACTGGACCGCTTTTTTGTTTTTTGGTTTATTATCTTGCTCGACCAGCCTGGGTGCTTAGTTGGTAAGCATTGTTTAATATGACACAGACCAGTAACGATATAATGAACAATGAACAATCTTTACATCAGTTCTTAATGGTTCATGATAATCCTCTAATGAATTAATTTGATACATCCAGTATGTCTCTACAAACTAATGCAGTGGATCAACAAATGCACAATTTGGAAGAACAAACTGGTAAGCTTGAAAATAAAGTACAGGCTTTTAAAAGGCTGCAGTGGCAGCAACTGAGCTTTTTAGCTTACCTAGATCTAGGAATTGTTCCACGAGGGCTTAGAATATTGAGAATGTCCTCATATAAGCAATACATATCCTGAACTTTAAAAAAAAATGGCAAGAGCTCAACTTCAAGTTCAGCACAGACTACATGTTTCTAATGAACGTCTTTGAAAAAAAGGAAATAGATTTTCAGGCTGAAATACCAACACTGGAAAGGAGTATCACTAGTGAAGCGTGTTTTGCAAAAAATTTTAATGTTATAGTGACATGCTGGATGGACTGAAAGTATTTGAGGAAAGACTGATCTCTGCTAAAAAACTTAAACTGAATAAAGATATTTTGGATTTTAACCATGGGAATATTTTCTCATGGCCCAAAGAACAATGGGGACTGCAGAAATCGAATAATGGTATGGTGGAACACTGAAACAGTCTTACAAACCACTTGATAGACTTGATAGTTTTTCAGTGAATGATTCTGCCTCAGTGGTATTAAATCAAGATAAAAATGATGTGACTGAGCCTATTAACTCTATTATGTCAAAAATGACAATTTTGCTTCCCCCTTAACTGACAATGTAGTTAGTAATATATCTGCATCTACCCAAGTTTTGGATGCAAATAGTACAGTCCAACTTGGTGAGGATTTTAAGAAGCACCCAATACTTGTACAGCTGAAACTACTGGAAGTAATAGAGAGAAGAAAAAGAGACTTGTCACAGGACTACCCAAGAGGCATACAAGAGCAGAAAGCCAATACTGCATCGAGTTGGGGGATCAAGGGCCCACACATTCGGAGCAAGTCCAACTTGCAAACAAGGTAATTAATGGACCAGTAGTTAATCTTTTGAGCTATGTTTTGTCTGATTCTGATGTTTCATTATTAAGTAAAGGTTTGAAGTTTATACCATCTAATGTAGTTTCACTGGTTGATGCCCTGACAGACTTAAGATTGTTTGTGAGGAACTTAAGCTTGAAAATGATTTTTAAAAACATACTACATACTGAACAAAATGTTTCTAAAAAATCTAGTTTGTTTATTGCCCCATATTGACTGTTTTTAATGATATTTGTGAGAAAGAAATAAGACAGTATTATGATAAAAATCCTGCAAGTAGAATCTATAATTTATAGTGCAAGAAAATGAAGCTTTATGTAAGTTGAAAAGGAGCAGTAATATTATTATAAAACAGGCTGATAAAGGTGGAGCAGTGGTGAGTTTAAATAAAGAGGTTTATGATAACTGTATGCATGAATTTCTGGATGATGCATCTATGTTCACTCTAATTAATGAGTCATCTGTATCTAAGGTTGTTATAGGTTCATAGGTTCATAGGTTGATACTAGGCTATCTGCCCTAGGGCATGTATAAGCCTAGCCAGAGTGTGTATGGCTTTCACCACCCTTTTAGATTAGTTGACTGTGTCTTTGTATAGTAGGTCACAGAAGATAGCCCTTTTGAGGTTAGTTTACTGTGCCTCTGTCTAGTAGGGACACAGAAGAGATCCCAGGGGTAAACCTACGATCTCCCATCCACTCGTCAAGATTTCTCTTGAAGAGGGTCATTGAGGGACTCTGCCTAACATGGATTGGGATTTTGTTCCAGAGTGAGGGGAGCCTCTGGGATATGAATCTGTCCCTCCAGCATGTTCTATTTATTTCTGTGCTTTGGTTTAAGTCCCTGGAGCGTGTAGCTCTAAGGGATTTGGATTTCCTGAGGTGGAGCATGTCCATTAACTCTGGGTTGGACATGGCTTTATATGTCAGGCACAGATCGCCTCTGAGTAGGCGGTAAGCAACTGAGTAGAGCTGGAGTTTCTTTAGCCTAACTGCGTAGGGCATCTGTTTGAGTCCCTTGATCCTCTTGGTGAGGTACTTTTGGGGTCTTTCCAGTTGCTGCAGGTGTCGGGTAAGGTACATCCCAAATGGGGCATTGTATTCAATTATGGGCCTGATGAGTGATGAGTAGAGGGGCACAATGACATCTCTTGATCTAGATGTGAACCCTTTCATGATAAGGTGGGCTATATAGAAGGTCTTTCTAACCACTTTGGCAACGTGATTGTCAAAGGAGAGATTGCTATCTACTTGGGTCCCCAAATCCCTAATTATTTCTTCCGTACTTAATGGATTACCACCTATGTGGTAATTCGTGGGCACTTTGTTTTTCCCAAAGGGGATGATTATGCACTTTTTGGCATTTAGCTTTAGGCCATGGCTCTGACACCAGTTATCCGTCTCTGTGAGACCCTTTTGGAGGATGCTTGTGTCAGTCGGCGAGTCGATTATGGCACCCAGTTTGCAGTCATCTGCGAACTTGGTCATCCATAGTCCTCCCATGTTAGCCTGTACCTCAGAGAAATATATATCGAACAAGAGAGGTCCCAGGACTGAGCCTTGTGGGACGCCACTTGTAACTGGTTTAGAGTCTGACATGGCACCTGCAATTCTGACCATGTGGGTTCTATCCCTGAGCCAGTTTGCAACCCATCTTGTGACATAGGGGTTGATATTTAAGCTGGTGAGCTTATTTATGATGCCCGAATGGGGTATTGTGTCGAAGGCTTTTGCGAGGTCCAGTTAGGCTGTGTGGACTACCTTCCTTCATCTATGGCCTTGGTGACTGTTTCAAAGAAGTCGACCAGGTTCAAGAGGCAAGATCTGCCCTTAACAAAGCCGAATTGGGTAGGATCCAGTGTTTGGAGGTTCCCAATGTCTTTGTTTATAAGTTTCATGATGATACACTCCATAGCTTTGCAGACCAGGCTAGTCATGCTTATAGGGCAATAGTTTCCGGGGTCCGTTGTGGCACCACCTTTGTGGAGTGGGACCACTGTTGCTGTACACCATTCCTTGGGTACATATCCTGTAGTAAGGCCGAGAATGAACAGTGACTTTATGTGAGGGTTCAGTTCTTCTTGGAGTTCATGTAAGACGCAGCCCGGGACACCGTCCGGTCCCATTGATACTGTATTTTTTGCTTTGGAGAGGGCAGCTCTCACCTGTGCATCTGTGATGTCAGAGAGGCTACACTCTGTTGGGATAGACATTTGCTCTTTTGGGGGGGAAGGAGGGGGGAGTTTGCACTGAACCTGTCTGCCAGGATGTTGGCAATGTCTGTGGGTTCAGTGTATTTTTTGTCATTTTGAACTAACTCAGAGCATATCTGGGAGTTGCCACCCAGGTTCCTGACATAACTAAAGAAGGCCTTGTGATTATCTTTAGCATCTTGTGCAATTTTTCTTTCGAAGCTGGCCTTAGATGATTTTATGAGAGATCGTAGTTTCTTGCTAGTACTGATCAGAGATGCCTTCCCTTTTTGGGATTTTGCTCTATCATGTAGTAGCTTCCTCCTTCTGTTGTATAGCTTATTTATGGCTGGGGTCCACCAGACAGGTCTCCTGCCTTTGGAGGAATGAGTCTTAGTTTTATTTGGTATAGCACGATCCATGCATTCCTGTAGGTGTCCATAGAAAGCGTTTGTAAAGAATTCTGCGGTTTGGGCCGTATTTTCCACTGGCCCGAGGGCTTTGAAGGATTCCACCTCAGTTTTGAGAAGTGTGAAGTTTGCTTTTGAGAAATTCTTCACCGTGGTTTCCTTGGCTGGGGGTGGGGATGGGATATGGATGTCCAGTGAGATTAATTTATGGTCAGATCTTACCAATGAGGGGTATACCTCTGGTATGGAACATAGAGTCCCCATGTTGGTGATGATCAGGTCCAATATGTTTTCCCCTCTTGTGGGAGTGGTGACCAGTTGTTCCATAGCATTTGATTTTATAAATTCTAGGAACCATTGGGCAAGGGTGTTGGGGCTTTAGTAGTGCTCCCAGTCTATGTTTGGGTAGTTGGAGTCACCCAATATAATGGTGTTTGGAGAGATCTTCATATTCTCCAGTGTTCTCAGGAAAGCTGAGTGGGGTTCCTGAGTTTGGGAGGGTGGTCTGTAGCAGGCTACAAACTGAAAGGCAGTTTTGCCCACTGTTAGTTGCACATGGATGGTCTCTGATGCTTCATGCAGTGCCACTAACCTGGAGGTGTGGGTATCTTTGATGAATATGGATACTCCCCCTCCTTTTGTGGTTCAGTCCGAGTTTTGGGGCCGAAAAGCATGGTATGAGGTATAACCTGGTAGTGCCGGGGTGCTCTCCGGAGCCTTGAACCAGGTTTCTGTTACTGCACAGATATCGATATTCTCCATACTGATTAGAGCCTCGAGTGCATGCATCTTGAGGTTTAGACGTCTGGCATTGAGCAGCATTACCCTTAGTTTCTTTTTCTTTGTGTTGTCTATGGAGGTGGGTTTGTCTTTTAAACCTTGCCTAAAAAAGGCACTATGGGGATGGCAAGAGCCTTAGCCAGTATTCGAAAGCCCAGGGGTGACAGGTGCAAGGTGTAATGTGAATATGGCAGTTTATGAAATGCAGTTAAATAGTGACTTAAGTAATGATTTGTTTCACTATTTTACTGTTCCCTGTCCAAGGATACCATGTATATATGGACTGGCAAAAATACACAAGAGTCTCACCCATCCCCCAATGAGGCCTATTGTCTCTGGGGGTGGATGGATAACGGAACCTATCTCATGCTATCTACAATCTGTCATTAGTGTATATCTATCCCTGATTAAGAGCTATATTAAAGACATGGAAGATTTTTGTCCCATCTATACGAGTGGTATGAAAACCATAAAGGCTGTGAATTTTTGTTCGCTACTTTGGATATTAAATCTTTGTTTACTGTGCTCCCCAGTGATATTGGTATAGAAGCAGTATGACATTTTTTATGTAAAAATACAAATTTTGATGGTAGAAAAGTAGAAATTTTATGTGAGCTACTTGAGCTGGTTCTGAATAACAATGTATTTATGTTTTATGAACAAGTGTATCACCAAAAGATGAATGTAGCAATTGGGACATCAGTGGCAAAAACATATGCAAATATTACTGTAGCTGAATGGGAAAATAAATGTGTATATCAGTGTCCCGAAGTGTTTAAAGGGAAAGTGTTGTTCTTCCAGCATTTTGTTGATGATGTATTTCTGTTATGGGATGGTATGAATGTGGAGCTAGAGACGTTTATTGATTATTTGAATCAAACTACCAGTTACTTAAAATTTTCACTGAACTATTCCATTGACAGTATAAATTATCTGGATATAAAACTAGAGAAAAATGGGTGATAGTTTTACTACAATGGTATATAAAAAAGATGTACAGGTGAATAGATATGTCCATAGTAGTAGCATGCATGCATCCCATGTGTTTAGAGGTATAGTCAAAAGATAGATGCTGAGAGCCTATCTCAATACTGACAATGTACAAAGTGACAATCAAATAAATTATATGATTGATGACTTTACTATACAAGGCTACAGGGGAGTCTTGTTAAAATAAAGAAGTGAGGTTTTAAGCACGAGAGGGAATAACGCTTTGCCTTATTTTTCATCATGGTGTAAAGATAGGGATAGAACTTCCAAAAGGAAAAGTGAAAATAAACACATGAGATATGTTGCTACATACATTAGAAGAACTAATGGTGTACAACAGATTATAGAAAGGAATTGAAGCATTTTAATGATTATGCCTGATATTAAGAAGCTGGTGGGTGATAAACCTTTCTTTGCATATTGTAATTGTCCAAGTTTAAAACAATGTTTATGTTATAAAGATTTAAAGAAGCCATCTAAGAAACATGGAAGCGCTAAAAAGGCACTGTCCCTTGTTTAAATTGCAAAGACATAGAGAGTAACAATATTTTTAAACATCCAATAACAGGAAAAGAGACTAGATTTACTGGGTATGCTACTTGTGATACCATAAACATAATCTATCTGGACTCATGTGTGAAGTGCCCTGCCTTTTATGTAGGCAAAAGTAACAGGAAGCTAAAAGATCGGATTTTTGAACATAAATCAGAAATAAGAAGAAAGGTAGATACAAATGCTCTTTACAAACATATTAGTGAAGCAGGAGATGAACACACTTTTCTATTCAGGATTATTGATGTAATAATGAAAAGGAAGAGAAGAGGTGATCTTAATAATGCTGTAGAGCTTTGTGAATATGAATGGATTACACGTTTAAATGCTGACTCTAAACCAGGCTTAAATTCAGCTATAAGTATTAAGCCTATACAGAAAATGAAGCAAAATATTTTTTAACCATTCTTTTATGAATGTTTTCTGCATGCATACTTTTTATAAGTATGGTCTTTTATGTATGTTTTTGTATGTATGTTTTATATGCTGAAGTTTTTATATTCATAGACTATATGGCTTTAAAATTTTAGCTGCACCACAATTGATTGATCGAATGTTTTTTTCTATTGGGCTGTTGCATTTTTTAATTGTATAAAGCGACTGCTGATTTTAACTAACGCATACACACTGAAGAAGGGACTTTTCCCAAAAGCTTAGTGGAGTAATAAACCTGTTTTTTCACTGAACTTGCGTGTCTGTTATTGGATTTGCTTTACTTACTATCATAGGAGATCCTGCCAGGAGCAATGTGGAACTCTTACCACCTGATGTTAGAGTATTGTCAGCCACTGATGATGATGACAATGAAAAGGCACAAGTTGTGGGTCCAGAGAGTCAGTCAGACACTGAGGTTATTGCTCACACATCCCCTGCCCATATTTCAGAAACAGTCAGGAAGCCTACAACATACCCATACCTCACATACCTCTGATACTGTATAGGACAGGTTGAAGGTGATGCAGCTGATTAGATCAGGGTAGTGTGCTTACTCCATTTGCATAGCTGGATGACTCTCCCTGTAGCCATTGTGAGGTCAAGTGCCACATGGGGGGTGGTAGTGTTGCTCACAGGAGGCCTGATGTGTTTGCACTCCTCTCAATGTCTGTGTGTCAGTAGGAGGCCTGTTATCCACCATCCTTCTGATGTTAATCTTTCAGTAGTTGTCACATGATGTATGTGGAGGGCTGTCACAGAGGACCAGGGCCTCAGAAGAGATAGTGCAAGTACCAAATGTTGTGCATTCTGACATGCGGGATTGCCCGAACCATGTGGGTGACTCTTTGGAAAGCATGATTGACAAACTGGATCTGGCAGTGTCTGCAACAGAATGTCTGCTTTGGGAGGTTCAGCATCCATGTAGCCAGAGAGCTGCTACATCATCAGGTGTTAGCCGATGTGGCCATGCTCGATCCTACTCCCATAGTGGCACTACTTCCACTGTTCCATCAGTGATTGAGGTGTCCATACCCAGACATGGTAGGCCAGGTGGTCATGGTCCTGAACATAGTGAGGATGAGAGCTTATACAGCAGACATGACTCATGTTCAGGTAGCACCTGACTTCTTGCCAGGACCATGGAACTAGCCATGTAACTCCTGGCAGAGGTTGTTTTCATGGTAGGGGACAATGATGCTGAACTGATTACTCTACCATGCATGGCTCACACCTGTCCAAAATGCTATGATGTAGTGCTATCACAGTGATTGTTTGTGTTCCTGCACACACACACACACATAGGTTCATAGGTTCATAACTAGGTACTAGGCTATTGGCCCTAGGGCCTATATAAGCCTAGCCAAAAAATGTACCCTGGCTTTCACCACCCAAGAAAATTATTTTCATGTGCCCCTGTCGAGCAGAGCCACAGAAGTGATCCCTGGGGTGAATTTCCCATTTCCTATCCAATCATCAAGATTTTTCTTGAAGAGTGCTAATGAGGAGCTCTGTTTGACATAGATAGGTAGTCTGTTCCAGAGTATGGGAAGTCTCTGGGACAGGAATCTATCCCTCCAGCATGTTCTGTTTATTGTGGTGACAAGGTTTAGGTCCCTAGAGTGTGTAGCTCAGAGGGATTGGGATTTCTTTAAGTGGACCATGTCCAACAGCTCTGGATTTGACATAGCTTTGTATATTAGACAGAGATCGCCCCTGAGTAGGTGATATGTGATGGAGTAAAGCTGTAGTTTTTTGAGACGGTCTGCGTAGGGCATCTGTTTGAGGCCAGTAATCCTCTTTGTGAGGTATTTTTGTGGTCTTTCCAGTTGTTGTAGATGTCTTGTGAGGTACATACCAAAAGGGGCATTGTACTCTATAATGGGTCTAATGAGTGATGAGTAGAGGGGAACAATGACCTCTTTTTTTCTGGATAAGAATCCTTTTGTGATGAGATGAGCCATGTAGAAAGATTTCCTGACCACTGTGGCGATGTTATTATCAAAGGAGAGACTACTGTCCACCTGTGTCCCAAGGTCTCTTATCACATTTTTGGCATTAAGTAGACTACCAACTATGTGGTAGTTCATGGGTACAGTTTTTACCAAAGGGGATGACAATACACTTTTTGGCATTGAGCTTCAGGCCATGGCTTTGACACCAGGTATCTGTCTCAGTGAGGCCCTTTTGTAGTTTGTCCACATCGTCAGGAGTTTTGATTATGGCTCCTAGTTTGCAGTCATCTGCAAACTTTGTTAGCCAAAGACCTTCTGTGTTAGTCTGCACTTCAGAGAAGTAGATACCAAACAGGAGAGGACCCAGGACATGACTCATGCATTGAAAAACAACTTGCTCATACCACTTCAGAAACACACACACACACACACACACACACACACACACACACACACACACACACACACACACGCACACACCATGAAAACACTTCCCCTGATTGATAGAATCTCTTGCTACTGGTCCTGAAAATTGTATACTTCCTGAATAAATTGTTTGCTACTCACACACATTGACTTCTTTGGTGTTTACCTGGCCCTCCTGTATCCCCACCATGACCACCCTCTGCAAGTGGTGATGACTGTTCCCTGCTCTTTGCACATTTCTTTGTGACTTAGGGCTACTTATATGTCTGATTCAAAAAGTAGATAGCTGATGTTTGCTGACTCAGAAGCATGTTTTAATGGGAATGTATTGTAGAGGAAATGTTTTTATTTAGCATTTCTGCTCATTTGTGAATGATTGATTATGCAACTGTTGATCATCATTGTATCTGTATTAGTATTCTTAGTAATGTCTGAGTAGATAGGTTCATAGGTTCATAGGTAGGTACTAGGCTATCGGCCCAAGGGCCTATGTAAGCCTAGCCAACAAGGTTCCCTGGCTTACGCCACCCAAGAAAGTTATTTTCCTGTGCCACTGTCGAGCAGAGACACAGAAGTGATCCCCGGGGTGTATTTCCTATTTCCCATCCACTCATCAAGATTTTTCTTGAAGAGTGCTAATGAAGAACTTTGCTTGACATAGATGGGAAGCCTGTTCCAGAGTATGGGAAGTCCCTGGGACAGGAATCTATCCCTCCAGCATGTCCTGCTTATTGTGGTGACAAGGTTTAGGTCCCTAGAGCATGTAGCTCGGAGGGACTGGGATTTATTTAGGTGCAGCATGTCCAACAGCTCTGGGTTTGACATAGCTTTATATGTCAGGCAGAGATCACCTCAGAGTAGGCGATATGTTATGGAGTAATACTGGAGTTTTTTGAGACGATCAGTGTAGGGCATTAGTTTGAGGCCAGTAATCCTCTTTGTGAGGTACTTCTGTGGCCTTTCCAGCTGCTGCAAATGTCTTGTGAGGTACATTCCAAAAGGGGCGCTGTACTCTATAATGAATCTAATGAGTGTCGAGTAGAGGGGAACAATGACCTCTTTTTTCCTGGATGAGAACCCTTTCATAATGATGTGTGCCATGTAGAAGGACCTCCTGACTACTGTAGCAATGTGACTATCAAAGGAGAGACTACTGTCCACCTGGGTCCCAAGGTCTCTTATCACACATTCGGTGTTAAGTAGATTGCTGCCTATGTGGTAGTTCATGGGTACAGAGTTTTTACCAAAAGGGGATGACACTGCACTTTTTGGTATTGAGCTTGAGGCCATGGCTCTGACACCAGGCATCTGTCTCAGCGAGGCCCTTCTGTAGGATGTCCACATCATTTGGGGACTTGACTATGGCTCCTAGTTTGCAGTCATCTGTGAACTTCATTAGCCAGAGGCCTTCTGTGTTAGACTGTACTTCATAGAAGTAGATACCAAACAGGAGAGGTCCCAGGACAGAACTCTGTGGTACTCCACTTGTCACTGCTTTGAGGTTAGATTTGGAGTCTGCAACTTTTACAGTGTAAGTTCTGTCAGTGAGCCAGTTGGCAACCCATCTTGTGATGTAGGGATTTATACCTAGTTTCATGAGTTTAGCTATAATTCCGGAATGGGGGAGAGTGTTGAATGCCTTGGAGAGGTCAAAATAGGCTGTGTGAACCACCTTACCCTCATCTATGGCTTTGGTGACTGCCTCAAAGAAGTCAGTCAGGTTCAGGAGGCATGATCTGCCTTTCACGTACCCGAACTGAGTGGGATCCAGAGTTTGGAGGTTACCAATGTCTTTGTTTATGAGTTCCATGATGATACGTTCCATGGCCTTGCAGACCAGGCTCATTGGGCTAATAGGTCGATAGTTCCCGGGATCAGTGGTAGCTCTCCCTTTGTGGAGTGGGATAACTGTCGCTGTGCGCCATTCAGTGGGCACAAAGCCTGATGTGAGGCTATTATTGAACCTGGTGCTTAAGTGGGAAGCCAGTTCGTTCTGAAGTTCATGTAAAATGCAGCCTGGGATGTTGTCTGGTCCCATGGATGCTGTGTTTTTGGCTTTAGAGAGTGCAGCTTTTACCTGTGTAGTTGTGATTACAGGGACTCTGCATTCTTCCTATATAGATATGGCCCTTTAGGGGGTGAGGGGGGTAAAGTTAGCACTGAACCTGTCTGCCAGGATGTTGGCAATATCATTTGGTTCTGTAATTTTCATGCCGTTGTGCTGTAACTCAGAGCAAATCTAGGTGTTGCCATTGAGATTCTTGACATGGCTATAGAATGCTTTGTGGTTGTCCTTAGAATTAGTCGTGATTTTGTTTTCGTAGCTAGCTTTGGAGGATCTTATAAGCGATCTCAGCTTCTTACTGAGGCTGACCAGGGAGCTCCTCCACTCATGGGATATTACTCTCTTTTGCAACAGTTTCTTCCTTCTGTTGTACAGTTTGTTTATGGCAGGGGATCACCAGATTGGCTTCCTTTTTTTGGAGGATAGCGTCTTGGTTCTGTTTGGGATAGCACGATCCATGCATTCGTGTAAGTGCTTATAGAGTGCATTTGTGTAGGATACAGCAGTTGTAACTGTATTGTCCATCTGCATGGGTGTCATAAAGTTCACCACTTCTGCCTTAAGAAGCATGAAGTTAGCTTTGGAGAAATTTTTTACTATGGTTTCCTTAATGGGGGGTGGGATGTGGATATCAAGGGTGATTAGCTTATGGTCGGATCGGACCAACGAGGAGTTGACTTCAGGTGTAGAACACCGGTCACTCATGTTGGTAATGACTAGGTCTAGGATATTGTTGCCCCTGGTGAGGTGTGGATAAGTTGATCCAGGGCATTGGAGTTTATGAATTCTAGAAAGCGTTGAGCTAAGGAGTTGGTACACAAGTAGTTTTCCCAGTTAATGGTGGGGTAGTTGAAGTCGCCCATTATTAGGGTGTTTGGTTGAACCCTAATATTTTCCAGTACATCAAGAAAAGAGGATTAGGAATCCTGGGACATGGTGGGGGATTTATAGCAAGCTACAATTTGGATAGCAGTTTTGCCCAGACATAGTTGCACTTGGATAACCTCGGATGCATTATGCTGAGCAACTAGCCTGGAGGTGTGGATATCCTTAATGAATATGGACACACCTCCATCTTTGGTGTTTCGGTCCAGGTTATATAGCCGAAAAGTGTGGTATAAGTTATAGCCTGGTAGTGCAGGGGTGCTCTCTGGTGCCTTGAACCAGGTCTCTGTCACTGCACAGATATCGATGTTCTCCATTTTAAGGAGTGCCTTGAGTGAGTGCATTCTGAGATTTAGACATCTAGAATTGAGTAGCATTACCCTCAGTTTTTGCTTGCCTGTTCCTGTTATGGTGGTGAATTTGTTATTTGAACCTTGCCTGAAAAAGGCACTATAGGGTCAGCAAGAGCCTTAGCCAGTATCCGGAATCCCAGGGATGACAGGTGCAGGCCATCTTTTGTAAAGCATTGTGGTCTGTCTACCATGTCATCCCAAGCAGACAGATACTGGATCCCCTTAGAATGACACCAGAAGCTTAGCTAATTGTTGAAGTCAATCATTTTGTCCTTGTACTATGGTATCATTCTGAGTGATGGCAGAATACTACTCAGGGCTAGGGTCATACATGCCTGGGCTACAAGATCGGAGAGCTCTTCCATGTCTCTTTTCATGTAGTCCAGGGAGGTATGTCTCAGGTCATTCACACCAACATGGACAATGACAGAGTCATATTTGTAGTTGTTGTGGAGTGACCTGAGTGCATGGGTTATGTGGCGGATCCTGGCACCCGACAGGCAGCTGACAGTAACCTTCTCCTTGTAATTATTTCTTATTGTTATGCTTGTGCAAAAACAAAATGCTGACCAGTGTCTGGATGTATGAATTGGCCACTGCCATCAAGGTATCCACAGAAATTACATCTACTACATGGGTAGGTGCAAGAATTTCCATATGATATGTCATTCAACCTATCTCTTGGATGACATAACAACCTCTTCAGATTTAATTTATTCTTGAATCTAACTCTAGGGTAGTCTCCTAGGATCTCTCTTAACATGGGATCCCGTGGCCAATTCATATATCCAGACACTGGTCAGTGTTTTGTTTTTAAAACCCCTGCTAATTATAATACACAACATGTGGTATACTTGGCTTATTGTGCTTTGTGCCACTCATTCTATGTAGGAAAAACAGACAGAGCCCTTAGGGATAGGATCAGAGAGCACATATATAACATTAGAATATGATCCCACAATAATGCCCTTTCTAAACACATTATGATGGAGGGTGATGAGCATAATCCTAAGTTTATGGTGATAGATGACATCACACCTGGTTTACGAGAGGGAGATATTAGAAATTTCATGGAAAGTAGGGAAGTTAAATGGATCCTAAGATTTGAACTGATAGGGGCAGGGGCCTCAATGAGAGGGGCCATTAAGACCTACCCTGAAATGTAGGAGAATTAAAATTAGTTAGGTATAATAGGCATGGTGCCAAATATTCAAGATGTCATGATGGTTGATGTATATTTTATTGTCATGAATGATATTATTTACATTAGTTAGCCTTGTCTATTATAATTTTTATAGATAAGGATGTGGACATTTGGTCATAACTTTATATTTGCTAACTGTTTCATATTTGTAGTCTATGTAGTTTTTACACATTGATAATTTTTTGTTTTAGGAGAGAAGAAATCTTGAATGTTAAAGTATTTGCCTATGCTGATGAGATTTTTATAAGACATATTTTTAAGAAGGCTTTCCTATGTTAATTGGAATTAACTGATTGAACCTGATTGGTTGCCGAAGTGTATTTAAATGTATTCCTATTACATGTGATTGTTTTGGGCTGAAGAAGCTGATAGCGAAAGTGCTTACCATTCTCAAGTTTTATTAAACAGTTTATGGTCCATATACTCCATGGTTGACTTGCTGCTTTATACTTTATTGGACTCTGTGATTTTATATTTGTTGGCAGTGGAGCGTTTGCCCTGTGGACCGTTATTGGGTGTGCTAATAGAAAAAATACACTTACTTCAAAACAACTTCAGACTTAATACATACAGGGATCCCATTACATAGTCAAATCTCTAATAACCTACAATAAAGAATGCTATTATATGGCAAAACAACCAATGATTACCAAAACCTGAGTGTTCTGAGATTCAATACATGTGCTCCTCACCCCTGGACATCCACAACAACTTTGTATATAACCTATAGACTCAAATGGCAGTACTACCCTAAAATCTGTAATCAGCTTACAGCTATATATCAGGCACCAGCTTTCTCACATCAAAAATGTACTCCAATTCCACTGCTACCTTAAACAGCAACCCCTCTCCCCCTGACTTCTTACTCTCTCACTTTCTTTCTCCCCCCTCAGCTATAAACTACATATATAAACATCCGAAAAAGTAAAAACATTCTTTTTCTTATCAGCCGGTGTTTTCCCTATCACATAAAAATCAGTGCTGATGCTTTTGCATTCTCAATATCCATTTTAATAAACACGTATGTAAACAAAAGCATAGTCTCCAGATCTTGGAAATCTGCAGTCATTGTCCCCTAATAGAAAGAAGACCCATCAAACAGACTCAGTATTGGCTCGAAGTTAACCTGCCTCCTCTGTCTAAAATATTTGAAAGGTATATTAAGCTGCGGTTGGGTGGGCATTCGAAAGACATGTGTAAATGGGTGTGCCTTCATTGAAGGTTGAACGTCGAGCTGGCACCTTGGCATTTGTGAAAATCTACTGCCAATCATTACCGGACCGGAGTTCCGCTGTGGCGACCCCTAACCGGGAAAAACTGAAAGACAACAGCAACAACAACATTAAGCTACATCTGTTTACATACCTCAACTCCTATAACATTCCAGTGCTTAGATTAGCTTGCTCTCAAGAATTTCACATATCTGACACACCAGCAGCTAAACACCAGCAAATATATCAGTGCAGTCTTCCATTACTCATCAAAAGTTTTTAACATGAAACACCACAGTAATATTTTAGAAAGATTAGTAAATATAGGCATTTCCATGAGCAGCCTCCTGTGGTTTTGCAGGTACTTATCTAACCACTCGCAAGCTGTAAGGTGGTTTGTGCAGCTCTCAAATTCACTGCAGGGATACATGAAGGCTCTGTACTACAGTTATATCTCTTTACAATCTTTGTGAATAATTTGCATGTAGTGTGTCATCCAGCCTCCATCAAGAGTATGCTAATGATGTTATTCTGTTCCTCAAAGTCCTTAGCCACACTTACTAGAACCATTCAAAAATCCTTTATTAACATCAAAACTTGGATAGTCAAGTCATATTAAAACTACATCCAAAAACTGGTATTGGTCTATCTTTATTAAAAGGCAGATACCAATGAATTCATAACACAGAGCACAAATTGCTCTGGAAGTTGACTTTATTCAAACTGTAAGTAGTACCTTTGATGTTTTTATTACATTTTAAGCAACATATTAACAGTACCTTACCCTTACAATAATTCATCTGCAAGCTACGTATTCTGTATTACTCTTACCACCCTTATGACACCACATGTTCCTTTATGCACAGTGTCAGTGTTTCTGTCACCTAATTTATTATACTGTTTCTCTGTTTTCACAAACTTATATTCTTCTCTCAAATCCAAGGTCAGTCACACATATCATAGAGCTTAACAGTTTGATATTGTCATTCTGCTAGAAGACATTGCAGACTTTCACTCAAAGCCCGCAATTGGCTCAAGTTTGACAACAAACTTGCCACTGTTAACCTTTGCATTGCTCTCAAAATTATATACCAATCTGAAACGTGCCCAGCAGTAATTAGCCTAATCCATTGGCTTCCCACCAGCTGTACACTACATTCTTCCAATCAATCCCTAATAAGTCAATCACACTTTATCACCATGGAGAATGACACTTCACCCCAGCTGTTTGAAATAAACAAGAGCTCTGTATCACTAAAACTGTGAACTCTCTCAAGCACTGATTAAAAACATACTTTCATTCAGCCTCGATCAGTGTGTCATTACTTCTGACAGTGTCAATGGCAAACAAAAGATTCTGTTAACACATGGAAATTGGATCTTTTTCCAGATTTTTCTAAGAATGTCTTGTGGGATTAAATGTGTATCATATAAGGTCTTGTTTAAGTGTGACTGATTTTCTTCCTTATAGCTTCCTATGTAAGTATTTTTTTTAAGAATGGAAAGATTTTGAGAAACTTAATTTAGGAAGACTTCACCTTTCTCCCTTTCCCCAACTTTCCTCTTGCTCTTCATTTGCTTCTATTTCCTTGCCTTTCTCTACAATTTTTTTCATTGTTTTCCTGATGTGCTTCTCCTTTACTTTATTTTTTTTATTGTTTAAATTCTTTAGTTGTTAATATTTAGTTTCTTTTGGGTATTGTTTAATGGCTTATCATCTCTAAAAGAAACTATCATTGATTCATTCTTATTATATTCCTTTAATATCTACATAGTAACCTGTCTTGAGCCTAGTAACGTTATAAATATATATATATATATATATATATATATATATATATATATATATATATATATATATATATATCACCATGTCACAAAAACCTTTACTGCATACACGTTTATCAATCTATCTATCTATCTATCTATCCATTTCTTTATTTTTTTTCTCTTGCTTTAGCAATAAAGGCATTTACATGGCCACATAATTCAGGAAATCACTAGCTCGTGTATCCCACCACCTTGACGTATTTAACTTGGCCAAAAGGCCATGTTCAATTGCCCAACATGAATGTTATGGAGGGAACCACTGCACACCAGGGAGTACTCTTTAAAGCACCATAATGGTACCAACAGTACTATGGGGCTCGTGGGTGGATGCACTAGACACCAGGGATTAATCTTTCAAGTGTCATAATGGCAATAACACTATAACGGTGATAAGAGGATCAGGGAAACCACTGGATGTCACGAATAAATGTGAAGTGCTGTAATGGTAAAGACAACATAATGGGGATCAAGGGTGAAGGAAATCATTAAACACTAGGAATAATTCAATTATTAAAATGTTGTTCCTGTACCAGTTGCAATACAGGGATTGGAGGGTGGGGGAGACACATGACCACCAGGGCCTAACAAATAAATGCTGTAATGGTTGTCCAACTATTACGAGGGGGGGGGGGGCTGGAGAAACCATGGGAGGCCAGATAAGGTAGGAACTGTGGTATGTGAGTGTGTGTGTGTGTGCGTGTGTGTGTGTGTGTGTGTGTGTGTGTGTGTGTGTGTGTGTGTGTGTGTGTGTGTGTGTGTGTGTGTGTGTGTGTGTGTGTGTGTGTGTGTGTGTGTGTGTGTGTGTGTGTGTGTGTGTGTGTGTGTGTGTGTGTGTTGGTGATTGTGTGCTTGTGTGTGAGAGAGTGACTGGAGGGAGATGCCACTGTCCATAAGAGTTTCAGGTTACTACCATTACTTGCAGATCATTGCACTTTGTAGTAGTATCTGAGATTCATGAAACATGCACATTACCCCATAATGAGGTGTTTCCTCATCACAGCTAACATGTTTCTGAACACAAATAGGCTTTTTGTCAGAAGGGCTTTTTTCGCATATGCTGTACAGCTTGTGCTACCCACTTTAATGAATTCCCTGGTGCATTTATACCAGTGAAAGAAAAGCTTAAACAAATTAACAGCAATACCAGAAATTTGAAAGAACTGATTAGTGATAATTAGTTGCCTGAGAACCATTAAAATAGAGTTTCTGGGATTCATTTCTGAAAATCTGAAGACTGTCCTGCCTATAAGTATCCTTTGCAGCTGTCTGACTGTTGCAGTAGTAAGTTTTTTCTTGCTGCCAGAACATTACATAACACTAATACTTATAGTTCTCATAAAAGCACTGCCAAAACATTATATAACACTAATACTTATAGTTCTCATAAAAGCACTGCTAAGTCATTAAAGTTCATCGTGATTATTAGATACTTCCATGTGTAGTTATGCAAATGCAAAGGCATGCACTTGTACTTTGATCATGTAACACTTTAATCATTTTTACTTATACATATATACATGAATATTTATACATTATTAATAGTAATATTCTCATTTAGAGATGCATCATATTTATCTTAGTCTATTCCATGTTTTTATTTTATCGTCCTTTTCTATTTATTGATTTCCAGCAGTCCAACAACTGGAAAATCAAGTCTTCAGAATAATGACTATAAGTTCAAGAAAAATTATTTGATTAAGTTTTCATAGCAAAAGAGAATTCTGCTACAGTTTATTACATAAAATACATGCAGCTACAATTTATTAAATAACATATATTTATGACACCAAGTTGTACTTTTATCGCAAGCACTTATTTTGGTTTAAGATAAGTTAAACATTATTGTCACCATTCAAATATTTTTTTCACACATTTAAAATGCCTTATATTTGCTTTCCATTATGATAATATAGATGTGGTATTCAGAAACAATCAATGCATACCATTATTCAAAAAGCATAGTAACCAGTAATATGTGGAAAAGGAGTGATTCAGTTTCACAGGTAGCACGATTCAGCTTGCAAAGAAATTTCATGGTATGCAAATCACAACGTAATGGCATGGAAATTAATGTCACCATGTTCATAAGAACAATCGAGTATGTAAATGATAAAAGAACAATATGGAGCGATTCAGAAATGTATAAATGTAATGTGGAGATCAACTATTTTGATCACCAGGAGTTGCTGGTGTAGAAGATCTTCACTCACATTATGATTCTAGGAGTAACGTCAGCATTTGCAGGACAACATATGTTAGTGGCCACCATTTGGATCCAGTGTCCTCATTGTTGCTTGGTTGCAGTTCCTCACACAAGCCATGTGGCACACTCAGAATTGCCAGTGTAGTCCATATAGTATCCATCTGTGCCTGCCTCACTGACCTGCACATCCAATGACTGATGCCATGGGTGACACCCAGATCAGAGAATGTCCTGAAGTCATGGAAGAGATGGCCATCTTCACATCCCTTTCCCATGAATGATGCATTCTTTAGTGGGGTCCATTGTGCAGCTAACATGGACCAAGCTTCCAGCACTAAAAATTTGGGATGCAAGAGGTTCATTTTGAACCTACACCATCATGTAATCTATGGATGATGTGTGCATGCCCTCCAGTGTTAGTAGTGCTGACAGTGCTACTGTATTATCAAACTTTACCATACACATGGTGCTGTCATTGTCAGAAGAGATGACCTGCTGACATCAGATATATGCCTATCTGTTGTGGTGGACCATCTACTGTTGGAACTTATGAAAGCATGAAATAGAGGAACCTGTCAAAGCATAAAGCATGAAGATAACATACTGGTGGCAATGCTGAAGACTATAAGTAACTCTCACCAACACATGGTGCAGATACTGATATATGCTAATCATTTGTATAGACTATTGGCATATACATTCCTTGTGATACAGGTTGTCACAGTTGCAGACTGGATGTAACTGGAGGACAGCTATGCATAGATATTTTGTTTGAATAACACATTCACACTGAGCAATGCTAATGGAGCATGGTATTACTAACCAGGTGCATCCGGTGTAGTTACTTGGGCAGTCAGTACCAGCCAGCACCAACATCCAAGATATAGCTAACTATTAGGGTCCTTTCACCAGCCCCAGACAAAGTTAACAGGAACTCATCTACCTTTGTGAGATGCCTGTGTGCTGGTGGTCCACCTCCTAAGATAGACCAGTCCCTGGCAATATCCTCCACCTTGGTCATGGCATGCAATATCGCATTGGTGACTTTGTTATGCACCTGCAATACTGTCTTATCATGACTGCTCACAACACTGATAAAGTGAACCACTGCCTACCAGACTTGATCCCAGCAAGACTCGGCTGTTATACTATTGTCAAGAACATCTAGGCCTTGTGTGCACAGGGCCTACAGTATCATTTTGTCTCCATTGTAGTGAACTTTTTAAACCATTTGCAATCCTTTTGGTCCAATAGCAATACATGTACACCTGTTTGTTACACATATGATCAGTGTGTGTGTGAGCATGCATGACTGTCCATGGCAGATATCAAAGGTCTCAGAAATGTCAACTTGCCTCCTTTTGGTGGCCATAGGCTTGCATGTTAATACATTGTCACTACCAGTATGCAGTGATAATTGTACTGGAGGCCTCACATATCCTATAGCAAGTACTGTGTTCTAAGTGCAGATTGCACCTCCACCCACAGCAGAACACTAGCCTGGAATGCCCTTGTGGTTTCTTCCCTGACATGACCTTGTGCTTTCTTACACGGAAGGGTGAGACCCCACAGCATGACAATAATACATCAACCTCATGATCCATTACTGCACATTCTCCACTGCTCAGTATGTGTTCCTTTTGCTCATATGCACACTTATGTGTACCTTGCAATCATGTCTGCCATTACCAGTTGTCTTATCTGTTATGAGTGTGCTTACATGGTAGTAGAAACTGCTGTCCACTACTGTATTCCACTTCCTGTCTTCTTTGTCATAATGTGGTTTCAAACAGTATAGCAACTGAACTGTTCATCATGCTAAACTGGTCCTTGAAGCATGGTGGTTATGTTAATGAGCTGATGTAGTGAAACTGTCCCTGATTTGCTGCTATAATATCCTGCATTATCAACCACAGACAGTGCTTCCATGCTAGTCTGTGATAGTTTCCAGGCTAGGAAGTCACATGCACAGTACATGTTCATGTATACAATGAAGCTCATAGCACTGCATGTCTGTGTTACTTGGTCATTGTATCACACAACATTGTCACCTTAGGATATGCATCATGTTGTCATAACATGTAGTTGTGCACACTGGCCTACCATTTTCCTACTTCTTCTGACCAGCAGAATGGACATGGCCTCTTCAGACACTGGTGCAAAAAGGAAAACAAGATCTGCACAGGCACTATAAAAAGTGCCTGTTAGGAGCAGTGGTCTCAGGTATAAATTCAATGCCTGGCACCAGCTTTCCAGGGTGGTGAGGGATACCACTGGAATCACCCAATCAAGTGAGCAATACACACACAGGTACATTGGCCTGTGAGGTTTCATCTCAACCCACTCCTTCAGTGAGAGACATAGGTAATGGAGGAGAGAGAACATTCTTTGGTAAGCATGTTGTAATATTTTTGTAGTGCTAGGTCCTGACTTTAATCTTTTTCTGTCCATGCCTTCTGTTATCAGCAACATATTGCATTGATTGCTGTCTGTTTTATGTTGTACAGCATCAAACGAGGTAGCATTAAATCAAGCAATCTGTCTAAGAAGAAGTGACACTCCCGCCAGGCAAGGGATAAGTGTTGCAGGTGATAATCTAGCCTTTACATTTGGAATAAATGTGCTGTACACATGTACAAGTATACTGCTTTCTTGTGCCTTTTTGTTTCTCCCACCACTACCAATATAATGGGTAATAAAATTAGTTTTCTTATAATAGCATTGATTTTCTATAGACTCTTTAATAAAGTCCTCTGATCCAAGCCAGGAACTTTTTGCCTGTATTGATTACTTTAGGCAGACGTTTCTAACAAAGGTATCATCTTTAAAATTAAACTAGCTTCCTGATATTGTTTATGCTGTACAACGTATGAGTTGGAGTAACCAGCCTTTTGTTCCTAACAGGGGATGAAACAAATATAAACATTTAGATTTACAATTCAAATACTTAAAAATACTTATGTCACTATATATATATAGTGTGTGTGTGTGTGTGTGTGTGTGTGTGTGTGTGTGTGTGTGTGTGTGTGTGTGTGTGTGTGTGTGTGTGTGTGTGTGTGTGTGTGCGTGTGTACTGTACATCAATGTCAGGATACGTTGAGATTCAGTACTTCAGAAACTAAACCATCAAAATAAATAGGCTCCATTGAACCTCTTAAATGCACCTTAACCCAAGTGAACTAACAATAACATGTTTTTGCAGTGGGCAAGATCCACCACCATGTACCACGGATGTGAGGGGTACCCCTACACCCTCACTATGTTATATATACTATGTCTGTGATTGCAGTACAGTAGGGAAAAAGACTAAGTCCTTCACCCCACTGTAAGGTCTCCTCAGCAAATATATACCACACCAAGGCAAACAAAAGCAGTACATATAATACATACAGCTAAACCTGCACTGAACTTCAGCTATTGATAAAATACTGACACTCACCATTCAAACTTCCAAACAACACTGAGAATCACAACAACTGAAACTAAACACCACAGACCAACACACACCACTTATATCAAAACTTATTTTACATCCCTATTCATACTTAGCCTCACACAAAAAGAATAACTATCATATAAATAAACTACACTTGCAATTCAATCAAACCTGTTCCAAGGAAAAAATCAAATAAATCAACCCAGACTGAACAAAACCCATTTCACCTTATATATGTGCATGCTTGTGCATGGGCGTGTTTATCTATTTATCTATATATCTATATATATCTATCTATATCTATCTATCTATCTATATATATATATATATATATATATATATATATATATATATATATATATATATATATATATATATATATACACACTCATATGTATATAATCATCATTATCATCATCATCATATCATCATCAATAAAATGTCTAAATATTAGGCTCCCTATTTAAATTTTGGCACTTGAAATGCTGAATGCCAACATGCAGAAAAAAAGACATAAAATCCAAGAGAAGAGCAAATCTCAAACATCACTTCTTCTTTAAACTTGTCTTTTGCAGTGCGGCAAGAACCCTGCACCTCTCAATGTGGGGGCCAAGTCCCCACCTCCCAAATTATATAAACCCACTCTGAGATCACCATACCTCTGAGAAAATAGAATATTCAGGGAAATATCTATCTCAGACTTGATATATGTAAGTCTGCTATGCCATTCAGTCTCTGCATTTCATGACTCTGTTATTCTGGAAAGAAAATATTTTTTTCATAGGCAATAAATGTATATGTTCAAACCTTGATAAAGTGGTACTCATTACTTAGAGTTACTTTTGTTGCCACTGTATCCCGATACTATTAACAATATTCCAACAGGTTAGTGTGTTAAGGTGAAATGTTTTACACCAGAACCCAAGTGCTACATGGAAGAAAGTTTAAGTTTAAAGAAATATTTCTTTGATGGGGTACACAGACAATATGCCATGACATACAGAAAGGGTCTGAAGGACCTTATTAACAACATTAGTATGGCAACAATATGATTATTTAAAAATTGTTTTACTACTGCATGTGAAGCTGACAAATAAACCACATCCTGTTCTTTTAAATGTTGCCATGCTTTAGGTACAGATCCACAAATCAGTTTGATTGTTCAGGATTTGAGAACTTATATGGACCGTGACCTAACTTTGGAGCAACATTTGTCCATTGTTGTAAGAAAGTCCCTCCATATTGCACAGCTTATAAACAAAGGAATTGTGTCTAGATCTAGAGATGCAATTGACCCCTTTACTAAGCCCTCATTATGCCATTAATTGAAAATAATGCACCTTTTAGCATGTATCTGTCGAGGCATATGGAACAACTGGAAAGCCTCAGATATACCTTACTAAAAGGACACAAGCCCTAAACAACATGTCCTACATGGACCAATTCAAAGCCCGTTCATTATACTCAGTATCCTACAGACAGCGAGGTGACCTGTATCTGGCATACAAGGCATCTGCCGACCCAATACTGGTGGATTTACTGCACATCAGCAATTCCAATGGCATCAGAAATATTCAGTCTAGGTTTCAAAACCTCTTCTGTAACATCAACATAACAGTTTGTAGGGACAGATATATGTCACAGAGGACACTGCTGCTCTGGAACAGACCCCCCATCCACATATTATGTAGTGCTGCTAATTATTTTGTTTCATAATGCACATTCTTAGAACACTGCATTGTAAGCAAAGAGGTATCAGGACAGCCATAGCATCTTTATGCCATTAAGAAGGGCAAGAAAATGTCTTTTAGGAGAAGGAAGACCTATCTAGATAACATAATACTTAACATGGTAGTTCTCATATGTCATACTGTTGTAGAATAAATATGATTAATGGTTACTATGTTGAGTAACACAGAGGTAGTGCTACTGCACATATGTCATAAGATATACATAGTCTTCAGTGTATAGGTGCAAATGTCCTGAGTTGGGACCAAATTCTGACCTATGGTTGATGGCTATAGGGAAAGATGGATTTGGACACTCACTAGCCAATTAATGCTCCAGTCCTGATGGGACTGATATTTATTTGAAAGCTGATACAGTAAATAACTTTAGCTCTATCTCAGAAGGCATGATCCAGTTAATATCAATGATAAGGAGAGAAGTATATATATATATATATATATATATATATATATATATATATATATATTTGTTACAATGAACAGAACTACACTCTGTACTACATGTCTGTAGTTGATGTGGGTGATGTGGGGACCTCAACTTTTTCATTTATATTCAATTAGTAATGTATACTGTGTGCTACAAATCCAAATTTAGCTCCAGGTATTTAGAAGCATATGTTTACATCAACCAACTTAATCTTACAGAGCAATATCTACAGTATCTATTAGATTTTCTATATAGCTGAGGCTTGATATATAAATAAGTTTTATTACTTCAGTTTTACAGGAGCTACCAGTAGCAGTGTAATAAAATTATTTTATTTATTTTATTTATTCATTGTCTTTGCTGACCGGGATACGCCATCTGAGCAAGTTAACAGGCCTCTTTTCATATCTGATATATAGATCTGAGACAATGTGCCTGTGACTGATCAGTAATGTAATTATCTGATTAATGAGACAAGTATAAATATTACTGCTGGTGGGTGGGCTGTGAGAGGGCATAATTTTTATTTTATTGTAATGTTTCCAGAGCAAGCATTTACATAATTCTTACAGTAAGATCTGGTTCCTTGAGTCATGTTTAATTTCCAAATCTTAAGTGATGATGTTAAACATCTTAGCCATTAAGGTAAATGGTTTAGCTCTTCCACAAATTAACCAGACTGTTTTCAGAACATTAACAAGCTTAGGTAATTGTGAGGCATAACATACACAATTCAAGAGTAGTATAACAAAACTATGAAAAAATGGTTTTGAACTCTTAATGTCTGTGTCTCAGTCACTGGGCAAATGAACAGGTGTACTATTCCAAGTCTGACATCAGATGGCAGAGTTGAAAGTTTACACTTCTTTAATAAATTCTACAGGGTCTTTATCAGCAAGTGAAATCCTTATATATGGTACACTCACTAAGAACATCTTCACAAAGGAATAAATAGTGATAATGCTATGCCATTCTTAAAATAATTTACACTTTTGTCCACTAAAGATTTATTATCTAGAGAGATCTTTAATTGATTCACTAAACAACCTGTATCATTTTCAAAAACAAAAATTAATGATAATAATAATAATAATAATAAAAATAATAATAAAGGAATCTTAGTTAAATGTTTTAACAGATAGGCTATCCAACTTCAAATGACTGATGTGGGGAAAGACTCAGAACTCAGTGCGTTGTTCTAAATTATTATATTTCTTCAGAGTGTTGATGAACTTTAATTGGCAATCACTATCATCTAAAAAAATATACTTATATGATGGCAAATGTAAACAAATATGTTATATCTGTGATCACCTAAAAGAACTATAAACATTACTTTATGTGGAGAGCTCTACCCCCATACCCCAACAATTAAATATACTAATCCAACAGTTGCACAACCGCAGCGAAAGAAGATAACACGTAAAGTATATTACAGTCAAACTGCTTCAGTTTGACTGCAATATCATTCGACCACTGTAACCACCAATGGGAATTATCAAAAGTAGCAGCATACGAGGAATGCATGTCATGACCAAACTTTTGGCACCCATTCTAAATGTATTAGCCATTTGTCTATAACACGTAGAGTAGTCTACATAGAAAATAAATTTTATATTGCTAAAGGACTTATCTAGTCAAAAATCATCCTTTAATTTTTCCAGAGTGTTGATATTTCTTTTTATTGAACTTCCACACCATCTCCTATCAGCTGCTCTCACTCTGCCTTCACTAATTAATTTCTTTTATATCTATGTCATATTCATCCACTTCCCATCTCCTCACTCCCACAATTCCTTCTCTTACTACTGTCACAATTCTTTTCGATTGGTAAGCTCTACTGTCTCTATAGTTGCGCTCTACTGACTTTTCTCTCCTTGTTTTTTTTTTCTTTTTTTGTTATATACACTCAATATGCTCAATTGAAAATTGTGTTAATGGATTACTGTAATATGTCCTGCATCCATACTTCAGCAAAATTGGGCATGCATTATATAATTGTAAATTGCTTGTATTTATGAAGTGGGATGTCAATCAGTGGGTACATTTGCAATTAACGGCATTTTACCTATGACATGAATATGCATGTTCTCAAAGAACAATATGCATACGACAGTGCTCCTGTTCTATTTGCTTAGAATTCATTTCATAAATTAGATATGGCATATCAATTCGGTCTTGACAGTAATGTTGAATCATGTTTTAATACACTATTAACATAGGAAAATATGTTTTTCATCTGTGCTACACATTCTATTAATTGTCAGCAGATGTAAGTGCATTGTATTGTATTTTTTATCTGAATTGTATTATTTTATAGTGATATACTTTGTTCTGCACTTACAGACTGTGTTGAACTGCATCTTGTAAAGAAACTTTTCTCATCGGGCCTCTGCTGAAAAGGGGCGTCTCAACCCAGATGGACTTTTCCAGTAAATACATGCACTTAAATAAATACATATATTACATGTATCCACTTAGATATGGAAAAAAAGATATAGGAGTCAAATATGTTTAATGCTAAATGAACATGAAATTAGTTAAGCTGTAGATCACTAATATCTGCTTTGTTACAGTCTTATTATATGCATGGATTTTTCAGTTGTAGGTTATTTAATGTTGGAATACACTTGTCTATTTCATTGTCTGGCATTTGGCTTTAAGGATTAAGGAGGTGTTTCCAGTAGTTCAGTGTTTGATTCCCTCAGCCTGCATTGCCTTAAAGAATGACTCTCAACAAGTCACTTAACCAGGCATTGCTCCTGGGCTGAGTCTGAAGAAGGACCCATGGAGAGATGTGCTCTACTCTGGAAAACAAATAAAAATAAACTGACATAGTTGTCCCTCTTTATTCCCATGTTTCTACATACATCTATAGTTGTGGAAAATACATTTCCAATAAAGACATTTTGTTAGTATTATATTGCTGCAGAATGTTTACTTTCAATCCAAGTGAAATCATTGGTAATATCCTTGGGGACACAACAATTTTAAGAGCCAAATAGATGAGCCACACTGATTCAGCTTCTGATGGAGGAGCAGCACTTCCTAACAGGTTCTGTTTTGAAACTGGGGCTTCAAAGCTACTGATGATGCCCATAGGATTACTAGGACAGAGAACAATCAATTTACTTCTGAATTAAAATCAATACAGACCTTCAATATCCTGAATGCTTACTGCTGATTTACGAAAATTGTGAAAATATTTGCTAATAACATTAGACTGCATACCTACTTTCACTGAAAAAGACATATAACATAGGCCAGGCTCCACAGAAAAGTTATTTCTACAATACATTTATCCTATTATAAGATAAAATCATAAATGTATTTGGCACAGCTAATGGTCTACATGAACAAAATGGAAAAACTGTGTATTACAAGACTAATAATTGCATTATATGTAACAATGTACAAGCAAGTGCTGTTCATAAAAACTTCAACTATTACATGATGTGAACTCAACAAATAATCACTGGTATGATTTATACATCAAAGAGTACTTGTCAAGTACTTCAATAATGTATAAAATAGGTTTTACAAAACTAAAACCAAAGATGAGAAGATGTCTTATTATGCTACCATTTTGTTCATGAAGGATGCTGGTATTGTGTCTGAAGACTAGTATGTCCTTAAAGTGACAGGAAAGAAACACATATTATTGAAATCCAACACACAAATCTGAAAAATGGAACCAGCAAAAGAAAAATACACATATTCAGACGACATTCAAATACACTAATAGCTTAAATATAGTGTTGTTTTTCACTCAGTTCAGAGAAACCAGTGATAAGAGAGAGTTTAGCTAATTAGTTTTAACTACAGGTGTTATTTAAGGTTGTTTTATATTTGAGGCATACCAAGGATTTTAAGTTATGACAAATTGTTAAGGTTCCTGCGTAATGCTTTTCTGTGATGTAAGAGACATTTTAATACACTGACAATTAATTACAAAGCAACTGTACATGAACTTCTTAACATTTGCTACAGAAAATTCTGTTCACAATAGGCCATATAAATGGTGCAAAGTTATAAGCAAATGTGCTGTAGCAATCATAGAACTGTAGTATGGTGTATTACTGGAAGATGCCTATAATTCACATTAATTCTGTTACCATTCTCATTGATTAACAAAAAATAACGAAGCATGTAACTGTCTGCTTCCCATCATTTTGATTTAACAAAGTCTTGTTCAAGGCTGGTGATTTTTTCGCTTCAGTAAAAGTTCATTTCCAAAGTGTGCAAATGTTTAATATGTCTATTCATCTTTACTGAGGGTGTGTTCCACTACTTTTGCTGAATGGTGCTTTGGTTGACATTTGTTTAGTTGACACGATTTGGTTGACAAAAGTAGCACATTAAATGATTCTCAGGGTTGACAAATTTGCCCTTTCACTGAGAATTGTGCAATCTCTGAGTTAGTACAATACAATTATCAGAGGGAATGGGGGCATACCCCCAAAGGAGATGCAGTGGGGGGCTTGCCCACTGCAAAAAATGTTTTCTTTTTTTTTTTTCAGTTTAAAAGTTTTTGAATGCACTGAGATTCATTCTTGGTTCATGTGTAATAGAGTATTGATGTGCAAAATGATAATTTGGTGTCATTATGCAGGTCGAAAATACTACTGTTTGATGATATTAAATATATCCCTGTATGCATCCCTAATATATATAAACATATATATATGTGTGTGTGTGTGTGTGTGTGTGTGTGTGTGTGTGTGTGTGTGTGTGTGTGTGTGTGTGTGTGTGTGTGTGTGTATATATATATATATATATATATATATATGTGTGTGTGCGTGTGTGTGTGTGTGTGTGTGCATATGTATGTGTGCTTGTATGTTAAACCTCCAGAGCTTTCTTGATAATGTTCAAAAGGCAGTTTATTTCTGCAAATTATTCTGCACTATTGCATTAGTGTTTGGTATTAGCTGACATGCTGACATTCAATGTTTCAAAGCATTTATGCTGCCTCATCACTACAGGATAGAGATGTTAATGCCATATTATTTTCAACTTGTTAGATTATGATTTAGGCACAGAACAAAGTGTAAAAGATGCTGCAATACATGTATATGCTATGGAAAAGATGCAGGAGTCAAATATGCTTACTAGATTGTGGTTAAATAATAATGATAAATTAATATGAAATTAGTTAAAATAAAACAGTGTAAGAAACTTCTTTGTGTGGAAGATTTTCAATCCATATATATATCTAGTTAATCACTGAATATTAATCAGATCAGATAATAGAAGTAGAAGTAACGAACTGAAACTCGTCCTAAGTCAAAAAAGTAATAAAAAATACATTATTTGAGATATTATACAGAAAAGTATTCAAAAGTAATCCGAGCAGGGCAGGCAGTCTGTTTCCAGTTGAAAATCCTGTATTAAGTACACAGACAAGCAATCCAAGTAAAACAAAAATAACAGAGTATTAGTTTCCTCACAAGCTTTCTAACTATATATATATATATGTATACTTTTTATCAGACAAGGGAGCTGTTTATTGTGCTGTAAAACAAAGTGTTATTGGTATACATGTTGTTAAATTCACATCCCTTCCCCCATCAGTGTGACATTCAAGCTGATCCTGCCCTACTTAGTAGCGGTCATAATAATATAAATCAACAGAAAAAGCAAAGAAACAGAAAACAATCCGCACTTTAATAACAAATAAAGTAAGCACTTTCGTTAGGTATGTTACCAAACTTCTTCAGACAAAATTCAAAAGTACAATGGACCATTAAATACTTTGCCTAAACAATCATGTGGTGTAAGAAATAGTCACATGTTACTCTGGAAATAGATCATATGATTCATCAGAGAAGTAGGACATATGATTCATCAAAGAAAGCAGATCATAGTGCAAAACAAAAACATTCACATAAACATAAACTTTTTTGTTGCTTCCTAATACAACTATTGTAAAAAACAATTTCATTAATAAATATATGTAAAAAATATCAAAAACAATGAAAGAAGTCGATAAAAAATAGTTAAAAAATCTTCACAACTCCCCGAACTATGTTAAAATCTATGAACTCCTAAAATGTCATGACCACTAGTGCATTAGGAAACACTTCTTCATCTCGACAAACTTTTAAGTTTTAAAACACTAACCAAGGAACTGATGTCATTGAGCCCTGGTAAAACATAAGCCTGACATCTAAGTTGCCAGGTCAATTCTAGCAACTCCAATTTCAAAGAAAAGGGGCCTCCCCTCACATCCTTAACTACTTGGTCGATCACAAGAAAAACAAAGGAGTGACCTGGGTGTAAGGAAACATGATTGGCTAAGGCGTTCTTGGTCTTCCCTTTCCTTATGCTGTAAATGTATTTGTATAACTGTTCTTTAAACTTTCTATCCATCTTACCAATGTAAAAACTTGGGGCAGGCTTGACATTTATCTAAATAAATTACACTGCAAGAATTGAAGTTAAACCTGCCTTTTGTCTCATATCTTCAGTCCCTTATCACAAAATTATTGCCCATCTCAATATGTCTACAATAAGGGCATGCTTCACAGTTAAACATCCCTTTTATGCTGGGGCTAGGTCTACTATCAAATTCCAACAAATTCTTTAAAATGTGGCCCCTTTTGAAAACAAATTTAAGTTTAAAATTCTCTATACCATAAAAGGTCACATCCGATTAAAGAAGACACCAATTCTTCGAGGTAATCTGTTTATTTCCAAGGGCATCCATACTATAAGGAGTAATAAACAAAGGAACACTAGCAAAAGGTGTATCTACGGTATACTTTGTATACCCGTGCTGGCCAGATGGTACTTGGGGGCAAGCTGGATCATGTAAAATTGCTTATTAAAAGTCATGTGCCTGTTTTGAAACCACTTCTTGCCTTAGTTCATCCTGTAATACTAAGGTGTATCCCCGTGTTCTAGTCCGTTAATTTAAAATCTGAGGTTAATACAGGAATAGAAATGACACAAGACACCAAGGCTCAAACTTATTAATTTATTAAGCAAAACTTTTCTAAATGTACAGTAAAGCTAATACTAAATAAACAGAAAATAATAATAAATCATGTACCTCTACAAGCATAAAATTGCAGTTCCATTATGTAAGCATGGGTGAGGCTTTCTCTTCACCATCATTTTATACAACCCTAGGGCCAGGTTTCACCCTGCCACATCAACGCGTATACATCATTATAATCAATCAAAGTATTTTCAATTTGGTACCCCATTCTAAAATTGCAAATTGGCAGGGCAAACAAAATGGATCTCTCTGCTTTGTTCCTTTCTTAAGATAGTCAAAGTCAGTATACAATTACAATACTTATTTTTCACATACAAAATCTAATGGCTTTAACCAATGATACAGTTACGGATGCTTTGCCAATTGAAACTTTGAGTAGCCCAAGTTTAGGGTTGGCAAATGTGCACAGTATGATAATAACTGAGATAAGATTTAAGTCTGATGATTTACTTGTGCACCCAGTTTATTTAATGCCTGTTCTGTATTTGTATGTGTATGTTCAATCCACCTCCATAAGACAGTTCCCAGCTCGTTACGAGTCTAACTAGGCTTTGTCGTCATTTAGGGACTTAAAGATGCTAGTTTTGCTAAGGCCATATTTGGTCAGTGCTTAAGCTGGCTCAATTTGCTACATAGATCAAAGACTAGTGCAGTACCGGGAATCACCAAAGTACCAGGCGCACCTAGTGCAGTGCAAGAATACCTGTAACATCCGTTTTATTTCGCCTATATTTGTATATATTTGTATAATTGTAAGAAAGAATCATGCCGACCATAATTGTACATACTTTTACAATGTGTGATAACAGTAATTGGATATCAACTTATCACATGTTAACTACATATTTATTTACATTTAATATAGTTCTTATTGTCCTTGGCATATATCATCCTCTGGTATCTGTTTCACAGTCCTAAACCAATTTAAATACAGTTGAGCTAACTCAAATGGCATATAGAAATTCCGGAATAGGGTTTTTCCGGTGTCATTTCACCCTTTGGGGAAATTTGAAACACATTTTTCAAATCTAATGGAGACTCTGCTAAGTTGTGCGACTCGGTTTGTACTTTGTTTTAAAATTAAGGCTGAAAGGGTTGGAAACACATTTTCAGGATGTTAATGTTTTTCATAACTTAGTTGTAATGTTTTCGTCTGTTGGATGTTTTCCCCTAGTTAAAGGCGGAAGGACAGGTGTGTCACTGCATAGGCCCATCTAAGTGGACATCTGGAAAAGTCTACAGTCCAGCTGTTAGATTTGCAACATCTTCCCCGCCGAATAGAGGGACAGGATCAGGAACAGTTAAATAAAATCCTAGGAGTTGTCGTATGCGTGTTCGGAAAAGGTTGGCTCCTTCCCAAACAGGGGCAATAATCTATGGAGAGAGAAGTACAATTATTGTTTTAGCAGAATCGCAAGTAATACTAAAACAGTATACCAATTGATGCCCAGAAATTACTGTGGCATGTTTGTTTTGGCTGATTGTAACTGGTCACTTATCTAATCATCTAGCCCCATTTGCACAGTTTAGTAGCACAGTCTTGTAGTAAACTAACCAACCTCTGATAAATACAAATTTTCCCTAAAAGTTGTCCTGTTGGAATCAGAGTAAATTTGTTATCTAAATTGATAGCCTTCACTATCACTTCACCCTTCTGGCAACCATAATGCTTTCCTTGAGTCTTTTCTCCTAATAGCCCCATTTTGTCCCACAGTGCCCTTTTTCTGGGAGAGAGGGGTTTCCAGCCTGTGGATTAATGTCATATATTTTGTGCTGGCACCCTTTCTTCGAATTCAGCACACTCGTTATTTAGCTGTTTGATCAGTGTCATTCATATGAGGGGTATATCTCGTTGGGATTCAGCTTTTCTGTACAAAACACAGTTGTTTCATCGGAATATGTATACCTTGCATTGCAAGGGAGTGGGGATGCGATACTTTTCGGGGGTTTGTTATTTAGGTGACTCACGAAAGCTGAATTTGAATACCTTGCCCAGCCACCGCCGCGTTCCATTCTCTTCATTTGGAATCCCATTTGAACTGCATAAGCCCACTATACCTTTCAATTAAACCAGCTAATTGGGGATTGCATTTCTTTATGCAGCACCCATAGCGCGTCCATTCCTTTACTTATTCTTGGACCTCTGCTCCGGTGGTAAAGGAATTGGTGTCACTTTATGGATTTCAGTGGGGAAATAATATGTCACACATAATTTATTCAATCGCTTTAACTTTTCAGTGGTGTTTGCCTTTTTGCATGGGGACACCATTTTAAATCCTGAATAAGTTATTCGTGAATGTCAGGCAGCATTGCTGATTTTGCAGTTTCTATTGTCGCCAATGGAATCTATTTACCAGATTTGTCTGCGTACCTCTGCCAATGTAGTACTGGGCTTCTCTTTCAGTTTTGTATATTTATTTCTTTCTATCTTTCACACTGTGCCCTAGCCTCCGTGGTTATTTCCTTATTCAGCTTCACATACCATGCCTCCATGCCCATTCTATTTGTTGGAGCTTGCAGATACCCCGCTGCCAATCTCTCCCATCTTATATAGGAGCACTTCCATTCTCTTCATCAACGATCTTCCCTTTTGACCATCTTATCTACCTGCTAAACTGTCCTCCCCTTTCATTTTGTTACAAGTTCATCATCAGGTGACAAACTATGTTGAGCTCAGGGCAACAGCTTTTTCCCAAATCATTTACTTGAACCGCAGTACTCCCCATAGAGATGCTGCCATTTCTCAATGCTGTTGCTAACGTAGTCGTAACCAAGGTTGTCGGTATATAAACTGCCCAGCTGTCAGTATGGATGTACATGTAGCTGCATCCATCTAAAATAAACGCCTCGATTCCCCAGTGAACAAGTAATTCTGTTTGATTATTTGAACCCGGCGAGTGTGGCCCGTCAAATAACACAGTTTCTGTTAGTGTGGGCAATTAGCCACCGCGGTCAGGTCAACTGTTTTTGATCCAATTTCACTCAGAACCATCCAATTTTGTAATTCTCAAAATATTTTTCTATCAGGGTTTGCAATGGTGTACCTTACAGTGTGGGAGACTGTGGTAGCTCATGTAAGCTGTTGTTCTGTTGCATCAGCATATCTTTGAATTACCAGTCCAGCCTGTGCTTTATTTGTACCATGAGACACTCCAGGCACGATGCTGGCCCCTTTCCTGTAGTCACCGCTTTACTTGCTAGCACTTTTCCAATTGTGCTATCAGGGTTTTCATCAAAGTATTGTCTAAGTAACCACCCTGGATTGGGTAGTCTGTCTTAACTGTCACTGTTTGTTGTTTAGTTATTCCTTCCAGATGTGTGCTGTGTACACCGCCAGTACATGCTGCTCAAGGGGGCTATATCTCTGAAAGTTGTAGTTTTTCCTAAAGGACAGTGGGTTGTCCCTATCTCTTTTCCCAGTGTCATCCAATCAGTCCATTTTAGAGACCTTGCTCCTAAAGGGCTCTGTTACTTCGGGACTGTGGGGTTTATTTTGGTTTGGATCAATTGCTGCTGCAGGGCTGGCTCTGCCCTGTAGAGCAAATTGCTTCGTCAAAAAGCGTACCATTGCTTGGGACCCTTTAGACTATCCACATTTTTTTTCCTAGTTACTGTTCTGGTGGGTATGAGGTGCTGATTTTTTCCAGTAAGTCATCTCTCCAAATCCCATTGCTCCCAAAAAACTGTGTACCTGCTGTTTCATTTTCGGACTGCACACCCAGTGATACTCTCAGTGCTGTGCAGACTATTTCCCTTTTAAGCTCCCGTTCCAAATTTTACCAAAGGAATTTTACTGTGGTCCCTTGTTGGCTGTTCCCAATTCTCATTTATAGCCCACCCTCTGATACTGCTATGCTTTGAACAGAGGTTAATCTTGACCATCTAATAACATCAGATTTTTCTCAGTAATCATTGTAATGCATCAATTCCATGATCGTAACAGTCCCTGCTTTGTCCAGCTGTAAGGTCTGGCCACACCAGAGGTGCAGATGGACTCACTACACAGGGCAGTATGCCGGAATACCCTTGAGGTAACTGCCCCACTAATCTCTGAATGTCTGCCAGGTAAAGCAAGGTTTGGGCCCTTTCTTTGTTTAGGGGAATGGAAGAGGTTCCAGCTAAATCAAACTGCATGATAGCGGTCCAGCAGATTGACTGAAATCTTTCCAAACCTAAAATGGCGGGCCAGTGGTTTCAGACCCCACCAATTAACACTTGTTTTCCTAAATGATAGTCTACGGTCATTAACTGGCCATCCATCGGGTTTCCTTGCAATACACGGACTGTCCGAATGGACTCACTGTTGGCTCAATTATGCCAACCCCTCAACAGTTCTCAATTTTAATACCAGTAATCTCAACTATTTATTTGTTTTAGGTAAAGTTTTACTTCTTCCCCACTTAGCACCATCAATTTCTACAGCCTTGACTGCATTGACTGAACAATGCAGCACTCCAAACCTAGTGTAATTGTTTTACTGTTCCAAAGGTCTACCGTTTAACACCTTGGTTCTTCCATAAGAACTGCGGTACTGGATCTATCACAGCTTCAATGCAAATGGGAATACCATCCCCAAGCTATCTTAGGGATGGTTTGTCAATAGCTCTCTTGCCCCTTGGCCCAACCATCAATTTTTTTCCTCTGTCCAACCGAAATCTCCAGTCCCCACCCTTTTAATGGTTACTTCTGATCCCTGTGTCTACCAGGAAGGCCATCACGTATTTCTAGCCCTCCCTTCCAAAAATGGTTGCTTTCTTGCGTAAGAGGCGTCAGTATTAGGTGTAGAAACTCTTACTGTACCCTCTTTCTGCTGTTCTTTTACCTACTAGTCAATGCCTCTCTATTTTTGACCCGGGGTTCTCCATCCCTTTCCTCCCCAGTTTCCTCGCCAGGGCAATTCCCCCTTCTCCACTATTCCTAGCTCCTCATCAGTAGGGATGTCAGGATATAATTGAGGATTCCATTTGACCTTTCCCTACAGTGTGGTACTCCAAACATTCACTTTTTGTAGGGACTTACTTTTTGCTTTCAGAACTTGGACCTTTTCTTTTTTTTTCTTCTTTCTCTTTTTATATTTTTCTATTAATTTTATCCACATCTATTTCAGCAGCCAAGTAGCCACACCTTAACAGATCCAGAACCACCAGGCATTTGTGCCTTTCATCATGATCTTATCTTTTTGATCTTTGCTTTTTTGCGCTTCTAGCTCTTCTCTGCTGTTCTTTTTCTTCCACTCTTTCTGCCATAGCATTTAGGTGGCTATTACGTCCCAGCCCTGCTGAGCAGCTCTCACAGTTTCGCCCAGCCATCAGCTGCCACTTTCCACCACTGATGTGTGCGTTTTGATTAATTTGCTCCAACCCTTTGGCTATGAGTCCCAGTCCACTGCATCTGGTCCTCACGGAAGCACCAACACACCCTCATTCTTTACTATTTAAAATAAGCTAAAACACCATCTTATTTTCTCTTAACTGCTGTATTCCTCAGAGCTATTGTTTCCCACGGCTTATGTTAGGTCGCAACCCACTGTGAGGGTGGATTGCCAAGTAGCCTTGAGAGGATTGGTTCACACACCACCAGTGTCCAGTAGCTAAAATTATCATGATCACATTGTGTTATTTGCTTCCCTCACTTGGGTGAAACACCAGACATGCTTCCGCTGGTGCATCATCCAGTTCAGCCTGAACTTACAAACTTTACTCCCCTGTGTCCCCAAACCGAAGAAAACATGCTAAAAACAGTTTAATCCACGGCCTGAACATCACTGCTTGGATTATATTCCAATGAATTTCAGCTTGAGTAACTCCTTTTTACTCAACCCATTGGCTTGGGCTGCCTCCAGTCCACTGTCTATTTTTTCTCAATAACTGGTCTTCTCCACTGATGGAGAATTTACTATTTCAATCTACACTATCACCTCACATCTGTTGGGGAGACGCAAACACCACTGTCAAGGATCCAAACTCTGCCTTACATTTGAAACACGCATTCTCCTTGCCTTCTTGATCTAGCCAGTTTTCTCCCGTTTAGATTGGTCTGTTGGCTGAACAGATTATCCGGTAGCTAAGTTTCTGAATCAATTTTCCTAGTCCGTTAATTCTTCTTACATTAACAAGTGCCATGTTAGCCCTTCTCCAAGGCATTGTGGTCAGTCTATGTTTGTTTTGGAGTTCTTTAGGTGTGCTTTCTTCTAATTCCTAGAACTTTTTTTCTTTTTCCAACTAAATCTCTATCTAATTTCTGAATTGCTTCAAGAACAACCATCCGGCTGCCTTTACCTCTTACCACCTCAAACTTATCATCCAATTTTAACCCCTCCAGTCAGCTCTAGCTACTGGCGAAACAGGGTCTGCTCAACAGGCTATGCAAGGATTGGAGGGAGAAAATTGACTCAATACCTTATGAGAGAGCCACTATAGTAAAACACACCATCAAAGTAGCTGTAGCGCTTAACTTATTTATCCTTCTAAAATATGTTGATCCCGTTTTAAAAACATGTTAACCAAGAGGTCACATTCAATCAAAAAATCAGCCTGTGTTGTAATCATTCTAGCTGCCCACACAGGTTGACCCTTCACCACTGACCTCATTTGTGAATCGGGTGGGCACTGGAATAGTGTAAAAAAGAGTTTGAGTATATTGCTTGTCTAAAAATTCTAGCTTTACACCCATTATTAACATGATCCTTCATTAATTCAATGTCCAAATAGGAAATTGAGTCTTTACTAAATGAATGAGTGAAGTTTAAAAATTGGGCGGAGTCATTTAAAAACTGCAAAAATTCTTTAGCCTGTGTTTCCTCACCATGGAATAAAACAAAAATGTCATCCAAAAAGTGAGGATAAAATTTTACCATGCCTGAAAACAAGTCGTTAGTCAATACAAACTGTCTTTCCCAAAATGCCATGACCAAATTCACAAAACTGCTCCTACAAGGGGAGGCCATAGTTACCCTTTTCTTTTGAAAGAAGTACCTTCCTTTGAACAGAAAAAAATTATTACTTAAAATTATATGTAATAATTCTTCTAATAACATAGTCTCCTCATTGGTCACATTCCTGAGTCTTAACATTGAACAGACCCACTCAATCCCAACATCATGGGGAATCGTGGTGTATAGGTCTTTCATGTCCATCGTTATTAAATTAAATTCCTCATCATATACCAAATTGTTAACATTCTCTGGGAAAGACGGAGTCTCTACATATTTGGGGTTCCATGTCAACATATTTCTTTAAACAACTATCAATGTATTTGGCCAGAGAGTATGTGATAGAGCTACTACTATTCACAATAGGTCTCCAAGGCGGATTAGTCACATCTTTATATATTTTTGGGATTCCAAATATTATTGGAATTTGCGGAGCTGGCATAGAAAAATAATTATATATATCGATGTTGATTCTAAATTAAATAAACAAATCATTCACATACATTTTTATCCTGTTGTAAGCTATATTCAATTTGTTTAAAGAAACAAGCTCATAGTTGTTAACATCAGATAACATTTCCAACATTTTACTATTATATTCCTTTACTTCCATGAACACAAGCCCACCCCCTTATCCAGTTTCATAATACACACTCCACTCATTTTTAACAACTGCAAACCTTCCCAATCTCTCAGAGAAAAATGAGTTAAGTCCTTAAAATTGGAATTCACCAAAGAAAACATGTTTCTATCATCTAACTCAAAAATGTGTTCAAATAAAGAAATAACTGGGATCAGCAGTAGATTATACACACTTATCACCCTGAACTCAGATGGATTGAAAGGTTGATCTCTTAATAAAAATTGCAAATTCGGTTTGCGAGTAAATAATTTCAGGTCAATTAAAGTCCTGGCTAAATCTCCACATTGAAATGGCACAAAAGTCAAACCTGTGGCTAATGTGTCAGCCAAGGAGGCATCCACATTCAAAACAGAATAATTAAAAATGTTGAAATCCCCCTCCGTGTTTTTAATGATGTTAACACTACAAGTCTCAAGTTCAAGGTTCTCCATTAAGCTATCTGGTGAAATACCATGATAGTCATTCATCTCCTCGTTGTTCCCCAGTTCCATTGATTCCTGTGCCAATTGTTGTTCCTCCCTTTCCAACGAAAATCCTGGTTGGACTCCTGTGGAAAATTTGAATGATAAGCTTGTTGCCCAACATTTCCACCATTATTTTGGTTATTCTGATTCAACAAAAGAAGTCTTCTTTCATTGTTTTTGATATTTTTTACGTATATTTATTAGTGAAATTGTAGTTTTCAGTGTTTATTGTAATAGTTTTTTTACAATAGTTGTTTATATTAGGAAGCAACAGAAAAGGTGTTGTTTATGTGAATGTTTTTGTTTTGCACTATGACCTGCATTCTTTGATGAATCATATGACCTACTTCTCTGATGAATCATATGATCTATTTCCAGAGTAACATGTGACTATTTCTTACACCACATGAATGTTTAGGCAAAGTATTTAATGGTTCATTGTACTTTTGAATTTTGTCTGAATAAATTTGGTAACATACCTAACAAAAGTGCTTACTTGATTTATTATTAAAGTGCTGATTGTTTTCTGTTTCTTTGTCTTTTTTGCTGATTTATGTAGTTGGTTTTATTTTTCGTGAGCGTAATAGTTTGTCATAATAATATAACCCTTATGTACATTAAATAAAATGAATATTAATAGTGATGTGGTACCTCTTATTTAACCAGATTATTAAGTCTGTGATTTTATCCAAGACAATATACTACATGGCTAAGTAGGGTAGGACCAGCTTGAATGTCCAAAAGTCCAGTCACCCAGACCTTCTATTAATATATGCTAAAGAAACTTTTTTTATTTCAAAAAATTAAAGATAAACTTACAAAAAAACTTAGCATTCAAAACAATGAGAGATAGGACAGATACATCATGCAAAACTAGAGAAACATACCTGATTATCCTTATATTTTTTCTCTCCAGTCTCTCGCATATGTTTGAAGTTTCTGTATTTCTATTTTTTTTTTAATTAAAAACAAAAAAAGCAACAAAGATCTTTCTTTCTCTGTTTGCTTTACACAGCACTGATGTACTGTGTAAGTGTGGGAATGTAAGTCCCATACACATGCACAGTACATCAAGAAAGCCCAATGGTACCAGGGAAAACCATGGAAGAGCACCATGGTGCCATTATACAAGGATATTATTTAAGAAAAGTAAGTTCATTTTTTTATTAAATAATGTCATTGTTTAATAGCAATAACCCACAGCTGGGAGTGGGTAATGCTGATTTATCCATTGTTACCATTGCTTGGTCACTCGGGCTTCAATCTGTGACCAAACTACACCAACCATGGATAAATCCAGCATTACCCACACACAGCCATGGGTTATCGCTATAGTATACAATTCTACATAATACTACAGACATATGCTAGTTACACAATCTGGAGAACACAGTGTTAACAGGAACTGCCACTGGAGAAGTCTAACTTCTACAGGGAGAGAGCACATTTATGAAAGGATGACCTCATAAATGTGTTGCAGAGAAGATGTTTGTGGTAAAATTGGCATTAGATGAGTGCTCTTCCATTGGAAATGCTTAACCTGGACTTTAATAATGAGAAAGCACAAAATATTTTTTGGATAAGAAATACAAAAGTTTCATTGGGGAGTAGTCTCCCAGTATAAATATGTCTTGTTAATGGAAGCCTACACAATGGGTGTTCTGATGCAGCAAATTTGACATGACAGTAGACACACATACACACACTTATAGCAATTATACAGTGCTGAAATTAAACCACCTAGCTATCTAGTTAAACAATCTAGAGAACACAGTATCAAATGCAAGTATCAAAAGAGAAGTCTAACCTCTACAGAGAGAGTGCACTTATGAAAGAATGACCTCATCACTCTGTTGCAGAGAAGATGTTTGGGTAAAAATGGCATTAGGTGAGTCCTCTCCCACTGTAAATGTTTCACTTGAGTGAAAGCAGTCAGAGCACTTACGTCAGTGAATTTATATGTAACTGATACTTCAGACACACACACTCTCACACACACACACACACACACACACACACACACACACACACACACACACACACACACACACACACACACACACACACACACACACAAAGTTAAGCATTATCAGATTTGAACATCTTACCTTTCTAGTGACACTCCTCTTTCGATTCTCAGCTAGTGTTCGGGGAGTGCCTTCTGTGTGGAGTCTGCATGTTCTCCCTGCGGGTCGAGTGGCGTTCTGAAAGACATGCGTGAATGGGCGCGCCTTTGTTGAAGGTTGGGCGTCGAGCTGGCAACTCAGCACCGTGAAAATCTACTGCCAATCATTAGCGGACCGGAGTTCCGCTGTGGCAACCCCTAACCGGAAACTCCCAAAGACAACAACAACAACCTTACTAGTGACACAATCTAGAAAGCACAGTATGAATCACAAGCACCAAAGGTAGACATCTGACTTCTGAGGGGGCAAAGATCACTTTTGACAGGAATTACTTGTATTGCAGAGAAGATGTTTTTGGTAAAAGTAGCATTAGGTGAAGGGGAGTCCTCTCCCAGTGTAAATGTTTACCTGATTGAAAGTAGTACAGCACTTCTGTCAATGATGTTATATGAAACTGACACTTCAGATGCACACATATACTCAAGCACTTCAGCATTGCAGAATTTGAGTCTCCTAAGTATGCAATTATACAATCTAGAATGAATTGCAAGAACCACAGGAGAAGTCTGACTTCTAAAGAACACAGTATGAATTGCAAGAGCCACAAAAGTTTGACTTTTAAAGAGAGAGAGAGTCCACTTTTGACAGGATGACCTAATCAGTGTTTTGCAGAGAAGATTTTTGTGGTCAAAGTGGCATTAGGTGAGAGGGGAGTCCTCGCTCAGTGTTAATACTCAACCATGGTGAAAGCAGATGCAGTACTTCTGTCAATGAAGTTCTATGTAACTGACACTTAAGATGCACACACACAAGAAAGTTCATTATTGTCAGATACACGTTTATTTGAAGTTTTTCCAACACTAGAACCACACAAACATGCAAGTTCATGAGTGTCAGATTTGAACCACCGACCTAACTAGTTACATAATGTAGAGTAGACATCATGAATTACAAGTGTCACACAGCATGAATTACAGGTGTCATTGAAGTCTGATTTCTAAGGGGAAAATGCACTTTTGGGAGGGTGACCTAATCAGTGTGTTGCAGAGATGTTTGTGCTAAAAATGGGATAAAGTACAGATGGAGTTCCCTCCAAAGTTAACACACACACACACACACACACACACACACACACACACACACACACACACACACGATCACCACTATCAGATTTGAGCAACCTACCTAACTAGTTATACAATCTACAGAATACAGTATGAATTGCGAGCACCACAGGAGAAGCCTGACTTTAAAGTTGTAAAAAGCCACATTTGTAATATAAAAAATTCAGTGTTTTGAAGATCAGCTAGTGTGCATAATAGGTTTTATGGAAAATGCACGTGTCTAGACAGGCAGAAGTGACAGCAATGTGCTTGTCCCATGTGATTACAATCTGCTCTGATAACATCTGTATATTGTCATTCATGTATATCGCATAGTATGAGTGGAATGTACCTGTTTTACAGTATGGTATTTCAATGACAATCACACCTGTAAAACAGTGGATTGACAAGCAAGCATTCATGACTGTTCATCCTTGGATGATTGCTTGCCAGTAGCAACCATGTTTCTGCCACTGTCAGTTATACTGACTCATGTTTGGATAATGTGCATTGACAATACAAACATACATTTCCAAAATATGACAGTGCACTGGTGAATAATACTGATGAAGTATGTGTGAAAAGGTTACACACCAAAATTACAAGTGTGTTAGAATGCAGACATACCTTAACAGACTGAATTAATAGTGTCAACATCACTTTGAAATCCAGAAACTTTGGTTACAAGATTCCATTAACACGTACAGAGTTGTACAATGTACTTGAATAATTATTTTTGTATTTTATTAATTCTTTCCCTGAAACATACCACTGGCAATTTCATTTGCACAGCTGATGACAAAGTATCTGTGCATGTGTAATCATATCTTATGGTGTTGAATTTAGAATGGGAATGAGAAGCAATCTATGATGCTCCATGCTAACCTTCACTCAAATAAGCAGTAAAGACATTCAACCATGCTTGAATCTGATATAATACAGAACAGATATGTGTTATGGTCATGTTTCATGTGAAATGATTTACACATGTGTCATGACAGTTGCAGTACTTCATTACTTATATGTATGATGCGTCTATATCACGTTATCAAAATTTTACTACATCGAATCAATAAAGGTCGAACTTTATTGATCGAAGTAGTAAAATTTCAAATAATGTAAAAAATAAATAAATCACTACAAAAAAAAAAAACTAACTAGCGTAGGCAGGGGGGCACCCCCCCCCCCCTACTTAAATATACTAACTCCGAGACTGCACTACATTGAGGTAAACTAAAATCTCCCCCTTACAGAGATTTCTGTTTACCTGCGCGATGTTCTGGACTTTCAACATTGTCATACCGACAATATCGTATTCAATATTGTCGGCTTATGACAATGTGAACAAGACCCTGTATGATACACGTATATAGTGGCACAGTCCTCAAATATAGTGACTGCCCATGTATTTATGGCATGTTGCAATTGTTCTAATATAATTGTATGTGTTTATATGACATGACTGAGTTCTACAGTCAGTACATCTACAACAGATAGGTATGTGTCATAATTATTTTCCCCCGACCATGGATGTAAATGCAACCTCATCAATCCTATCACCTTGTGTGTATATCAGCAGTATGGTCCACATATGTCTATTCTGTTTAAAAAAAACATTCAATGCACTTCATGTGTTGCAGTTATTTCTGGGAAGATATGAACATGGTGTAAATGATAATGAAACACTCTAGGGACCAACAATGTTATTGCTGATGGAAACATGGATTACGGAAACACCACTGAAGCAAGGAGGTTTATTTGATGAGACAGAAGGAGTGGGAAGAGGGAGAGATTCGGAGACAGGGATACAGCTATAACTATATAAACATTGTTTTGTTTTGTTTTTTTTTTGGTTCAGTTCTGCACATCTTTCTAGTGTGTTATCCCACATTTTCTGACCTATATCATTTTTCAAAGTCAAATGCATGGCTTTTCACAATTACTCCAGTTGTTAATGAATTTTAATAAATTCTCAAGCATAGGGATGAAAACACCAAACATTAAAATGCAGTGATGTGGGCATTCTTTGAAACTCTGCACACTTCAAATGTGTTGTTATGTACTATAAAGTGTTTTCAATATGGAAGAAGACAGGGTAGGAGAGTGGAAACATGATGAGGACATAAGGAAGCTAGTGTTATTTGACAACATATGCAGCACACACTTACACGCATATTATTAAAATGTAAAAAATGAAATAAATGTATGGCATTACTCTGGATTCAAACCCTTGACAGTATCAAATAACAGTGTACAGACAGGAGGATTATTTCAGTTCAACACATAGGAACTTATAATTTCTTAAGTTTAACTGACTGATTTGAAGGGATACTGAGAGCAAAGCAGGGTAAATGGCAGGCATCAGTCGTCATCACTTTAAGGACAAGTAAAATATCCCATAAGATGTATATAACATCCAGCATCCTAATGCATATGTTACATTAACTATCTCACAATAGTACTATTTGGTTGTATTTGTATAGCACTACAGGGTTAAGCACATTTGTGAGATATGAACCATGTTAGTGCAGATGGAATTAAAATCTTTATCTTTTGCCATAAGACATGAAACTATATTTACCTTCACTCACTATTGGTGTGTGATGCCAAGTTCTGCAGAAATGCTGAGAACACTAAATAGGGAAGAGAGATTGTTAGACAAGGCTAGAGACATAAGAGGAGATTCACTTATGTTCCATTTCTGCAGATCTTTGTTTTGTGTTACTCTTCGGTTTATCTTCATAATTATTCAGTCATGATCAGTACAGGATGGGTCTATGTTCAGCCTAGTATTTTAAACCCACCCAGGTGGGGGGCTTCACACCCTACAACCCCCAATGAGGTGGACTTCACCCCTATACCCCCCTAACTATATATACCAACTCTGAGATCACACTGTTGTGTCTTTCGGCTTATCCCGGTTACGGGTCGCCACAGCAGAACTCCAGTCCGCTAATGTTTGGTAGTGGATTTTTACATGCCGAGTTACCAGCCCTGACACACAACCTTCAACGAAGGCATGCCCATTCACGCATGCCTCCACACAGAAGACATTCTAACTGAGAATCGAACGCGACAACGTCTTGTTGTGAGGCGACAATGCTACCGCAGCACCACTACTGCGGGTAACTCTGAGATCACACTACAGTGTAGAAAAAGGCATATGGGAAAGTGGTAGCTAACTAGCTACTTTCCCTTTCGATTAAATGAATGTTCACTGAATGAACATTCAATGGATAGGGTTCAATGTTCAGCTGTTCAATGGAAGTTCCATTCGATGGCTGAACATTGACCTGTACAAGCCAGTGTTCTCAATAGGGAGCGTGCAGATTAATACAGCAGTAGGATAACAGTGTATTAATAAAATATGTAGTCAATATTCACACACAAAGGAGTCACACAAAACATTCAATAAAACTTTGATACACTTCTGATTCAAACCCTGACAGTTTTCAAAAACAAATCTACACCCCTGAACATTACTTAACCACACCACATAGTAATTCCTTCTTCACAAAGTTCAAATCTGACAAAATATTTTAGCAGAGGAAAATGTATGTCAGTTGTAAAATCCCATAATGTGAACATTGCCTCCAGTAGTATAAGAAATATGTAACAGTAAAATGTGATGATATCATAGAGCGGACAGAGAGAGAGAGTGAGATGGTGACAGAGACAGAGAGAAATAAAGAATGTTTCATTTTTCTGGGACATTTTTGAACATCTTTGTGGTGTGTTAGGGTTATGTTTTTCCTAATAAGTAATCTGTCTTGCTATTTACAATCAAGTGTTTCCAACAGGAAGCAAGTAGAGGTTGAAAAGTAGAAATATGATTAAGATATAGGCAAGATAATGGTGGGTTAATAAAATACACAGACAGTTACACACATAATACTAATATAAATAATACATTAAATAAGACTTTCACATATTTCTGAATTTGAACCTTGTCACTATACCAAAACCATTCTACATACATGTAAATTATCTCAAAATACCAGAAGGAAATGTTGCTTTACATCTTTAATTTTATTGGTTTCAAGTGACAGTCACAAAAGAATGAGGCAAGGAGGAATGTGGACATAAGGCTTCATACCAGTAATGATAATTGTAACATGGCAGAAGGTGTATATTACAGCCAGCAGCATAACAAATATTGCAATGTGTAACAGGAATGTGTTATGTTAAGGTGTTATGTGTCATGATATACATATTTGTCATAAAGCCTGTAAGTTTTAGGCAGCATGTTTCCTGACAATATTTGCAATTGGAACGCTCTGTATGCTGTACATTCAACTTTGTAGCATGTTCAGGACAAGATAATAACTATTTCCTCATACTGCTATTAGCCTGTCTATACGTAATGCAGTGAAGTTTTGCACTGTACCACGAAGAGCATCAGAGTAATGTGGCCAAAGACAAAAACTCACAAAATTTGCCGTGAGCTGTGTACTGCTATTTCCCATAAGTTACAGATGACAGTTAGTGCCAGGCATTGCGCAAATGCTAAGGAGACAGACTAATAACACAGAAGGGGGTTCAGATATAAAGATGGGGAGAAGGAAGCATGGAGTAAGTAGATTATGACAGAGAGAGGGTAATGATGGTTGAATACAATAAGTAGGCAACAGCTACACATTAAATAGTCTTATAAAAACAGCCAGTAACAGTCTGGGATAGTTCTGGATTAGAACCCTTGAAACAATACAAAGATCGGGACTTAAGTATTATCGCAACCACATTTGCGCATGACAAATGACTGTTTTCCAAGCTGCGGTCATGCGGACAAATGTTCTGAAAAGCAGTGGAACTCTATATTGCTAAGAAAGTTAAAAAGATGTAGTAAGACTAAGAAACATTGTGCTTAATGTACAGAAGTGGCCCAACACTGTCTACTAGTCACTGCAGGTACACCTTTTGCTTCAGTAATGTTAACTAGTTACGCATTACGTGTAACAGAGAAGTGGGCAGCACACCTCTGAACTCTTTCTATAGCTTTTTGCAGAAACTGCACAGGTTTGTGTCCTTTTTTATTTATTTCTTTGCCCTGTTGGCCTCACTTCTGCTTTACAAACCACACTTTCAGCAGGGAGACATTCAATGTCTGACAGCATTTGTTGCCAGGAGAAAACAAAACGTGCATTACGCAGATTGCAACTTATACAAAGCAACATGATATAGTAGCAGTGAGGTGCAAACTTTTCTACAACCACATTACCTTTTACATTCATTTTTGTTTTGAGTGATAACCCTGCATTAAATAATCTTTGGTGTGAAAGAAAACACACTGCTTCACATTTCCACTGCATTAACGGTTACATTTGAACATTGGGAAGCAACCGGTATTATCATGCAAATGTGGTTACGATAATATGTAAGTACCCAAAAATCAGTAGGAGATCTCAGAATCATCTCAGCACACCACAAAGGAACTCCTACTTCACAAAGTTAAAATCACACAATTGAAGGGACAGTGACAACTTATTGAAGCTAGGGAGGATGTAGGCAATATTAGCCAATCATGGTCTGTACAATAAAGTGCTTGTTATAGGAGGCAAGAATGGGTGGGGAGTAAAAACAATATTAAGACATGAGCAGGATAACAGTGGCTTAATAAGTCTCCCTGTTGTTGATGGAATGTGTTTGCAAAAACATTATTGCTGCACTATTCAAATGCTATGGTATATTTTCCTAGTCATGCTAGGGTTAGGAAATGTTGTAGAAATAAATATAGACGTATTTAAACACATGATAGGAATATAAAGAAACGTGAATTAATATTCTGATGTAATCCACGGTGGTGCAGCGATAGCATTGTTGCCTCACAGCAAGAGGTTTTCCTGTTCGATTCTCGGCTGGAGTGTGGGGAGTGCCTTCTGTGTGGAGTCTGCATGTCCTCCCCATGGTTGGTTGGGCATTCAAAAGACATGCATAAATGGGTGTGCCTTCGTTGAAGGTTGAACGTTGAGCTGGCACCTCGGCGTTCGTCAAAATGTGCTGCCAATCATTAGCGAACCGGAGTTCCGCTGTGGCGACCCCTAACCGGGAAAAGCCGAAAGACAACAACAACAGCAGCAACATGAATTAATATTTTGATATAAGTCTAAAACTGAACCCTTGAAAATATGCAAAAACATCAGTCTATACACATGTGAATTATCTCAACTTACCACATAGGAACTCTTACTTCATTACATCCATCAGACGGATAACTGTTAGAATAACTGTTTCAAAGTACTGCCTTTACTCTGTATTCTTATAGCACAGTGGGTTTAAGCACATTTGTGTGAAGATTACTGGACTAGTGCAGGGATCAATGTTTGCCATAGTATGTGAAACAGTATTCACCTTCATTCAGTATTGCTGCATGCAAATGCTGTGGAAAAAAGTGAAGGCTTTTTAATGGACCCATTCTAGCCATGTGCGTTGTGGATGTATCTGTTTTTTAACCAAATTAAATGTGTGAAAAAGGGGTTGATAGGAGACTGGTGAAAATGGGGCAAACAGAAGGGAGGACACAGTAGAAAGAATACAGAAATTTGTGGGATGGTGGTAGGAGATCACCATAGCTATCCACTTTTTCACAACATATATGTAAAAGTGCACACAGAATTTGATGAATTTGGAGAGTTGCCACACCAGTGATGGGTGATGACAACAAAATAATATTGTAGGACCAATTGGACCAAATCAAATGTCCAGATTGCATATAGGAGAAGTGGAGAGATATGTATGGGGTGTGAAGTTTTTCTGAGTGACAGGTGCTCATTTTTATATTTTTGGTGGAGAAAGAGGATTGTTTAGGAAGGCACTTAGAAATAAGGGGGTCAAGTAAGTAGGGTATATTAGACACCAGGTTCAGGCATATAGGACATACAAGACAGATAGGGATGGTGATGGCCACAAACAATTGGGGTCACCATGATGAGGGATAGGTAGGGGACATTGGAGGCACATCTGTGTCCAGCTTGAGCACATTGAGACTTAGTCCTCACCTTCAGAACTGTCATCACTGTCTTTTGTGTCAGTTTCCTGTGCCAGTGCTGGATGTGGCATAAGTTTCGCAATTCAACTCTGGATCTTTTCAACTCTGCCAATTCAAACATCAAGGACCCTCTCCATTATGTCCCCCACTAGTTCTGTCAGCTCCTGGCAGGTGACAAAATCACCACCTCTACTAGCACTGCTCTTGTAGGGTACCACTGCACCAGTAGCCAGGACAGAACTACCTAATGCAGGTAGAGCAGGTATGTCAGGAGCTGTGGAGGCAGCACTGACAGACTGTGACCTCATGTGCTGAGTGTCTGTGCTGCCTGTGGTGGTGCTTCCACAGTCGCATGTGGAGGTATGGCAGGTCAAACTCCAGTGGTCAGTCTCGCTTCCTGTGCTGATGGTCATTTTGGTATCAGTACCAGTGTACAGTCCCCCCAAATAACAGAGGAATTGGGGAAACAAATCAGAGAGAATAAGATCAATGACATCATATTATTTTATTATTTCAAAACAAAAATAAATATGACACATAAATATGTTCACTTTTGACACATCCACATATGGCATTAATGTATCATAAAATAAATCAATGTTAGTGCTATTATATGAGAAATGGAAACATTTATTTGACTATGGCATATTGGATATATGCTTTCCAAGTTAATAATTTCAGTTGCCAACACTGAATTATTAATATCTTTCAGTATTGCAGTTAATATTTTATAGACACTATCCAGTACTAAAACCTAATTTTTGCTTCTGTGAATTGAACCAACACTCAGTACTAAAACCTCATTTTTGCTTCTGTGAATTGAACCAACACTCAGCTAAGTTGGGGTACTCATTGCCTAATGCAATCACTAAAGTCTACTGGTGAAGGTGTGTATGCTTGATATAAAATTTAGGTATGCTTGGTCAGGCTGATATGGAATGATAGCCTGAAAATGTAATATTTGGTTTGGATTTATGCTTGATGCATACTTACCCAGTACCTCTCTGAGGCAAGCAGTTCCCTCCTGATGTACCTCACAGTTTTGTGTTATCTCTTCTACAGCTGTATAGTAGGGAAAATAATGAAAGCATGCTATTCCATATGGACAGAGGTTGCTTATAAATGCCTGACCCTCAATGTGCTGGTTGGATATAGAACATTATAATTCTTTTGGGAAAATTTGGCTAGGCTTAGAAAATCCCCTCTCCCCCCAGGTTGTTAGCCTAGTAAAAAATCTATGAATCTTTGACTCTATGTACTTATGAATAACTGCATTGGCTGAAAAATCGATTCTGTATCATTGACTATTGAGGGGTCACTATACTTACACAATTGGGAGGTGTTTGCAGTCTTAAATTCATCATTCCACTGGCTCAGATGACCTCTTCATCTCACTGTAATGGTAACAACATTGTTTCCCAGTGTGTGGAATGCCAGTTGCACTGGACACAGCCTTCGCTAAGCTATTCCAAGCATTAATACCCGCGGTGGTGGTGCTGCGGTAGCATTGTCGCCTCACAGTCAGATGCTGTCCGGTTCGATTCTCAGCTAGAGCGTCTTCTGCGTGGAGACATGCATGAATGGGCGTACCTTCATTGAAGGTTGTGCATCAGGGCTGGTAACTCGGCATGTAAAAATCCACTACCAATCATTAGCGGACCGGAGTTCCGCTGTGGCGACCCCTAACCAGGAAAAGCCTAAAGACACAACAAGTCTTATAACGAGACCTGATATAATCCCCTGCAGCAACTTACAGCTGTAACATTTGACAAGAAGTACCACAAAAATCCTGGACTCCTCAACACCCCACTCTAAATGGAGCACCCTTTGCCAGCCATGTCTACAGAAGGCAAGTTAAAACTATGTGTCTGGATTAAATTCCAATTCAGATCTCACATGTAACAGCCTGCGTGCAAAGACACACAGCCTTGCCAGCTGAGTTTTCACAATTGAAAGCACAAACATGGCTTGGTAGACACATTGGCAATGATTACACCCAAAAGCAAGGAAGATGTAAAATATGGCAGTGAGATTTGGCCATGTGTAATGATCAACCTACTTACATATGTTCCAATGTAAAACACTGAAATGATGTATGTAAAATGGTATGAATTGTGAAGTATTGGGCTGTTGAGACTCACATAATAGTAGAATTGAGAAGTACCACTTGAGAGGTGAAACCATGACAAAAAGAAGGATTAAATGGTAACCTTTGCTTATTAGCTGTCAGTGTCACAAGAGAAGTTCTGTTTTTAATTGGTCATTTGAAATATGCTAATTCACAAATGAATGGAGACATGTTTAAGAGATGTGTGTGTGTGTGTGTGTGTGTGTGTGTGTGTGTGTGTGTGTGTGTGTGTGTGTGTGTGTATGTGCGAAACTTAAAGTAGTCATGTTACTGCATTTCTATATAAAAGGCAGTATTTGCGGTTGTAAATACATTTCAGATGAATGAAGTTGCATGACCTGAGTAATATATGTTGGGGTATATTACAACATACATACATCAGAAGATATACAATGTCCTAAACACATAGTTATGATATGTGATGAGTCATAACAATTATAATAAAAAGGTCTATATTACCATCTCGAATGGTATAAATATTGAATGCTCACATGAGCGAAAAAGTACGTAAACTAACTTTTTTGGGGGGGTCACAGTACAGTGAGGAATGGAATATTTGCCCTTTCCTCACTGAAGTCCGACCTCGGAGTTTGGAATATATATTTAGCAGGGTATGTGTGTGTGTGTGGGGGGGGTGCAGCCCCCCACAATAGCAGTTCATTTTTGTACGTTTTCAATCATGTGAGCATTCAATATTTTTACCATTTAAGATGGTAATATAGACCCATAATAAAACTACTGTGCACATCATACCTATGCAAATGCATTTTAAACTATCATCATTGTCAAGTTTGATATATTTTACACATACTATATTGGACTTATGTAGCAAGCATTAATGATACATTTGTTGCAAAATCATCTTTATGATACTCATTTCTATTTAATGTTACATTCCTAATCAAAAGTTTGTGACAAATGTCATTCTGACCCTCTAAGTAAAAGTTTATCAAACTGGATTTGAACCCTGCATTACCTTGTCCTCTTTCTCTAAAATCACTTCAGTTACATCTTGTGCCACAGAGACAGGTAGCTGACAGTTGCATTTTCCTTAGTCAGTACTGTCCACTATGACAGCCCTGCAATGGCACCAGGCTCATTTGTGGTAGAGAAGACAGCCCAAATTAATTTTTTTTTCATTCTGGCTTTTAGAAATGAAACTGCATTGCACACTGCCAAGCAACAAGCAAATGTTAAAGGCAAAAAATAAAAAATAAATAAATAAAGTTATAAATTTGTAGTTAAAAATACAAAGTTATCAATAATGCTTTGAGCATTGGCTTTCCACATCAGAACTTGCATTTGTGTTACCCAACATCAAGGATTCAGGTAAAGTCAATTATTCAGAAAGGGGACACACATAGCCTTACATCATCTCATTTGTGGTACACCACATAAAAGGCATAATGACATACTTTGAAAGGAAATGTATTACTGTGTTGATTAATAATTAGGCTATATAGATAAGTAATGTGTAAAATATTCTACATATTTCCGTAGTCATTGTGTCAGCAAATTTCTGTTCTCACAATTTAGAAATTGTCATTTTTGACATCATGGATAGCAAATGTTATTTACAAGAAGAATACTTTAGTTTTGCATAGCAAAATACTGTTAACAGCAATTCATAAGGACTATAGAAAACATATCCAGCATTTTTCACACATACTTAAGTTGTTGAATTCATATCCCAAAATGTGTGCCAGTACTTCATCCAATACCACAAGAAATACTATCCTTAGTAAATATTTGAACCCCCAGCACCTTTGCTTTTTCTCCCTACTCAATGCGTTTATTGTTTGCACCACAGAGATGTTTAGTTGATAGATGCATTTTCTACATCCAGTACTGTCCAGGGTGTAGACAGCAATGCACTGGTGCCAGTCTAATTTGCATTACAAAACACAGCTCAAATTAAATGTTTCATTTTTGCTCCCTACTCAATGTATTTACTGTTTGCACCACAGAGATGTTTAACTGGTAGACATATTGATTTTCTTCATCCAGTACTGTCCAGATGGTAGACAGCAATGCACTGGTGCCAGTCTAATTTGCATTACAAAACACAGCTCAAATTAAATGTTTCATTTTTGCTCCCTACTCAGTGTATTTACTGTTTGCACCACAGAGATGTTTAGTTGGTAGATGCGTTTTCTTCATCCAGTACTGTCCAGGGTGTAGACAGCAATGCACTGGTGCCAGGCTCATTTGCATTACAAAATGCAGCTCAAATTAAATGTTTCATTTTTGCCTCAGCCGTGAGACATGATTATGTACTGTCAAGAGGCATGCAAATGTAAACGTCAAAAAAATCCATCCATCCATCCATCCTCAACCCCTTTTTTTCATTTTGCACATGGGGTCAGGGTGTGACTTCTGCAGTGACAATCGTATCAAGCCAAGGAGTACACTGCTGTACACTGTGAATACAAAATAAAAAAAATAAATAAACAAAAAAAAATGAAAACAATATAAAGGAAAATCAAAACAATGAAAGGGTAAAACTAGCAATGATCAGGGCATGTATTAGCACTTCACTCCATTCATCCTTTTCACATCTCCTTGCCACATCAGGACTTGGATTTCTGCCACGCATCATCAGGTCTTTAGGCAATGCCAATTAATGTGGAAAGGGACAGACATCAGCTGACAGATCTTTTTTGACACATCAGATACAATTAATATTGATATTATTTCAAAGGAAATTTCTGTCAGGATTACTACTTGCAAGATATATTGATGTAATCCAGCATATCTGATAAAGTTTTCCTCATGTCATTTTACTGCTTTTGTGTTATCACAATGTATAACATTTCATATCTTACCTTATATCACATGTTGTTAATACTGACAATAGTTGAATTTCCAAGCACAGCATGTTTATATAAGAAAATGTATGCCAATATTTACCCTGCCCCAATCTCTAAATTGCACTTATGCTTTGTGTCACAGAGCTAGGTAGCTAGCAGATGCATTTTCTTCACACAGTGATATCCAGAGTGCTGATGGGTGACACACCAGCACCAGGCTCATTTGTGCTACAGAAAGCAGCCAAAATAACATTTCTCTCTCTCTCTTTTTTTTTTTTGCCTTGGAAGGTGAGCCATTTTTCACAGCTAGTGACCACTGAGAGTCACAACTGCACAACACAAAGCAGAGTGCAAAGGATGAAGCCATGTTTTTTTGAGTATCTCTTTGTGATCTTCTCTCAACTTTTGCTGTCTTATAAAATGATAATATGAACATTGTTAATGGCACACAAGCAGCACCTCATCTAGATTTGAACCCTGATACCATGGCATTAACATGAAGCATCTGAGACTAATTTCATTATTTTTCAGATACAACAGATATAGTTATAAAGAAGAGGAACTAGCTTACATATACCTGAGATGACATTGTATCACTTTACATAGATGACCTTTGTAAATTCACAGGATAGGTGTACTTGAATGGTATATTTGCAACTGTCCTGTCACAATACCAAAAAAAAAAGAGTTTTCAATAGTACATATTTTTCTGACCTTTATTCGGTGAACACTATTCTCTTTTTATGGTAGTCTTACATAAATACAATGTTATTTGTTTTTCTTTTGATATGTGTTTCTATTATTTAACTGCTATGCACTTCAGATGAATTATAGACAACTTGTTACCCTGAGGCACAGTTGGATCATATGTGCTTAATAATACAAATGTTATAAAGGGATTCTTTCCTAAATCTTTCAATGTAAGCCCCTAACTTTTTGTTAAATCTATTTTCTCCTGACACACCTTCAGTAAATGTACATCAACATAGCAGGAGTGTGAAACATTTAATTATTCCTGCAGCTGCACTAATCATTCACACTTGCCAGCCATTAGCAAGTAGCACTTCTCAATCCTCATTCTTGCACTGCTAGGGCATGTTTGTGGAATTTTATAGGTCCTTACCCCACATTTACCTGCCCAGCAGTTGGTGCAGATTGTGGTATTCATGAATGCTAATGATTTGACACCTTATTTGCATATTCACAGTGCAGAGAGGGCTGAAACTGCATATATAAGCTAATTGTGTAGGTAAGGCAGTTGTATCACAGCAAGGAAGATTGTTTGGATCCACACAATTTTTGATACAGATATTTGCCTTGAAATACCTTTGCCTAGTTTCAGAACTGATTTTCTATGAAGGTATTCTGCTCTTTCTTATGAAGGGATTAATGTGTACATTGCTGATGGATTATATTTTTCAATACCTGTTTACATTACATGTCCATTGCTGTTGTCATAGTCATGCATATCAGTTACTTATTTTAATTATTTTTTAAATTAATTGTTTCCTGCCATTATAGAAACATTTGGGTGAGATTCTGAACACTTTTTCCAAAAATGCGTTATATCACTGTTAGCAATGTCAGGAGGTTTTTCATTTGTATTCCAACAAATGTGTTAACCTGTGATATATATCTATCTGCCATCAACACAAGTGGAGAGCCAAATAATGTTAGTAACTTGTAATTAAATACACATGTTTTTGTAATGCTGCTGTATGGTATGCACTTACACATTGTCATCATCCTTATGGAACTTTATATGTAATTTTAATTTATGTTTCTATCGGGGGGTTACAGTTCTATATTACCTTTGTGTGTACATTTTAATTTCTTTTCTTAATGATACCTGAATAAACACATGCATATTTATTTTATGAGTCACACTTTGTACTTAATTCCCTTTTCTCCTCTTCTTATATTTCATGTCCTGTAGGGTTATGGTGCTCAAGATATCTGGTCCCTGTGAACTACCATACAGAGATGTGGACAATGAAGTAATTTTACAGGTACTACAGCAACACAGCTCATTATTGTTAGAGAGGGGAAGAGCTGACAAGTCCTCCTGTGACTCTACCTGAGAACAGGCGGTCAACAACATCAATGCTGTTGGAAAGCATGGGCGCGACTACCAAAAAATAAGACATTGTACCAATGACATGATAAAAAATAAAACACAAAGAGCACCTGCAATTGCGCATGTACAGATGGTTACTGGTGGTGTTCTGCTATTAAACTTCCATTGACTGAGACAGAGGAGTTCCAGCCCACTGTCAGAGATCCAGACATTTATTCAGAGAAGTTCTCATGCACTAATTGATGTTGGTGTAGAGGTGGAGGACAACAAAAGTGTGTCTACTGCTGAACTTACAGGTATGGCATAAAATAAATTATTTATCTAGTATACAGTTTGTTACGTTATATCTCTCTTTCTATATATAGAGAGAGCAAGCAAGAGTTGTGGGGAAGAAGAGAGACTAAAAGGGACAGAGAGAGGGAGGTGGAGGAGGATACTGGATAGAAGAATTTTGGATAAGATGTTTTTTAATAAGTAACAGTAAAGTGGATTGTTTTGTATCTATTGTGTCATTTGCATTATGACACTTAGTAACCATCTTTCATTTCCATTTCTCCTGTATAGGCATATCTGGTACTGATTTTGCACTACCACTTGCATATGGTAGGCAAATATTTCCCCTTATTACTGTACATAAAGTAGATCTATGCATACTTTCAATCCTGTTTTACTTGTATTTGCATCTAGTACTGCTTAAATTACATTTTGTTCAACATACATTTGATATTATTTTTAATTCTACTTCTATCTTTGTTGTTTTAATTATGTGTTATCATAGAGGATCCTGACATCAGCACCATGGAATTCTTATTGCTTGATGTCAGAGTATCAGCAGCCTTTGATGATGATAGAATTGATGAAGAGGTACAATCTGGGGGTCCAGAGGGTCAATCTGACACTGAGGTCGCAGAACACAAATCCCCTGCCCATCTTTTGGAAACAGTCAGTATTCCTAAACATACCCATGACATAGAACAGGTTGAGGATGACATAGTTGATCAGGGTAGTGTGGTTACTCCAGCTGCAGAGTTGGATGAGTCTCCCTACAGGGGTCGCCCCTTTGAGTCCAACAAGACAGTCAGATTTACAGATGCTAGTCAGGGATCATCATCGGTTCGATCCAAAAAAAGACCACAGTCTATTCTAAAAAATAGAGAGAGGTCCAATACTAGCACGTCAGGAGAGGATTCCTCTTTTACTGAGAATGAAAGTACTGATCACAAGGAGTCTCCGCATAGAAATAAATCGAATAAGAATATCCCTTTAGAAATGGTCCCAGGCGTCGTGGTGGACGCAAGCATAGGAATAGACACAAGACACAATTCACTGGAGGGATTAATCCAGAACTTTCTAACATAGTTCATAATGAATGCCTGAATGTTCTAAACTTGTCGAATGTAACATTATCTTCTGAACAACAACAACTTTTGAATAAAGGGCTTAGTTTTGTCCCTGGCTTTTTTTCTAATGAATATCATATTGTCATGGATGCTCTAACTTTTTGTCGTAATCTGAACTTGAAATTGTTTTTCACCGACAGGGAAACTCAAAGATCTAATTAATTTAGATTTTACAAATTGGATTTTTAGCCCTCCATGAATAAACATGTTTCAATATTTATGAAATCAGTACTTAGAGATTTACATTTTCAACATACAGATTATATTATGTTGGGGCATAACCTTTCTTCACAAGAAACTATGGCCCTAGAACAATTACGTAACAATCATGATATTACAATTTTACTCGCTGATAAGGGTGGAGCTGTGGTAGTTTTGAACATGAGTCAATATCTTAATGAAGGTCAGTCTCAATTGTCAGACACCAAATGTTATATGTACATGGCCATTGATCCCACTCCATACTTTAAGAAGGAAATTGATTCTTTTTTGCATCTAGCTTCAGAGGAAGGGATTATTACTAGGAACTGTGTTTTACAACTTACAGTTAAGGACCCTCATAAACAAATCTTATATTTGTTGCCAAAAATCCACAAATCTGTACATAACCCTCCTGGCAGGCCAATAGTATCTGGAATAGGTTTGTTAACGGAACCTTTATCTGCATTTTTGACTCAATACCTCAAACCACTTCTGACATTTATCAGGGCAAGACTACAAGACACCACACAATTCTTCAATATTATTCAAGACACTCAACTGGAGCCTGGCTGGTTTATGTGTTCCCTGGATGTCAAAGCATTGTATATTAGCATCCCGCATTGGGCGGGATTACAAGCACTACAGTATTGGCTTGATAGAGCAGATATATATTTGCCAGGATTCACTACGTTGCTTATTTGTATGATGGAGCATGCTTTGACAAAGAATGTTTTTTATTTCCAGGGACAATGTTACTGGCAGCTCCAGGGTACGGCCATGGGAGCATCCTTTGCTCTCATTTATGCCGATTTATTCATGGCATATTTTGAGGAATATGTGATTTATGACCAGTCACAAAACATTTACTTAATTGAGATTGACATATGGCGCAGATACTTAGATGATTGTTGGATGGTGTGGCGTGCAGATGCCGGATACCTACAGGAGTTTGTAGATTATCTTAATCATAACATTTGGGGTATTCAGTTTACAGTAACTTTTGATTTAGAATCTATTAATTTTTTGGATGTTACTGTTTCAAGAAACAGGGATCACACCCTAAGTACCAGGGTCTTTCGCAAATATCCCCAATACAATACTTTACTACATGCTTCCAGTATGCATCCACGCCACACCATCAAAAATATTCCTAAGTCCCAATTCATGCGTATCAAATGCCTCAGTTCTACCCAACCGGATTATGACAGGGCTGGTTCAGATTTATTTCAGAGATTTGTACAGAGAGGTTACAGACAACAGGATATTTCAAGGGCATGGAACTGGTCCAACAACATGGACAGGAAAACTTTATTACAACATAGGACATGAGTTGGGGATGGTTCTGAGCAAGTGATTAGGTTTGTCACCTCTTATGGGAGGAACTTTAATGCCATTAGGGGTACCATAAATAGACATTGGAACATCCTCTTGGCCAATGATTATTTAAGAACCATCTTGGGTCCAGCCTGTCAGTTCTCCTATCGTAGAGGTAAAACCCTTGGGTCGTAGTTCTCTCATTTCAAACATATTGAAAGTGGGGGAGCAATCTATAAACAGTTAACTATTTCAGGGGATGAATTATTGGGTATGTTTCCCTGTGGCCATTGTGGTTCATGTAAATAGATTAACAAATCGAAATAATTTTCCAGTCGTAACACTAGTAAAGTATTTGACTGTAAAATCTTTGGCAGTTGCAGCAGTAACTGGGTGGTTTATTTGGCTAGTTGTCATTGTTCAGCTTTTTATGTAGGCCAAACTTCGAGACCACTCAGAACTCGGATTAATGAACATCGAAGTGACATTAAAAATAGAAAAGAAACTAATGCTCTTTATCGTCATGTACTCAAACATCAGCAGGCAGTGTTTTCATTTATGGTCATTGACAGGATAATTGGAGATAGAAGCCATTCCCAAGGATGGCATACCATATTAAATCATAAGGAGCAATATCGGATCATCACATTGGGTGCGTTATTCCCACCTGGTCTGAATGACCATTTATGAATATAAATACACCTTTTGTAACATGGGCATGTTATGATGCTCCCAAAGGTCTATTTCTGCCTTATGACTTTTGAATTTGATTCCCAATTGTGTTTTTGTATGTATAAATAACTATTCACTATAACATATATATTAGAATACTATTTTTATTTATTCAGTTTTCTGGGACCTATGGGGTTAATTCAATCTTTTGTGTTTTATTTCTATAATTTGTCCATATCAAAGTTTGGATAGCATAGGGTCTTTAGGTAATATTACATTTCTTTGTTCTTTATCTTAATTTGTAGTCAATATATTATTAGAATTTATTTCTCATATTTATCATTTGTATTTTACATTATTCATGATCTTATGTTTATGTATTGGTTTATTGGAACATATCATGGTTCCTATTGGTGGTGGTTGTATTTAAATAGTGATGCTTCACAGGCTTTTGTATGTTTATTTTTTCCCACACTGAAGAAGGCACTGGTGTGCCGAAACCGGTTTGTGTACATTAAAGTTTCTTTCTACACTTGGTATGGATGTCTTTTACTCCTTTTTTTAATATTCTGAGTTATTTCACTGCTGGCCAACTGTGTTTAATATGTGAGTCTACCTACAGACATTGAGAGGGTGAAATACCATACAGGGGAATCAGCAGAGGTGTTCAGAAGAGGCCTGCTGTCTGTCCTCCCCCTGATGTTGGTGTATCAGTAGGTGTTATGCAACATATGTGTATGTTCCATCATGGATGCACAGACATGTTCCATCAGGGCCTCAGAAGAGATAGTCTGAGTAACTGCACGTTGTGCATTCTGATGTGTGAGACTGCCTGTACAGTGTGGCTGACTCTTTAGGCAGAATGAATGACACACTGGGTTGGACATTGTCTGTAATTAAATGTCTGGTGGGGAGGGTGAAAATCCATTTGATCACAGAACCACTATATCATCATGTGTTAGCCATTGTGGCCATGCAAGATCCCACTCCCATAGTGGCACTACTTCCATTGCTCCATCAGTGGTTGAGGTGTCCCCACCCAGATGTGGTAGACTATATGGTCATGGTCCTGGAAGTTGCTGTGATTACACCTTGACCAGCAGGCATTGTTCACATTCAGGTAGCTCCTGTTTACACTACCAATGGTCCTAGAACCTGTGAGAGATTTAGGATGCAATGTTAGGTTTAAAAAGGCCCCATTACTTTTTAGCCTAGTACGCATTTATGAATCTATGTACTTATGAATTTGTTCGGTGCCACCCTTAGTATTTTTAAAGTAAAAATATGTGAATCACTGGCTCGGTGAACAAGCAGAAGGTTTATTAGTCATTGAAAACCTTGCTTGCCCAGATCTCATATTGTAATTTACTGGTCACTATGTGGTTATTCAGTTCCTTCTTGAAGATATAGCTTGATGGGCTGAATTTAATTGAAATGGAGAGTTTACCCTATAACAGTAGGATGGGAGCCTTTGAGATATGAAGTTGTCATTTTTCATGGTACAGTCTATTTATTTAACATTTGTTTACCAGGAAAGTCCAACTGGGAGAAAGCCCATTTTCAGCAGAAGCCTGGGGATAAATGCTCCAGATACGTCTTTGGAATGTGGTAGTAAAGCAGAGCACCCAGAGGAAACCCATTCAAATGTTAGGAGGACATGCAGATTCTGCACAGAAGGCACTCCAGCTAGGAATTGAACCAGATAACCTCTTACTGTGAGACAAGAATGCTAATCACTGCACCACTGCCCCACTGCCCCACCCATGTTGATTTTTATTGTGGTTAAAGGTCCCCTTGTGTATGAGTCACAGAGTGCATTCTAGGCAAAGAGTTTCAAACAGTAAAGGAGCCTTTAATGCCTCATATGTCAGGAATATGTCTCCTTTAAAAAGCCAATAAGATACATTGCAGAGACAGTGAGGCTATAACCTTTGGACATAAGATAAACTTTGAAGCCCTTGGATTCCCTTTGTAAGAAATCATTGTACCATCACCAGTTGCAGCAGATGGAATATGAATAGATTACAGAATATGGTTCTGTATTATATAACCAGTCTGAAAGCTATATCTGCTGAGACAATTATCTCCCTAGCATGGATTGCAACCTCATGAAGGATCAGGTATGTAACTATCTTATAGGTTCATAGGTTCATACTAGGCTATCTGCCCTAGGGCATTTATAAGCCTAGCCAGAGTGTGTTTGGCTTTCGCCACCCATTTTAAATTAATTTTGCTATACCCTTTTTCGAGGTTAGTATACTGTGCCTCTGTCTAATAGTGACACAGAAGTGATACCTGGAGTAAACCTACGATCTCCCATCCACTCATCAAGATTCCTCTTGAAGAGAGTCAATGAGGGACTCTGCCAAACCTGGACTGGGATTTTATTCCAGAGTGAAGGGAGCCTCTGGGTTATGAATCTGTCCCTTAAGCATGTCCTATTTATTTCAGTGCTGAGGTTTAAGTCTCTCAAGCGCGTAGCTCAATGGGATTTGGATTTTCTGAGGTCAGCATGTCCATTAATTCCGGGTTGGACATGGCTTTATACGTCAGGCACAGATCGCCTCTGAGCAGGCGGTATGCCACTGAGTAGAGCTGGAGTTTCTTTAACCGGGCAGCATATGGCATCTGTTTGAGCCCTTTGATCCTCTTGGTGAGGTACTTTTGGGGTCTTTCCAGTTGCTGCAGATGTCTGATAAGGTACATCCTAAAAGGGGCATTGTACTCAATTATGGGCCTGATGAGGGTTGAGTAAAGAGGCACGATGACCTCCCTTGATCTAGATGTGAATCCCTTCATGATTAGGTGGGCTATATAAAATGTTTTTCTAACCACTTTGGCCATGTGGTTGTCAAATGAGAGATTGCTATCAACTTGGGTACCCAGGTCCCTAATTACTTCTTCTGTACTTAATGGATTACCACCTATGTGGTAATTTGTGGGCACTTTGTTTTTGCCAAAGGGGATGACTATACACTTTTGGCTTAGCTTGAGGCCATGGCTCTGGCACCAGTTGTCTGTTTCTATGAGGCCCTTTTGGAGGATGCTTGTGTCAGCTGGAGAGTCGATTATGGCGCCCAGTTTGCAGTCATCTGCAAACTTGGTCAGCCACAGTCCTTTCATGTTGGCCTGTACCTCCGAGAAATATATACCAAACAAGAGAGGTCCCAGAACTGAGCCTTGTGGGATGCCACTTGTAACTGGTTTGGAGTCTGACATGGCTCCAGCAATTCTAACCATGTGGGTTCTGTCCTTGAGCTAGTTTGCAACCCATCTAATGACATATGGGTTTATATTTAAGCTGGTGAGCTTATCTATAATGCCCAAGTGGGGTATTGTATCGAAGGCTTTTGCGAGGTCCAGGAAGGGTGTGTGGACCACCTTCCCCTCATCAATGGCCTTGGTGACTGTTTCAAAGAAATTAACCAGGTTTAAGAGGCAGGATCTGCCCTTAACAAAGCCGAACTGGGTAGGATCCAGTGTTTGTAGGTCCCCAATATCTTTATTTATGAGGTCCATGATGATCCTTTCCATAGCTTTGCAGACCAAGCTAGTCAGGCTTATGGGGCGATAGTTTCCAGGATCCATTGAGGCACCACCTTTGTGGAGAGGGACCACTGTTGCTGTACGCCACTCTTTGGGTACATATCCTGTAGTAAGGCTGAGATTGAACAGTAGTTTTATGTTTGGGTTTAGCTCTTCTTGGAGTTCATGTAGGACGCAGCCCGGGACACCGCCTGGTCCCATTGATGCTGTGTTTTTGCTTTGGAGAGGGCAGCTCTTACCTGAGCATCTGAGATGTCAGGGGCAGCACTCTGCTGGGATAGATATTTGCCCTTTTGGTGGGGAGAAGTTTGTGCTGAACCTGTCAGCTAGGATGTTGGCAATGTCTGTGGGTTCGGTGTATTTTTTGTCATTTTGGACTAATTCTGAGCAAATCTGGGAATTCCCACCCAGGTTCCTAACATAACTAAAGAAAGCCTTGTGATTATCCTTAGTGTCCTGTGCAATTTTTCTCTCGAAGCTGGCCTTAGACGATTTTATGAGTTTTTTGTTAACACTGATCAGAGATGCCTTCCCTTTTTGGGATTTTTCTCTATCATGTAGTAGCTTCCTCCTTCTATTGTATAGTTTGTTTATGGCTGCGGTCCACCAGACAGGACGTCTGCCTTTGGAGGACTGGGTCTTGGTTTTATTTGGGATTGCATGATCCATGCATTCCTGAAGGTGTTCATAGAATGCGTTTATAAATGATTCTGCAGTCTGGGCCGTATTTTCCACAGGCCTGGGGGCTTTGAAGGATTCCACCTCGATTCTGTGGAGTGTGAAATTTGCTTTAGAGAAGTTTTTCACTGTGGTTTTCAGGGCAGGGGGGTGGAGTCGGGATGTGAATATCCAGTGAGATTAGTTTATGGTCTGATCTTACCAGTGAGGGATACACTTCTGGTCTGGAGCATATTGTCCCCATGTTGGTGATGATCAGGTCCAGTATGTTTTCCCCTCTTGTGGGAGGAGTAACAAGTTGTTCCATAGCATTTGAGTTTATAAATTCTAGGAACCTTTGGGCTAGGGTGTTAGAGCTAGCGTAATGCTCCCAGTCTATGTTTGGGTAGTTGAAGTCACCTAATATAATGGTGTTTGGAGAGACCTTCATATTTTCCAGTGTTCTTAGGAAGGCCGAGTGGGGTTCCTGGGTTTGGGAGGGTGGTCTGTAGCAGGCTATAAACTGGAAGGCAGTTTTACCCACTGTTAGTTGCACATGGATAGTCTCTGATGCTTCGTGCTGTGCCACCAACCTGGAGGTGTGCGTATCTTTGATGAATATTGATACTCCCCCTCCTTTTCTGGTTCGGTCCAAGTTTTGGAGCCGAAAAGCATGGTATGAGGTATAACCTGGTAGTGCTGGGGTGCTCTCGGGAGCCTTGAACCAGGTTTCTGTTACTGCACAGATATCGATGTTCTCCATGCTAAGGAGAGTTTCGAGTGCATGCATCTTGAGGTTTAGACTTCTGGCGTTGAGTAGCATTACTCTTAGTTTCTTATCCCTTGTGATACTGATGTGTACTTGCCTTGGAGTGACCTGAGTGCTTGTGTTATGTGGTGGATCCTAGCGCCCAACAGGCAGCTCACCGTGACCTTCTCCTTGTTCAGCCTAGTGAGTGGGACGTCAGTGTGCCTGATGATAGAGTCACCTATTACAAGTGTATCAGGTGTGTTGTTTAGCCTTAAGGGCTGTGACTGTTCGGCACACTGGCTTTGTGAGCTATGTGTTGCACGTGTTTTGTTTTGGGGTAGCGGTTGCTTGGGTGTCTGCTTTGGAGGTCTCTGCTGCTTAGGCAGATTTTTATTTAGAGCCTCCGAGTATGTTTTTGTGTGTTTATGTGTTTGGTTTGCTGTCATGGTAGGTCTATGTGAGACTGGAATTGTAGTGAGTGTGGTTTCCTTCTCCTCCTGACTGGTTTCGCCAGTACTGAGTTGAGAGAGCTTTGCCTCCAGTATGGCTATATGGTTGCAGATATTAGCAGCTATATGGGTATCAAATGCAGGGTCAACATTCAGAAGGATGCCAAGATCTTATACTATGTGTCAGCATTCAGGTGTTGTCCATCAATAGGTCATAAAACTACAGCAGATGTTGAGACTGAGAGAGTGATGGCACAGTGGCACAGTAATTAGTAGACTGCCTCACAAATTTTAAATCTATGGTTTGATTCTTGGCTAAGGTGTCTTCTGGTGTATGTATGCCCTCCATAAATCTATGCTGGTTTTCACGGAGTGCTCCTGCTTCTTCCCACATTTCTTTAGTGGGATCTTGGCATAATGGTTAAGGTGTTTGTCTTACAGCCACAAGGTGCAGGGTTTGATTCTTATGTGGGGTAATTGTCTAAGCTTAAAATGGCCCTATGAACCTAAATGCCAGAATGCTGTATTTTTTGATGTGGAAGGCAGGGTCCTTTATACTGTACCATTTGCACACAATGTTAAATTTAATTTGAAGGGATGTCATGTCATTGGAGTTTAGGACAATGATCACAATATTGCATTCATTTGCTTAATTGGCAAAGCAGACAATGGTGCCAGTTTTAACATCTAAGAAAAATGATGTCAAAAATAGAGTAGTCACAGGATAGAGCTTTGGGTATCTCCACTGATGACATGGGGTAGTGAGGATAGGAATACTTCCTGTTTCTATTTTTACCTATTATGTATAACCATGTAGTCAGTTGTAGACTTAAGTTATTATAGCTTCATGTACTTTCACATCTCTGAATTTACCTTCATCCAGGGTGATAGACACACTTTGAAAAAATATGTGAAGTTAGGTATGCAGTAACTACCTTTGACAAAAGCATACCGAGTCAGTTAATGGAGAAGGATTGTCGAGTCTGACTAATTTGAATAATTTGTTTAAAGTGTCTCTCCATCACAATCCTGTGAGGATGATCAGTCCATAAATATTGGGGGCCATGGAAGAACCTTCCTTGTCGTTTGGGATTACAGTAGCCTGCTTCCAGACATCCAGGATGCAGCCATTTTTTATTATTCTGTTAAGAATGCACATAACCATGAGATATTAATGATTTCATGAATTAGGCTTTCTGGTATTTCATCCAGCCATGTGGAACTGGTGACTCTGACCTTAATGACAGTATAGGTTACCATTTTGCATTCATTTTCAAGTGGGTTCATGTTTCAGGGTAGATGGGGTTGAAATTTGCTTCACATCTGCATTCTGGTGTTACCCATATCTCATGGCTCTGTTACGGTGATACCATTTTGTTCTAGCACACTATATGCTTCTTTCTTCCTGTTCATTTTTAGGTGTGCTTGTAAAAGTCCTTATTATAGTCACCCATCTGGAAGCTAGTTTTACCTTAAATGAAGCAAAGGATATGTGTGTGTGTGTGTGTGTGTGTGTGTGTGTGTGTGTGTGTGTGTGTGTGTGTGTGTGTGTGTGTGTGTGTGTGTGTGTGTGTGTGTGTGTGTGTGTGTGTGTAAAATTGAACTTTGGAGATGGGAAGGATCATTCATACCAATGAGCTGCCATATAGTTAGTGAAGGAATAAGATATAAAAGCAACATTTCAAAATGTCACTGCTAATGTTAAAAAATGTAGTGACATTTCAGAGTAAAATTCAGACTATAGGAAAATACTCACATATAAAGTGACAACAAGTAGCTTTCATGCCTCTCAAGTGTACCTTAGTAAGAGAAACATTCCTCGTTCTGGGTCTTAAAAGGTCCATGTTCCTAAAAGTTCCACATTGAAGGGTCTGCCACACATTCAATGTTAGGAAGTTTTTTAATGGATATCCATGGTGAGTAGTACTGAATCATATTAATTCATCATAAGAACTTTTTGTAAGTATAAAGTAGCACATTTTAACCATCATGTAACCTTCCTAGTTGAAGTTGTAAGTCAGTTGTTAGGTGTTCCACATTGTGAGAGGCAGTGTTTCTCATTTAGGAAATGAAGGTTGAGAGCTATGAGTAGCTTTGGTGTGCCTGAATAGTCTGGAAAAGTGACAGGCCTTTTGGTAGGGAAAACAAGAAGGCTGTTCTGTGTGTATAACTCCATCAATTTTCAATATCCATGTTGGTCAGTTCAGGGTTATGGAAATCCAATACCTCTCCCATCAAGCAATGGGAGTAAATTAGAAACTACTACTGAAATGAGATTAGATGTCAGTCAATCACAGACAGGAAACACACATACATATCCACACACAAAGCTATTTATACATTTTGCAGTATAGTAAACAAACATCATATAACTGTAATAGATTTCGTGTGCACCTTTTTTCTTTTTTTTAATGAAAGTCCCAATCTCCTGACTTTTCTGAGGAATAGTGGAAATCACTCCTGGTCATTGTTTTCCTAAATCTTTAGAGATCTCTGCATACAGTTTGCACAAAGTGCCATTTTGTATGTGGCCTTTACAGCATTTCAGAATAAGAAAATAGCTGCTGCAGCTGCTGTCTTTACAGCTTTTCTAAGTAATAACTGACCTTCACTTGGTTAATTGTGTCAACATACAGAAAGGAAGAAATGCTCCATTCATTTTGTAGGTGACCCTTCCAGTATTCCAGAATCAGAATTTAATTCTAGGTTGTACTAGCAGAAATCTCAAATACCCTATGCCATTCAATAGAGTTCAAAGTTCACACAGCATGACCATCAATCATTTTATTGTAAGCAAGTAGCCGAAGTACAATGCATGAAAACTGTATTGCATGCCTGCACAATTTGATGCATTATGTTTTAGTTTTATGTGTCATTTTTATGTTTTTCCTCTGTGGGGGACTCTGTCTTAACTATTGTTTCCTGATGGATTTATTTCCAGCCTTCATTTGAATATATATTGAATGTAAACAAAGGAAAACAGATAAAGATCAACACTTTAAGGAAAAGAATTAACTCCCCATGGTGCAATAAGACGCCAGTTAAGCAGTGACAAAATAACTCTGAACAGGTCTGTATGAAGTCTGACCTTCATACTGCTGAAAGAAAACAATTAAACTTGGAAGCATTTCTTCATGCATTATGCATTTGCTTATATCTAGGAACAGATCATTCTTAAACTAATACATCTACCATTATACACTAGCTTTTGGTTCAAACATATTGGGCAGACTTCAAAATAAATGCTGTGGACAGTGCAGTGTGTGTGCCAAGAGAAGGCATTAGCCAAGCAGCAGCAGACACGTTTTCCATAACGGAAGTAATGTCAAATGTAAATAATAATTTATTTAGCATAAGATAGTTGTGGACTCTGTGCATGTACTCCAGATTCCAAAACATGAGTGCACCTGACTGACAATAAAATGTAACAGAGTAGTATGCCGATAATTTTATGACCATTTTCTCAAACAAACTGATACAAATTTATCCACAATCCTGCAGATTCCACACTACATATATTTTAAAAAAGTGTAGCGATAGTTATTGCACTACAGAAGGCCAGGGTTAATGCGTCCCAGAAGGCAGCATACAAAGCAGCTGAACCAGGTTACATTTAAACCAGCTCTCTGACTAGGAAATCATGACAAACATATGGTACAGGCTGTGTTCAGGATGTAAGCAGCTCTCATGTCTTCAGTCAGTGTGTGGGGTAACTATGTCCCAGTAGAAACAACAGTGTGCATGAGTTTGTGTAGAATGACCTCTGTGACATTTCAGTAGCATATGAGTAATGCTGTAGAGATGTTCCAGACAGCTGTTGTTGCATACTGGAACAGTTCCTGGCAGTACTGTGCAGGAAAGTGGATGCATTCATCCACTTTCCAGGAACAGCCATGGAGAGCAGGGCTCCCATAAAACAGTTATATGCCATTGCCAATTTTTCCTGATGACTCGGTGTAACTGACTGCATCCATGTAGCAATCAAAACCCAAGTATCACACAATGCTGAATTGCACATCAATAGAAAGGAGTAGCCTTCACTCAGTTGTTGGGTAGTGTGTTCTGCAGATGTCCTCATTATCAATATCAAAGCATCATACCGCAGTAATGTGCTTGGTTTTGCAATATGGAGGAAAAGGGAACCAAGGGCCACTTTCTAACATGGTCATATTCTTGGGGGAGGGGGTGTCCTACTCTGTAAGTAGAGGACCACAACCATGATGTAATCTGAATCAAGACCTGTCAACAGTGTGCAAGGGGATTAAATGAATGTCCTTATACATAAAAAAGTGACTGCAGTTTTCCACTGGACCCTTGGATCATGACACCATACAAAGCTCCATCTACCCTTGGTGAGGATGCATACAGTGGAGCACACACTGTGACACATAACATCATTGAGAGGGTGTTTGGCATGATGAAAGTAAGATATGACTATCTGGACACTTTCAGGGGTGCACTGCAATACATACCAGAAAAGGCTTCACATATGGTCAGTGTGACTGTCATACTGCACAACGTGTTAACAACAAAACATGGTGGCCTGCCAGCCCTAGGTATGAGTGACTTACCCTAAGGACCCCAGATGTCTGAAGTGGAGCTATCAGAGCTGTTATAAGATGATCAGGAGGTCACAAGGGTTAGAACAACCAAGTGGGGGTTATGGAGGCTGTGGCTAAATATTGTAACTCAGGTGACATGGCATCTACTGATTCAAAACTTTGGGTCATGACAAGCCACATATACAGAACTTTGCAGATAAACCAGTGATGCTCACACAGTGTTGTAACATTACAACAGCATGGCAGATAACTACAGGAAAAAGACAGGAAATTGTCCAGATGGAACATCATGCATATAACTACATTACAAACTGCAAAGCATTATACACATATGTGCATGAAAGAAATGAACACATCTGGATGGCTAGAGAATAACAATCACCAGTGGACCACTGTAGGCAAGGTAGTCTGCCAAACAGAACTATACTAGCATGTGTGTGACACTCCTAAGGTGCACACAAGAGAATGTACTGTTCACCAGGTATGCTGTCATCATACTTATAATTAGTGTGTGTAGGTAGGAGCATAAATGTCAGTATGATAATGCCTGTTGGGTTGTGCACTGGTGGATGTAGCATAACTAATGGAACCTAACTGTGGGGAGCTGTGTGATAACACCTAAATGCAGTGCACATCATAAGAATGTGTAACAACATAGGACACTAGGCTATACCGCAGGCAGCAGCTGCAGTACTAACAACAGGATAAGGTGTGCCAACAAAACCACATCCCTGACAAGGTACGTACAAATATTACTGGACATGGCTGTCCTGGGCTGTAATATGTAAGGCACTGATATCATGGATAGGTGGGTGCAACACCCTGAGTCATTCAGATGCACAACTGCATGCAAAACAACAAAGCATCAAAGACAGGTGTGACACAGCCATAGAACACTCAGCTGTCTAGTGAGTAAGCCACCATTTGTATAGATATGTTTGTAAGCAGGTATGTATGGAAAGGCACATGTGCATTAAACTTCATCAAGAAGACAAAGGTGAATGGAGAGATGAAAATGGTCTGAATGGAGAGATGAAAGGGGTCCAAATGGAGAGATGAAAAGTCAGCAAGCGAAGGAGAATAGTAGCGCTGAAATTGAATTCATCCTCAAGTCTTGGTGAGTATCTTCTCAAGGTGGACTCTGTTTTCACAACATCTCACCAGGGCGACACTGATATATGGACTGAATTTATATAGCATATATCATGGACATAACTAGGTCAAAAATTATAAATGATAGCTGGGTGGACAAGACCCAGGATAAAAAAGTGCCCAGTCCTGGTAGGCGCACTGGTGCCAGGACCGGAAAAGATGACAGTGTAGAATCCTCAAAATACAGAAACATTCCTACAATGGGGCCAGGCCAGGCCAGGCCCGGGGAGAGGATGCCCACCCCCCCCATTGTAGAAGGAAGTAATAGTCCACAAAAATTACAAAAATGATAGGCCAAAGAAGAGCCATAAAGACGATAAAGTGGACTATTGATGATAAGAAAGAAATTATGTATTGTTACTATTATGCAAAAAGCCCAGAATTTCCAGATACAAGATATACAAAATGATTAAGAGAGAAATTAGAGGAAAGAAAAATACTTCTGCAAGAAAAACTGTCAGAAGCTTCAAATGAAAAATTTTGTTCACTAATACAAGAAAGTATAGATCAAGAAACCTTGATCTATTTGGAAAAAGAAGCATTTGAGGAAGTGTGAAAATATAAACAACAAAACAAAGAGATATTTTAAAAGTATAAAAACGAAATATGGACATGGGAAAGAAAGAGAGATTTGATTTGGTGCAATATTTATGCAAAGGAGAAAGTCAAATTAATGAATGTAAAGAAGGCAGCCCCAAAGATATTTGAAGAGAAATACAATCAAAGGCATCCGGATATGGTAACATTTCACAAAAAAAAAAAAATATCACAAAGATGGAAAGTAGAAAAGAAGATCAGTAAAGTAGAAGTTAAAAAATAGAAGTTGAAGTTATGGAGGCCTGCGAAGTGAAGGATTTGATGTAGAACGTGTAACACAGGTTACATCACAGCAGGATGGAGTGAGACCCCAAAGCAAGGAGAAAAAGGTAGATCAGGAAACATCTGAAGAAGAAATATGGACATGGGAAATAAAAGCAGATTTAATATGGTGTAATATTTATGCAAAGGAGAAAGCAAAACTAATCAATACAAAAAGAGCAGCACCAAAAATATTTGAAGAGAACTATAGACAAAGGAATCCGGACATGGAAAACTTTACAATACAAAAAATAAGAAGACAACGAGGAAAACCAGAAAAGGAGATTAGTAATGGAGAAGTTAAAGAAATAGAAACTGAGGTTATGGAGTACCTGCAAAGTAAAGGATTCAGTGTAGAAAATCTAATTCAGAAAGCACCACAACAGGATAGAGTAATGAATATCCAAAGTTAGGGGAAACACTGGAACAGGAAGCAATTGGTCAGGTGCCATATGAAGATAATTTGGAGCCTTCCACAGGAAACCAGTATAAACATTCACTTGAAGCTAGACAACAAGGGAAGTAACAAGAACCTGTGGAAATCTCTGATGCAGTCAATGTTGAGAAATGATAGGCCAGTGAGTTCCCATATGATAAAGCAACAGACAGCATAGGATGAAATTGATGAGACTGTGTCACAGGAAGATGCTAGAGAACCTTCTATAGAATGCCCGCAAGAACTGGAAAACAAGGGATGTGCCCTCAGTTTGGAAGAAAATGAGCTAAGAGAAGAATTCCTTGATTTAATAGACATGGACAGATATATTAAGATCAATGAAAGAAATAGACTGCAGAAGGTTAATACAACCCAAAAAGTCAGAAGTCTGATAAAACAAATGAACACATAATTAGGACTGTTCATAGAGATCCATGCGATATAACAGAAGTAAACAGGATATATTACTTTGCAACTAAATTAATAACTGAAACAGTTCTACCACAAGAACACAGGGTAGTAAGAGAAAGGAAGGGGAGAACTCGAATACCATCATGGAAATTTCAAATAGAGAAAATTATAAAGCAATTAAGACAAGAAGTGTCACTGTTAGAAGAATATAGAAGAGGGAATAGATCAACAAAAATACTAAGAAAGATAGATGTGATAAAAGCAATGCACAATATTAGAACAGACCAGAATCTATCATGCACTACCGCAAATAACATACTAAAAATTTCAGCACAGGCAGAAAAACTTAAAAGATACAAAGATAAAAATAAAGGAAAAGTACAAAATAAATAATTTATTGATGACCCAAAAAAGGTTTTATAGAGAACTGGGAAATAAGGTAAAAGGAATTGAAAGGCCACCAAAAAAAGAAGAAATAGATACATTTTGGAGATGTATCTATGAAGATCCTGTGGAACATAACAAAGATGCTAAATGGATAGAAGAAGTAAACGAAATCATAAAAATTTTAAAGGTACAGGATATGAAATGGGATGAAGTAACAGCTAGTGAGATTGAAACAAAGTTAAGAAAAGCATCTATTTGGAAAACCCCATGCCCAGATGCAGTACCTAACTTCTGGTTAAAAGTATTAACATCTTTGCACAAAGATTTAGCCATGAGTAAGAACTATTTGCATATTGGGCCCAGAACAGACACCAACCTGGCTAACAGGAAAAACAATGCTCCTACTTAAGAGTGAACCTGCAGGCTACCCTAAAAATTATAGACCAATAACTTGCCTTCCGATTATGTATAAACTATACATGGGAATTGATGCTGACAGAGTTTATAGTCATTTAGAATAAAACTCAATTATGGCAGTAGAACAAAGCGTAATAAAAGAAAGTCATATTGAACAAAGGATCATTTATTGTTAAATAAAGTCATAGTGGAGAACTATAAAAAGGGGAAGAATCTAAGTATGGCATGCATTGACTACAAAAAAGCATTTGATAGTATCCCTCATTCATGGATAAAAGAGTGCTTAAAAATGTATAAGATACATCCCACACTATTGGACTATATTACAGTGACCATGAAACAGTGGCAGACCACTATGCAATTAACCCATGATAAAGGACAAATTGTTATCCCAGGGATAAAACTTCAAAGGAGAATATTCCAGGATGACTCTCTGTCACAGTTACTATTCCACCTTGCCCTTAATCCATTAAGCTATTTACTCAACAGTTTAGGCCATGGCTACAAGCTGGCTCCTAGAAAACAACAAAGTGTAACAACAAAGTGTAAAGACTTCTCACTTTCTCTTTGTCGATGATTTAAAACTGTATAGCTCATCAGATGAGGAATTGAAAGCACAACTGCAAGTTGTCAAAACCTTTTCAGATGATATAAGAATGTCATTTGGTCTTGATAAATGTGCAAAACCTTTAAAGCAGGAAAACTGCAATGCTAGGAAAACATTAGTTTGGGACAAGAATGTGGTATAAAAGAACTTTAGCAAGGAGTGTATAAATATTTGGGAATTGATGAAGGATCAACAATAAAACATGAACAACTGTGAATAAAACCTGGTAAGGAATACTTCAGAAGACTTAAATTAATCATGAAAACAGCACTGACGTCTAGGAACAAAATCCAAGCTATAAACCATTTTGCTCTTCCTGTCCTAACTTACAGTTTTGGAGTGATTCGCTGGCCCCAAAACGTGTTGGATAGATTAGATAGGAAAATAAGAAGGATGCTTCATGCTCACCAAATGATTTATAAAAATCAGTGCATACCAAGATTATATTTTCCCCATTTTGAAGGAGGGATGGGCCTCCTTGGAAATGATTATATGTATAGATCTGCAATCATGGGAGGTTGGGAGGGTGGCCTAATGGTTAAGGTGTTTGCCTTACAAACTCAAGGTGCAGGGTTTGAGTCTCACAAAGGATAATTGTCTAAGCTTAAAATGGCTTGCAAGGGCAGTTAGCCTAGTACTAACCTATGAACTCCACACATATCTGCTAACCTCAAAAGACCCAAACGTAATAAAAGTTTTGAAACATGAGGAGAAAAAAATCTAAGATGACTTCTCTGCTTAATCTAGGAGAAACGTATCTGCATCAAGCAGGAATGGAAATCAAACCAGAAGTAGATAAAAATCAGGCAGCAACTGAATTTGCCAAAAAACAAAAGAAAGAATATAAGGTGAAGGATCAGATAAGAAGGCAAGAAATGTAGAAAAAGCATAAATATAATTGCAAGTACAGAAACCTTCTGAAAGAACCTCATGTTGATCAGGAATGAACACAGGAATGGTTAAGGAGAAGTGAATTCAAACCAAGAGATGAAAGGTTAATATTGGTGGCCCAAGATAGTGGGCTGCATACATGTTGGTTTATAAAGTCCATTGAACATGTGGGAGAAACAGACAAATGTAGGTTTTGTAAAACTAAATTGGAAACAGTTGCACACCTCATTGCTGGTTGCGACATATTAATGGCAGAAGGACTGTATACTGAAAGGCATAATAATGTGGAGAGACTGTTGCACTGGGGATTGTGCAAACATTATGGTAGCAAACATTATGGTATTGAAGTGGCCAAAAAACACTGGAAGCATGAGCAGAAAGCATCATAGAAAATGAAGAAGTCAACATCACATGTTATCATCCATTACCAACAGTTCAAAATATAGATGCTAGAAAAACAGATATAGTGGTCCAAGAGAAGACAAGAGTAGCATTTATCATTGAACTTGCCACACCCAGTGACTACAGTGTGTTGCGTACAGAGAGACACAAAGTCATAAAGTATCAGGATCTGCAGGCAGAAACAAAAGCAATGTGGAAGAAAGATACCCAGACAGTTCCAATAGTAGAGGAGCAATGGGTCTCATAAAAAAGAATTTATAATCTACTGATACACATAATTCCATATGAATTGCAGAAGGAGTCAGTTCTGGGCACATTGTGAATGCTGCAACGAGCACTTTTGGCTAATAACAAAGACTGAAACAATACCAATTTCATGAACTTTAATCATATTTTGACTTAGGAATGGGATCTATTCCTGTCATGGTATTAGAAACCCAAAAGACTTGGGGAAATTAAACCAAGTGAAAAGGGAAATCATAGGTACATTGTGTTGAGGGGGAGGCAGATGCAGTAACATAAGAAAATGCTACATGTAACTCAGGTACGCAGTCTGAATTGTACCTATGCATGCAAAAATGACAGACAGAAATGAAATATTGAATGCAGAAAATCTGTGCATTAGCTGTAAGGTTGAATGCTGATGAGCTGATTATATAGTTCCTGCATGTCAGCTAGGAAGAGCAGTTCAAATGGAAGTATAGTTAACATCAAGTTCATTAGTAAAGTTGTAACACAAATAATAGAACAAGGACATATATGTACACCATGACACAACTTGTAGGCAGTCTATCATGTCAGCTACATGACTAGAAAAAGCCTGTGGCATCAGACATATCATACTACTAACAGGTAAAGTAGGCAGTGGTCAGCATAGCAGTCATCATTGTTGCAGGGTCAGGTTGACACAAAAGGCCACAAAATGGGGTAACTGTCAGTGTTACTCTAACACAGTAGAGGTTGCCCATGCTGACAGCTCATACCATGGTTTTGGCTCCACCTGCCACATCTGAAAACACTATGTCCATGATCCAAAAAAAACAGCAATTTCCGGGCTGGATGTAAACTCAAACAAAACTCAAAAGGAACACCACCAAGCACAGAGTCAGAGTCCAAGTTAGGTTTTTAGTGTAGTTACACTTTAATAGTCATTATTCATCACAGACTTCTTCAGAAACACAACTCAAATGATACAACTCATTTCAATACCTAATACAATTAAGTACACACCAATCAATTCTTAAAATGAACTATAACTAAATTGAACTAAAGGTAACTATTTGAACACTTTATAAAATTTAAAAAACACACGTAATACACAAAATAGATACATGTTCTTGATCAAAACATTCAAAACTAAAATATATGTATATTTATATTTGTATTATGTACCAATCATAAAATATTATATATTTATAATTTAAATAAATTTACCTCCTAATAGTAGGTCTCTTATCTTTAAAAAAAACACTTAATATTGACAGTGTCATTTAAGCCTGGAGAAATGTATGAGGCTAAGCAAAACTACCATTCTGATTCCCTTTTTTCAAAAAAATTCTTGTAACTACCTCCCCGGGGGTCATTACTCACTAACTCAATAATAGAAAAAGTGAACTTTTCCAATTTGCGCAAACAACTGACTGTTTGTACAATGCATTTTTGTCAGTTTTGCTTTTTATAGCATACCAGTGTTCACTGATTCTTTTTCTAAGACTTCTTGTTGTCATCCCCACATAAAATGCAGGTCATGCAGAACACAATGCAATGTACACTACACCCATAGTACCACAATCACATCATTCAGGAACTGTAATAGTGTACTCTAAATATGTAACACTAACAAAAGGGCCTTCATGAATAAACCTACAGGCATTGCAGCCCAGGCACTTGTACATACCCTTCATTTTTTATGTAGTGTTATAGGTGTTATATTCATTTCTATTTTTCAACATTTGTTTGATACAATTGTACTTTTTATATACACAACTAAGACCAGAACCCAAAACCATAGCAACCTCCCCATTTCTTGAAATAACTTTCCAAAGATCCTTGATGACATCCCTTATAGTGCAATTGTCTAGACTCAAGCCCAAGCAAAATCTAGGGGTATCCTGGTTCCCCCCAATATTTACATCACAATTGACCTTTAGCTTTTTACTGGTAAATCCCTTAAGCAAAACAGGGGGAAATTCGGTTTCCTGTTTAAAAATAGCTTCTTGTTTGGACCTATCCAAAAGTTCAGTTGGATATCCCCTCTACAAGAACATTGTCCATGATGCTGTATCAATGAACTGGATGTAGTGACATTTGCAAGTTGGGATGCAGTGTGGGTATAAGCAGCAGTGCAAGTCATATGTCAGGATGTGGCTGCTGGATAATGAACTGGGTGATCAACAGCAGATGAACATGCATGTTGCAGCACTGGAAGAATTTTGGATATGAGTTTCAGGACATGTAACACCCAGTTTGTACCATGACACTGCTCCAGCACTGCCATAACAAGGCTTTCAACAGAATATGTAACAGATACCATACTACCATGTTGTGCAAACAATGACCTCCCCATGCCTGCATGCCTGACTGTCATGTAACACACAGAGCTGGTGTGCTACACAGTCAGTAGCATGAGCATCTGCATGCAAGCCATTGCCATGGTATTGCTGTGAATGTCTATGCACCTGCAATAGCAGGCATACACCATTAGACACAGGTCCACTCATATCAGCCACATGCCTACATGCAGTACTATGGACAGTACACTGCATTCTGGAGCAGAGTCACCACCACTCTCAGACTAAAATGGGGGACAGCATCTCAAGGTCATCATCATGACCAATATCTGATGCTCCAACATTATCTGACTGAGTGGCTTTACTATCCCCTCTATAAGAGGCTATGCCATAAGACACATGATTGACCCCTCCAGGACACTGTTGACTCCAATGCAATGTCCTCTGTGCCATTGGTTGTACTGTCTGAATGAGACATATCACATCCCACTCCAGGATCTGTGGCTGGGCTTCTGGAGGAGGCAATAAGTGAGCATGCTGCAAATACTGTAATTATGCATGTCATATACATTGAAAAAAGGGCATATGAGGTAAGATATAAGTAAAAAGGTCTGATAAATCACTAGCTACACAAAAAAGTAATGGCGATATCGACTTACATGGGCAGCATGGTCATGGGTGATGCTATTCCCCTAAGAGAACAGTGAAAGTCTTCAGTAGTTAATCAGAAAACATATGATAATGGCATTGTAAAATTGCACTTATATGTAGACATACTCGATATGTCCTCTGAATCCACCCTCTGTGGTGAGTGCCACAATACCAATGAGAACTACAAACACGCACACATACACAAGTCAGTAGAAAGCATGCAGACATCACCATGGTGCATACAAACTAATGCATACAATACAAGCAAAGCGGGGAGGCACATACCTGAAGGTTGATGTCAGTATCCAGCATGAGACACTGTCAGTGTCTGGTATGAGATGGCCATTTGCAGGTGAAAGAAAATAAATGCACACAGTGCTCACATTGACATATATAACATCAATAGAGACAGTATAATCAGCTTTTTCATTGTGTGGAGAGGACACTCTCTGTTGGCATTATACAGCAGCTGTACGGTATAGTGGAACATGAACAACAAATGTGTAAAGAGCACTCTTAACATCAGGCAACAGCTTGTCAACCAATGCACGCAATGCTACCTGAGTACAAATAAATATACCTGAAGGCTGATGTCTATGGCGTATATGCAATGGTCTGTGAAGGTGAAGGGAACATCTGTACACACAGTGCTCACAGTGTCACCTAACCAGTGTTTAATAAACAGCATATACAGGCAGTCTTACTGGGTCTTTGCTCAGCTGAGAAGGTGCGATGACAGTCATGATGCTGGATTGTTTCTGTGAAATAAATATGAACAGTGGAGATGTGTGAATGTATGTCCTTGAAATTCCCATGTACTATGTTGTCCTGTATGTGTCTTTGCCTTTCTGTCCATCTACACCTCCACTCCACTCTGCACAACTGTGCTGCCTATACCCTCAAAACACCTTGAAAATACTGCTCACTATTTCTTCACTATATTACCCCTGTTGTATAATATGAGCATTTGATTAGTTTGTAACTTTTACTTGTTTAAATCTGTATATATGCGCTTGCACACTTATTTTCCACTATTGTATAATACTGCCTGTTTTTGTGAATATTGTTTGTATCTACTAACTGTTTTATATTTTATGTACTGTTATACCAACTGCCATTGCTGAGCTTGTCTCCCTGTGCCTCCACCGAAAATGGGTTATTTTGGACCAGTGTACTTTCCCAGTAAACAAATGCAAATAAATAAATAAATAAATAAATGACAGTGTACATACCATTATATCTTGGGACACTAACCTCTATCCATCCCCTAGGGATATGACATTTCTGACAGTTGGCATGGTGTGAGACCATGAATATGGCCATTTCATTTGAGGGAGGTACAGTCAGCCTACCACTAGGGACATTCTCTCTCTCTCTCTGGAGTCTGTTAGCTGCATGGGGGATCATGTCAGAGCAGTGGAGATGGCAGGCATCTGAGAGTTATTGTGACCACCCAAAGCACTAACCATCTTAGTGATATCCCTCCATACTTGTGTCCTCCACAGTGTACAACCTATCCTTCCTAATAAATTCCTGCCATGTTGTCGCTGGGTCTCTAGTATGATTTCATTTTCCCTGTGGGAAAAATTGTCTTCTGTACTCCTACCAAACATCTGCCAAATTAAAACATGTTCATATCAGGATATATACATGTAGTACACCTATTTTTGGATTGTCATTAGCAGTATTGAATCCTTTAATGCTTCATATATACATTCTACCACAATGCAAAAGACTCCATGCTAATGTGTTATGTATACAGCCAATGCTTACAGATAATCATTGTAAACACACATGACAACTAACAGAGGCTCCTTATGTGAGTAAAAAAGTATAACTCCCCAGTCCACATCATAGGGTACATCATACAGTCAGAGCTGGATTTTGAACTCTAATCTATGACTGATCACAGTCTTTTACTATATATATATATATATATATATATATATATATATATATATATATATATGACAACTACAACACCACCTCAACAACAATGTGTGCATATTCATACCAACATTCATCTGCAGAGTCCAATACCCCTACTACGTCACCTACACAGAATGGGCATATGGAAAACACTCCTCAATACAGTAATTCACACAAAGCTGCAGAACTGTGCAATGTGTTGGGCATGTATATGAATAACGTGGCACTCATAGATATTAATTTGTGTCAAACAGCACTTCAGCACATTAAGAATAAATGAACACTATATCTTAGAAATTATGTCTCAATGTGACAATAGGGTAAGAGGTACAGGCTCAGTCATCTGGATGTCCTTGCAGTCTCATTAAATGGTATGGGAGCTTCAAATATAAAACTTAGCATCAGTGAATATCCACAAGCCATCCTTTATAAGTAAAATTTGCTGTCACTCTTATAGCCTGTTGTTATCCACAAACATGGCTATAGAATAAAAGGTAGAACTGCATTCCCAACAGATATGGTTGGAACCCATCTATATCCACAGTTCACTGGGGATGATGAACATGAGTCCATGCACCTGTATATGGTAGAAGGCCAACTTTTACCCTTCATCAAGATACATGTTCATGTACTGATTACTTATAAGTGTAATCTCCATCTAATGTGACTTAGATGGTACACATAGAACAATCTGACCATCCCAGAACAATGACAGGCTAAATTTCTGAATATAGAAACACAAGCAGCTGACCTCATGAAAGCTTACCTTATGGGTATGTTAAGTCAGATCTACTTCTAAAGCTCAAAGTTTCAAAACTCTGAACTTCAAACAGCCGAGACCAGGAGATCGAAGTTTTGAAACTTTGAAAATGAAATAAAAAAATAAATAAAAACAATTTTTTTTTTTTTTTACATTTTTGCACCTGCTGTACCCCCCACACCCCCTGATAAATAAATATACCAACTCCTAGATTGCACTACAGTGAAAAAAACAGTAAATATCCTGTTCTGTGCTGTACGGTGATCATTCAAAAAGTTCAAAGTTTCAAAACTTTGGTCTTATGGTCTCATCTGTTTGAAGTTCAAAGTTTTGAAACTTCGAGCTTCTGAAGGGGATCCGTTAAGTCAGGTAAGTATACCCAACAATATTGTCATCTCAGCCAACACAGCTATTAATTACTGTTTGTGCCATACAAAATTAATGAGCTTCATTAGCATAGAATGTTTTGGAATCACATCTGCAAACACCAGTCCAAGTTACTGAATCTCAGCACATTAACCAATATCTCTGCATAATTGTACAGTGCTCAGTGCAAATGCCCAATAGTTGCCTCTATATAGGAGTACATGTAGAACACATGCCCATTGCCCACCAATAGGTTGCTACCAGCCTCAGTGCACCAATTTAAAAGGGGGAAAATGATGTATTCACAGGTCATTCCATTGCTATCTGCAAAATGGATGGTACCTCAGTGAGCATTCCTAAAAAGCCTTTCTTCTAAGTAATTTCATCAGCTTCAATCAAAATGTTGACCAAGAGGCAACTGTGGCACATCTCAGTGCCCAACTGGATGGATGAAGAAACCCCGCAGTTGCTGGCTGTATATGTGCACCATGATGTGAGGAGGCAAGCACGTTAAAGGAACTTTGTCCAGATCAATGTGTGTAAGCAGATTGTCAGGGAGCTTTGCAAACTAACCAGGATTTTTAGGACTGGCCTGCAGGTCCATCACCACTATGATGACCTCCATCAGAGGGAATGCGACAGAGGTTTGCCAAGGTTCACAGACAGCCCCTGGATCTCTACAGTAAGTGTTATAGTCCACACCCCAACACCTTTTTTCTACAGTTATCAGTTAATAAACAGATATTGTGCAGATATTGTGCAGTACTGATTTGTGCTTCTTAACTATTCCTGGTGTATTCAGGTAGATGTAATGATGTATACAGAGGTAAGGAAACAGAGAGCACACAGATTAATGATGCTGTGACTGTATATATAGTGATATGATATTTCAGCTGTTACCATCAGTGTGTGTTGTACTGCAGAATATGATTAAGCATTACACCATTAGAGATTGTAAGACTGCACATTCAGTAGCTACTCAAGGGCTGAATTGCTGGTGTGCAGTAATTTATAGCAAACTATTCCTGCAATTTTTAATAATCGTATGTGTGATAATGGGGCGGCCATGATGGTGCAGCGGTTAGCGTTGCTGCCTCACAGCAAGTGGTTCTCCAGTTTGATCCTCAGCTGGGGTGCCTTCTGTGCGGAGTCTGTGGTCACGTGGGTTTCCTTCAGGTGCTCCAGTTTCCTCCCACATCCCAAAGACATGCTGTAGGTGGATTGGATGCTCTAAATTGGCCCTAGGTGTGAGTGCATGCATGTGTGTGCCTTCTGTGGAAGGTTGGGCACCGGGCTGGCAACTCAACACTGTAAAACTCCACTGTCAATCATGAGTAGACAGGTGATCCACTGTGGTGACCCCTAACTGGGAAAAGCTGAAAGAAGAAGAAGTATGTGTGTGATAATGGTTTGATATATTGGTATACACTTAGAGCACCTACTAGGATCAGGAGAACATTGTATTGTTATGCAGCTCAAATAACTAATCACCTGTACAGTAGTATGTGACTGTTGAAAACCCCCATAAGCTTTTTTTTGTTATCTTGCACAGAGCCGGATCATGGTCAAATGGGGCCCTAGACAGGGTAATGGATTGAGCCCCCATCCCGCAGCCATTCCAGTGTTCCATTACTTGGCTATTTCTCCCCAGCTACTATAAGCACTGTTCAAACCTGTCAGTGTGCATGTTATTTTCTTCTTTATTTCTACAGTGATTGGCCAGTAGTGGATTAAGTTTACCTTTGAGCTGTTTTCAAACCATAGGCCCCTTGCACACATTTTTAGGGCCATGCATACATGCATGTGTTCTATGCTTCACCTTCCTGATTGTATAAAATTATATTTCTTATATAATACACCACTTGTTAGAGTATGTTTTAAATTTGTAGTTATGAAAATGTTTCCAGTAAGCAATGAAATAAAACATATGAACTACTAATGGCAAAACTACTCATTTCAGAACATTTCAACCATAAAAGGACACTCAAACATCTGTCATTATAATCCGCCAATACCCGTCAATATGCACAATCTCTGCAGAAGTAAAAGTCATCTGAATAATTCCACATTAAAAAGATTGCTGCTGCTAAATAACTTTATATATCAGCATTTCATCTACAAATTCAGAGTCTGCTACCCTTGAAGAATAAATTGCCTTTGATACATAAAAAAATGGTAAGCTGGTAATATTGCAAAAGGGAATGGCTGTCAAACTGACAACAGGTTCATAGCTATTCATTTGTTTATTGACATTTGTTTACTGCGAAAGTCCGACTGGGCACAAATGCCCTTTTTCAGCAGAGGCCTGAGGAGAAACTCTCCAAGGTATCATATTTAATGCAATTAATATTTACAATAACAAATTTTATAATGCAGCTTCAGTGAATACATAGCATAATAGTCAATATAATAAAATTTGCATTGATATTCACAAATATTAAATTTACAGGCCTTGCACTGAGACTTTACAGATAGAAGAGTGGTATATAAGATAGATAGGAGTAATTTAAAAATACAATAGAGTGAGGTATTAGAGGAGGATAGTCCGAGGGAAGACAGTTGGTAGAGGAGTTGTTGGTGAGAGACTAGATCAAAAGCTTTAGAGAGATCAAGAAATACAGAGGAAACAAGTTACTAAGCATCTCATTCAAAGAACACACTTAGGAGTGCAGTGCAGTACCAGCACTCCATCTACATGGTGTTGGGAGTACAACCCACAGCCTTCTGCACTAAAAGCAAGTATGCTAAGTGTTATGCCACTAACGTTGCTTTAAAAAGTTGTAGCACAAACACGTATGGAAATTTGCTAAACAAAACAGCTGCACATTGATTTAGTATGAGCAACAGTAAAATTTTCTTCCCTTGAAGCTCACAATTCCTTGAAAATGCACTGAAACTCATATCCCTTGAAAATGCACCCCTGATGCAGTCTGGTAGTTGGTGTAGAGGATTTAGGATCTTGTCTCATGTAACCAAAGTATTTAGTTAATTAACTAATCTGTCATCCCTAACTAGGGTATTTACACACACACACACACACACACACACACACACACACACACACACACACACACACACACACACAAACACACAAATACTGAAAAAGGAATGACTTGCCTTTCTCATGGAAATAAGTTCCATGGCTCATAGCAGTTCTTTCTCAAGGTCTTTAAATTATGTGTGAAAGCAGGAACATGCATTCAGAGTACATCCTTAAAGAAGAAATTGCAGGGATGTACTGCATCCTTAAAGAAGAAATGTAAATATTTTTTTTTTGCTTGTTTGTTTTCAATTGCACTTCTGGATGGCACAATTGTGCAGCAGTTGCATTGTCACCTCACAGCAAAAGGGTCTCCAGTTAAATTTTCTGCTGGGGTGCCTTCTGTGCAGAGTCTGCATGTCATCCCTGTGTTCATGTGGGTTTTCTCTGGGTGCTCTGGTTTCCTCCCATGTTACAAAGACATATGTCTGGGGCATTTCTCCCTGGGCCTCCACTGAAAACGTTTTTTGTTCCAAATTGGTCCAGTAAACAAATAATAAATAAGTAAACTTTTAATTAAATGTTGTGGTAGCTCCCAAGCCAGCAGACCTGTCACCTAGTCTTGATCCAGTGCTGGTCTTGCATATGCACAAATTTCTTTGCATTAATTCAACTACTATGATACTGCAGGATAGTCAGATGTTGCACTTGCTGAAATATGTAAACATTTTATTGACATAGGCTCACAGGTTCATAAGTGTGTACTAAGCTAATGGCCTGGAGCCTTTATAAGCCAAGCCCATAGGATTATCCTGGCATTGTGCCACCCAACCTTAGTTCCTAGTGCATCTGTCGAGTAGAGCCACTGGAGTGATCCCCGGGGTGAATTTTCTATTTCCCATCCACTCATCAAGATTTCTCTTGAAGAGGGCCAGTGAGGTGCTCTGCTTGACATGTATGGGAAGTCTTTTCCATAACATGGGCAGTCTCTGAGTTATGAACCTGTTCCTCCAGCATGTTCTGTTGATTGTGGTAATGAGGTTGAGGTCTCTGGAGTGTGTGGTGTGGAGGGATTGGGATTTCTTTAGATGTAGCATTTCTAACAGAGCTGGGTCAGACATGGCTTTGTAAGTCAAGCAGAAATCTCCTTTAAGTAGGCGATATGAGACAGAGAATAGTTGGAGTTTTTTGAGTCTGTCCATATAGGACAAGTGTTTAAGGCCTAGGATCCTCTTTGTGAAGTACTTTTGTGGCCTCTCCAGTTGTTGGAGGTGTCTAGTGAGGTACATGCCAAATGGGGCATTGTACTCGATGATTGGCCTAATGAGGGAAGAGTAGAGGGAGACAATGACCTCTTTCTTCCTGCATGCAAAACCCTTAGTAATGAGATGTGCTACATAGAAGGACTTTCTAACCACAGTGGCAATGTGGTGGTCAAAAGAGAGGTTGCTGTCAACCTGTATTCCCAGATCTCTTATAACTCCTTCTGTGTTCAGTGGACTACCATCAATGTGGTAATTCAAGGGAACTGGGTTTTTCCCAAAGGGGATGAAGACACATTTTGCGGCATTGAGCTTAAGGCCATGGTTCTGACACCAGTCGCTGGTCTCATTGAGGCCTTTCTGTAGGATATCAGCATCACTTGGGGGTTAATAATAGCTCCCAACTTGCAATCATCAGTGAACTTTGTCAGCCAGAGTCCCTTCGTGTTGGCCTGGACTTCAGAGAAGTAGATACCAAACAGGAGAGGACCCAGGACCAAACCCTGTGGGACACCACTCGTGACTGGCTGACAGTCTGACTTGGAGTCAGCTACTTTCACACTGTGGGTTCTATCTGTGAGCCAGTTTTCAACCCCCCTAGTGATATAGGGTTTGATGCCTAGCTTAGTAAGTTTTTCTCTGATTCCTGAGTGGGGAATGGTATCAAAGGCCTTGGCCAGATCAAGGTAGGCTGTATGAATCACCTTACTTTCATCCACAGCTCTGGTGACTGACTCACAGAAGTCAACCAAGTCGAGTAGGCATGATCTACCCTTCACAAAACCATATTGTGTAGGATCCAGAGTTTGAAGATTCCCTATATCCTTGTTTGTTAGGCCCATGATGATGCATTCCATAGCTTTACATATCAGACTCATCAGGCTAATGGGGCGATAGTTCCTGGGGTCTGTAGTCGCTCCTCCTTTGTGGAGAGGGATGAATGTAGCAGTGCACCATTTGGAAGGGACAAAGACTGAGGTGAGGCTGTGATTGAACAGGACACACAGATGAGTTGCCAGTTCACTCTGTAGTTCATGTAGCACCCAGCCAAGGAAACTGTCAGGTCCTATAGAAGCTGTATTCTTGGCCTTGAACAGTGCTGTTTTAACCTGTGCAGCAGTAATACTGGGTGCCTGGCAATTTATTGGTATTGTGACTGGTCCTTTGGGGGGGAGGGGTAAAGTTAGCACTGAATTTCAACATTGTGCATTATTGCCTACATCGAAGTAGGCCATGAATGACTTGGCATTTCTATGTTCTCTGCATGCCTCTGAGAGTATTTCATGTCATTCAGTTTAGTGTCAAGAACTATTGAGCGTCAATCACTTCCTTTATGGACACAATTATCTGCATAATCTCATTGTTAAACGTGTATCAGTGACTGTGGACATGTGCTAACTTCTTTTTGCCTTAGAGATATCCACGAAATGCAAATGTAAAGACATTTAAGATGAACGGGTGATGTAATTACACTTGTCTTACAGCAAGTGTGTATATGTTATCAGAAATGCAGTATAGCAAAAGGGAATGCACTCTCGATAAAGCCAGGAAAGGTGTGTGCAAAACACCATCTTTATGAACTTGTGTGTGTTGTAGCACACATGTAGGTCAGGAATAACTTGGCATTTGTTGATGTCCACAAGGCCTCATTATGTACAGTGATAGCATAGTGTTTGAAATATACATCATAGCCTTTCTCACAGGGATTAAGCTCATATGTCAAATGCATGTATATGCCTGTGACCTTTTTATGGGGAATGATATATTTACACAACCACACACTCACACACTATGTGTGTGCGCGCGCGTGTGTGTGTGTGTGTGTGTGTGTGTGTGTGTGTGTGTGTGTGTGTGTGTGTATATATATATATATATATATATATATATATATATATATACATATACATATATACATATATATATATAGATAGAGATATCTATATAAAGATTGTTACATACATAGACATATATATATATATATATATATATATATATATATATATATATATATATATATATATATATATATGTGTGTGTGTGTGTGTGTGTGTGTGTGTGTGTGTGTGCCTGTGTGTATATACACATATACATATATATATATATATATATATATTTATATATATATATATATATATATAAATATATTGAGAGACATATGCAGTCCTATGTATACATGTAGCTACATGTTTTCATGAATGATGTTTTTGTATACCTACATATGTGTCAGCATATGTACTTTATTTATCTGTGCAATTACTCACATTACAGTCTTTGTACTTCTTATAGATGAATGTGGGGTACATGATACCTCTGTACATGTAAATAACTACTTACTGCCATTAAAATCCACTATTCATGAAAATGACTACTTCCTTCTTCATATAATAAAGCAGGACATCTGTACATTGTACTTGCTATACGTTCAGTACTGAACATTCTCTAAGTAAAAATAATTACCTGTGACATTATTATATTACGGGTTACTGAGTTACCTGTGTATTCACAGCTCACACTTGTCAGACTTACAAGAGCTCACTCTGCTCCAGCATAGTACATGTAGCTAGCAGACAGGGTCTTGGACTCTTGTGTAGACATATTGCTCTTACAGATTTGAAACTAGGCTGTTATCAGTCATCCTAATGTTCAAGATAATTCAGCTTTGGCATGTATAATTAGCTCTAGATGTTAATTGTACATGGTCTTGTTTTATTGTGTTTGAATCTGTAAAGTGTAAATTCTGACATTATTTTATGAACTATGTCATTTTCCATTGCATGTATTGCAGAACTGCATAAGACATAGACATTGCTGTTTTGTAATATTTTCTGCTCTTTGTATATTCCTACAGGTGCTGAAGACAGAGGACAGAATAGAACCAACGTGCACTGAGTGAAAGCACAGAAGCGCAGACTGGAGAAACAGCGACAGGAGAGTAATATGGTTTCTATGTGATAATGTTTTGCTGCCATGGTTATTTATGCATTGATGGTATTTCACTGCTTCCACGTAGAACTGTTTAAACAGATGGTGTCAGTAAATGCAAATATGTATACATGATCCCCTTAATGCAGTAGAAGGTATATATCCTAAGCTGTACTTTTATGTCACACCTGTGCAGACCTCATGATTAAATTTTACCTTACACGTTTTAGTGTGCTGATACATTTAACTTTCTATTTTAAAGTAAGATTATGTTTGCTGATGCAATCTACATGACAGTCACCTGTGCTGTAATTCTCCTTGGAAGGTAACTATGATTGTGCCATAAATAAGCTGTCTGTGTTTGCTAGTTTGGTACTTTTTGCTGATAGCAGAACCACAACTCCTAGTGTTATCACTGGTTTATTAGCATATATTCTGAACATCTTTTTTGTGTTACAGTGGTGTGTACATCTTGTTTCTTCGCTGTTGGATGGGTGGCTGTCATCTCACCTTATCAGGGTTATTGGCAGTTGTATCACTATGATGTGATTAGGTTCTGCTTTCACTACACACAGATGTAGGTGCAACTGAATGTGCGATATAACACTTAGCAGTATGTTTTTGCACATTACTGTATCAAGATACAGCTCTGATGTGCATTGAGATACTGGAGCCTGCCCTATGTTCTCCAACAGGATCATATGTGGTTTCATAATGATAAACAGATGTGTTTGTGTAACCTGCGTGATAGTTAATTACATATAAAATGAGGTTTCAGCAATATGTATATACATATATCTGAATATGGTCATGCTGTATATTGTCACAACAATGTGTAAAGCCCTAACCCATGCTTTCAGCTCTCAAGTATGATTTTAAGATGCCATCAAGATATGCATTACCCATAATGCAGTGTGCAAGTACTTTGTATAAACATTGTTCTATTCCAGCCAGTGTTTACATATCGGGATTTGCTTCATAGCACATATCCAAGTTGGGGTTTATCAACATGTTCTACATGTTTTACATATCATAGTTACATTGTTCTACAATATTGTATTATTGACACCACAGCATAAAAAAGGAGAGTGCATCATTCAAGTGTCAGTCTAGAGATGTGGCAATTTTGGCTTTCTTGCCTTGTTTCTCAAAACCACCATTGATCAGCATTATATATAGTTTATGGTATTAATTACATTTTTGAGCAGCAATCCTGTCTGTGTGTGTTGTACAGATGGATTGCATGCTTTTATTATGGAACATGTCCATGTTATCACACTATTATTCCTGCAGTCCTACCAGATGCCTCTGCCAGTTCCAATTGCTGCACATGTCTGACCAGGCACATGCCAAAGGGAGCATTATACTCAATGATGGATCTGATAAGGGCCATATAAAGTACCACTATGACTTCTTTGGACCTGGATGCCATGTCCTTACTTATAAGTTGGGCAATGTAATATGATTTTCTTGCTACCTTGGCAACATGTTGCTCAGAGGCCAGATTACTATCTACATATGTTCCCAAATCCCTGACTACATGGACAAATCACAGGGGTGTCTTATCGATAGAGTAATTAGTCTGAGTGGCAATTTTCTCAAAAAGCACTATAATGCATTACCTGGCATTGAGTTTTAATCTATGGCTTTGCTACCAGACATTTGTCTGTATTAGACCATTTTCTAAGATGCTTGTGTCATGGAGGAGTCTATGATACCTCCCAGTATGCAGTCTTCTATGAACTTGGTCAGCCAGAGGTCTTTGACAATAGCCTTTACCACTGAGAAGTAGATGCTAAATAGGAGCAGTCCTGACATGGAGCCCAGAGGAACCCTGCTGGTGACTGGCCTCTTAGTGGAAGTGGTATCACCAATTCTGAATTCCTGGGTCCTGTCTGTAAGTGAGGAGTATAGGGGTTTGTGCCCAGTTTGGCAAGTTTGTCAACTATACCTGAGTGGCATAATGTATTGAACAGGTCCAGGTAGGTGTTATGCACTGTTTTCCCCACATCCATTACCTTGGTGACCTTCTCAATGAAGTCCTCAGGTTAAGTAAACCAAACTGGGTTGGGTCCAGTGTCTGAAGATTGCCTATGTCTTTTTTGATTATTGACTTTGTAAATTAGACTAGTCAGATTAATAAATCTGAAGTTTCTAAAGTTGGTTGATGGTCCACCCTTGTGAAGTGGGATAACTGTTGCAGTCCTCCATTCTCATTGTACAAAGCCTGTTTGAGGTTATAGTTGAAAAGTTGACTCAAGTGATCCTAAATTCATGTTTCAACCTATTCAGGAGGCATCCCAGGATACTGTCTGGGCCTACTGAGGCTGTGTTTCTGGCCTTAGGGAATGCTGTCAGGACCTGTTCCCTGTTAATAGTTGGGGGATTGTGCTAGTATGTATTTATGGAGGAGGCAGGAAGGAAGGAAGTCGGGGCTGAAGTTTGAGCTGAATTTGTCAGCCAGCAAATATGCTATGTCACTCTGCTCAGTGAAGGCGGCATCATTGACCACCATTTCTGCAAACAGATGTGCACTGCCTTTGAGGCTTCAGACATAGCTGTAGAAGACCTTGTTGTTGTCTTTAGCTTGTGATGTTATCTTGACCTTGTAATTGGCCTTGTTAGACTTAACTAGTCCTCTTAGTTTCCTTTAAGTTTAATTAGAGAACTCATGTCATTATGGGAGTTCTTCCTGATTTAGGCCATGACTCTTTTCCTTTTGTTAAATACCCTATTAAGGTTAGGATTCCACCAGTGTGCTTTGTTTTTAGAGTTTGTTTTGGGCTTGCTTTTAATAGCTACAGCAGCCTCAATGCAGCAATTTATATGGTTGTACAAGGTCTCTGTGAACAATTCTGCATATGTTTCTGTGAACTCGGGGTTGGGAAAGTCATTGCATTTTGACAAACTATCGCTTAATAGAATGTAGTTTGCTTTGGAATAGTAACTAACTGTTAGAGGGTTTGCTGGAGTTACTGAGTTGATTTTTATTTCAAAAGAGACAGGTTATGGTCTGACCTCATGAATAAGGATGTGATACAGGTGGGGTGGGGTGGGGGGGTTGTGCAGCATTCTCCCATATTGATGAGTACCAGGCCCCGTATGTTTTAACCTGTCATGGGTGTATGCACTACCTGATCAAGATATTTGTGTCATGTCACTATATCCAGGAATCTCTGTGCCTGTGAGTATGAGACAGTGTGTATTTCCCAGTTTATAGAGGGTAGTTAAAGTCTTTCATGAATAGGGTATTTGGTTTAATGGTGAGTGTTTCTAGTAGGTCTAGGCATGAACTATGGGATTCTAGTGAGACAGAGGGTAGCCTATAATTTGCTAGAATATGGTGTGGGACTTTGTCTATAGTGATTTGCACGTGGATAAATTCTAGGGCACCATCCTGTTTAACCAATGTAGAGTTATGTTTGTTGCTAATACAGATTGAGACTCCTCCTCTTTCTGTTCCTCTCTGTGCAGTTAATGGTCTAAATGTGTGGAAGGCACCGAGGTCATGCACTGCTGGAGTACTTTCTCCAGATTGAAACCATGTTTCAGTAACGGCACAGATGTCTATATTCGCCAGAGTTAGAAGAGCTTCTAGGGTGTGGAGTTTCTTGTTTAGGCTCTTAGCATTGAGCAGTACACCTTTAGGTATCTTTTGGTTTTATTTGATATATCAGTAGACTTGTCATTTTGGTATTGCCTAAAAAAGGCTCGAAGGGGGTGGATAAAGTTTTATCCAATATTCAGAAGCCTAGAGGGAGACAGGTGCAGACCATCCTTTGCAAAGCAACAAGGTTTGTTAACCATGTCCTCTCGTGCTGACAAATATTAAATATCCCTGGAAAGACACTAGAAACTAAGCCAATTATTGAAGTCAATCATCTTTTGTTTGTACTGTGGCATCATCCTTGGTGAAGGTAGAATGCTGCTCAATGCAAGGTACATACCTGCCTGAAACACATATTCAGAGCCATCAACAATGTCTTTCTTCATATAGTGCAGGAAAGTATGCTTCAATTCATTAATGCCCACATGGACTATGACAGAATCATACTGGCACCTGTGATGTAGTGACTTGAGTGCATGCTTAGTTTAAATAACCAACTGATCATGTGTTTATTTTAAAAATGAACATAAAAAATGTTGAACATGGGTATGAAACAGGAGTGAAAAACATTAACAACACTTTATATAGACACTCCATTAATTGTTCTAACTACAAAGGGTTTTATTTTGTATATTAGAGAATACGACACCTAACCCACCGGGGGGGAGGGGCATGGAAAGATCATCTAGAGGTAAGGGAGTTGTGGTGGCAAGTAAAGCTGGATGCCACATACTACCCAGGTATTAATGCCAACTTATCCTTAGTTCCAGTGCTAAACACAAGGACTAATAATTTTTAGCATTTTATTGTATTCTTTTTGTGTGCTTTTTGGGAAAAAAACATTTGCTATGCTGTATTTTAAAATAAACATATGATAGGCTGGTTCTTTAAAGTAAGCTGAATTTTATATGTTTATATTTAGTATTATTGATTTTTAACACACATATATATATATATATATATATATATATATATATATATATATATATATATATATATATAATACCGTTGGAAAGTTTTATTTGAGTGTTATACCTTTAAGATCCAATTAAAGGTATTTTATGTTAGGGGAGAATCATTTAAAGGTAGCATTTGATTTGTGTATTTTAGATTCTGATGAAGTCTGTTGCACATAGACTAAAAGCTATATTGTGCATTATACATGCTTAAATAAATTTGTGGTATGCACCTTCACCAGCAGTGTCTATAGTGTTTTCACTGGTATTTGTTTGGATTTCTAGCTGTTTTTCTCCAAGCTATTGTACTAGGTCTTTGAGGTTTGGGAAGATTGTTTTTGTCCCTCAGCATATGTTGGGGACTATGTGCGTGGTGGACACTATGTGCAGTGGATGTACTGTGTGTTCTTGACAACCTTGCTTTTATGTGAGATTTTTGCCTCCAGTGAAATTGTGTATGTGCATCTCTTGCATACTGTGCTTGCTTTTTAAAGATTAAATGGTTGTCTCTGAACATAAAACAATTGCTAAATTGTCCCATGATGCCTTTATCTGCCAAGCATGCATACCCATGTTGTGTGGACCTGTATTTGTATGGGCTACTATAGATCATGGACTGGATATATGGAGGTCTCTTTGGGTGGTCTTTGGGGTTTGGACCTAGCCTAGATTAGATTGTGCTAAGATTTGTTAGCAGAACCGTTTAATGCACAGACTAGCTGCTCTAATCTTGTCTCCACGCCATGGCTTTGTTTTAGTCACACTAAGTTACAGCTTCAGTTCTAAGGGAAGTTTTACAGATAAAATTTACTTTCTGTGCATTTGTGTCTTTACATGGCACTGCTACCCTCTTGATACAATAACACCAAGAAAGATTGCTTGTGAGTGTGATACTACAACAAAACAATTTAAACAAACTACATTGGTAAGGCAATTTCAAGTATTAGGGACCTTTATAATAATTTAAAGGTAAAATCAACAAATAAGCAAAAATAGAGTAGTATTCTAGGCAGTTAACTGAAGTGCAAAACAATAAAATAAATCTCTTATTTGCCAAGGATGGAGCAGGATTAACTCAAGACTCCCTCAAAGTGTGGTAAGGGTACCAAGCAGATGGGTGCTCTGGGAAAATGAGCAGGAAATCTATAGTAAAGCAGGTTTAGTCAAGTACAATACTGGTTTGCTGGGTGGGCACAGTATTTTGGATATATGGAAAGCAATGTGTGAGAAAATACTTAAATAGGTTGCACAACAGACAATGAAAGAGGGGAAGGATGAACTTTGGAAATCAGATTACCATAAGGGGCAGAAGACAGAGACACAATATTTTAAAACCACAAGAACAGAAGGATTGTAGTGCTAGAGAAAATCAAACTGAAGTTCTATCCCTATGGTTCGAATTTCAGAAAGTTTTAGCTTAATGGCTCAGTGAATGGTGGAAAGGCTCACAGAACAGAGTAAAACCAGTAGCAAGGTAAACAGAAAGGCACTGCAATGCAGCTTGAAACAGGTATATGCAGCTGTAAAAAGTAGTAAAACACAAATCTTGGAGGAGAATTCACAATACTGCCACTACTGCAATCCTACCACAGACTGAGGCACTAGACTATGTAGCAATTTACCAGTAACACTGTAATAAATAACTTAACGAATCTCAAATCTGGAAGTAAATCACAGCCCTACCACAAATGGGAAAGAAGTTGCAAGACTGATTGAGACCCCAGGCGGGGATCAAAATACAAAAAGCAACCTTTTACATGTAATTCTACTTATGGAAATAGAAGTGCAATATAATGCATAAACACTGCTAAAGTGTTGCAGTAGTACACAATCTTCACAGAAATGTAATTGAAGCTACAAGACTAAGGTCCCAGAACAAACTACAAAAATGCAAACAGCTAACTTTTTTTTGGCTAAAATAAGGACAAAGAGCAGAGAAGTACAAAAAGGTATCACCAGACAAGTCACTCTAAGAGCAACTAAAATATTTAAGCAGAGTTTAAGTATTTTTTTTTCTTTCCTTAGTGTTTGCATACATTGGTTGACACCTTTACTGAATATGGCTTATGCACTTGTGATACATATGAATGTTCCATTCTTTAGCCTGTGAATTCATACCTGGCCTTCCGAAAGATCACTAGAGAGATCATCAATTATGTTGGATCTAATAAAAGTGGGGCCTCTGGACTGTAAGCATTGTCTACATGTTATACTCATGCCATGCTTCCACCATAGTGTATTGGTAATTAGGTTATCTTCCACTTATATGCATATATTTATGCACCTTTACTAAGATTGCAGTCATGCTTTTACTTTGCACTTTGTGATGCACACTTCACAATCCAGCTCTTATGGGGCCATATCATTTATCTGCATCACAATACATGTTTATTCCAGTATAATCATTGTGTAACACTTACATGCATTGCTGCAATTTATGATATCGGTATTATGACAGGCAGCTCAGTTAGGTCTGAACTCTGCCTATGACCTGCCTAATTGCATACTGTGACCCTTAATGCCATTTATGTTCCTGTTTGACCTTGTGTGTCACAGCTAGGAGCACTGCAGATTGCAGTCCACCATTGACTGCACAGGTGTCATACTGACAGTGCTCACATGACTAAATTAATAGGAGATGGCATACAGCATGTCCGCATCATAACATCTGCTGACATTACTGGCATTCTTCACATGTCCCGCTGTGATGCCATTCTCCTTTTATAATATCTGCACATGGGTGACACAGTTGCCTACTTTACATACTTCTTTGGTGCCAATGCCATGCTAAAATTGTGTATGTTTTTGCCATATTTGACACAGCAGTTGGGCATTGGTGTATCAGACATTCCCATGTGCAGTTTGCCCATGTGACTACTGTGCATTGTGTCCCATGTATTGTCCATTGCAACTGTATTTTCAGTATTTATGCTTTGGTTGGAAACCTTTGGGTAGCCTGTTTCAGTGCTATATGGCATTAATGCATTCAAGTAATATGGAAAGAGATGTTTATTGTCATGTCATTACTCTCCCATATGTAATAGTGCTTGCACTATGTCACAGTAGTGCTTGGCCTCATTTTTATGGCACAAGACCACTGTCCCATGCCTTCGACTTATTTTATGAATTGTGTACAGCTTTGGTGCCACTACCAACACTTTACATTCCTTTGCTGTGCTCATTCTGCATAGAATGCCTGCAGTGTTTTGTATGGGTGTACATTTGTAACCCCCCCCCCCAGAAAAAAAACAACAATATCCTGTTATTTAGTCACATAATTGTGTCTTACTCTCTCTTGTGTTGTTATACCTCTCAACTGTATAGATTTTTGCAGAATGTCCAGATTTTTGCCTCATATTTTTGTCTGTTTCTCATAAATTTGTGTTTTTCTGGCAAACCATTTGCAAAACATTGAGGACTGAAGTCAGAAAAACAGTCTCCGGGATTCAACAAATTCTGTGCAAGAATAAAGCTATTCTTGCATGGAATGGTTCATGTCCATATAGTACAGCAGCGCACCTTGCATATTCTTGAAGGCACGCTGCTGTGCTCCCTATACAGACATGAACCATGAACAAGTGCAGGGGGCATGTCCAAGTAGCACACAGACACTGAACATGCCCCCCGCACTCAGAAAAAGGGACAAAACACACATATTGCCCATGAAACCTAGAAAGTTGATAGAAAACAGGTCATGCATTAGCATGAATTACAGAAGTGTAGAAGTTTGAAAGCAAATGTATGCCAATATTCCCTTACAGCAGTGCATGTTGACAAAGTCACAAATGATGGGGAGAATAAATAATAAATTAGGGACACATCTGAAAAATTGCCCTCACACACTTAGAAAGTTGACAGAAAACAGGATATGCATTAGCAAGAGTCCCTGAAGGATAGAAGCCTGAAAGCCAAATGAATGCCATTATTTCATGAGTGCAGTCCTCAATTAGTTGTCAGAATACCACAAGACTCACTTATATGACATAATAATATAATAATATATACTTTTTTTTCCTAGCCTAATGAATGTTTAAGCGTAGCTAAGCGGGTGTGCACGTTATGGCCCTCCGCTTCACATAGTTTAAACATCCCATAGGAGATAAATGCAAATATACAAGTGAACTTGCTAAGCCAAGGTAGTGTAGTGGTTAGATTCCCAGCTTTACATGCAAGCTTTCATGGTTTAAATATCAAAACAGACAACTTACTTTTCTATGGGAAAGTGCTGTTAAAATTATTTTTGTAAACTTAAATTATGTAGCAACTGTTTTTTGTCAACCAAGATAGTGTAGCAGGTCCAAAAGTGAGATGTCAGTATAGAAAAGATGTGAAACCCCCATATAAACACAAGTACCCCATACAGTATAGTCACACAAGAATATAATTTAATGAAAGCACATAGGGGGATGTCATGGAAGGTAAACTTAAAATTATAATATGTTAGTAATCCTGATACTTTATAAAATTAAACTGAGATGTTATGTCATTATTTACAGAAATAAATCCTTGGATCATCACAGTGATTTACCAGACAAATACAAATAAATTGTGGAACAGAACAAAAGTATGGGCCAAACATCTGGACAGTCTATGAAACTCCTGGCATTGGAGAGGTATGCTCAGAACCCCTTTAGTGCAATGAATCTGGATTAAGTATGACAAAGTGGGCAGACAAAGGCATGAAAATAGGGACATATACAAAATACATGAGTAGATAAGCTGAGAAAATTGATGTAGTAACATTGTATGTCCTAACATATATTGAATGAAATATCACAAGTCTGAGACTCAATTGCTTCTCATTAGTTAGTGACCTCAATCCCCACATCATCCCACTGATGTGTCAGGAATACATAACAGTTATGTGGACCAGACAAATGATATCAGCTAGACAAATGGACATCCTATGAATGTGTAGACATAACACAACATTAGGAAACTACACTCAGCTAGCACACAACATCCAAACTACAATCAGACTGATATAACACTACCCAAATGAAGCTCTGGGGCTGTACACATGCATTTGCAAATATAACAGGCATGACAGGAATGTAACACTAGTGGAAAACAGACACTGGTGTGAAAGTGCATACCCACAACCAATTGCACCACAGTCATAGTGACATACCAGTAAGAAAACTGAAAACTACAGTATAATGACTGTGTGAGCAACAATATCCCGTTTGCCACTCACACATTACTCCTACATATACTGCCCAAAGTCCCAGTGTAGTGGAAATCTTGAGGTGTTATGGAACATGTCATGGTCTGCCCATACAAACATATGCAGGTGATAAGGAACCAGAAACTGGAGCAGCATGCACAGTCAGATAGAAAGGGCCCATGACACTCACATGTACCCCCTTCCCTACACAGCCCAAATAACATGTACACACCACTGCTACACAATCCTGACAGTATGTTAACAATTGCCAGGCATACACAGACTTCTCAAATGTATAGTTTCCCACAGAATGTATAGGCACAGGACTCATATCTATGACTGGTTCCTTGTTACATGTCTGGGGGACTATGACATCACTGGGAGGGTAGCAGGAATGAAGGCAATAAATAATGACACTACATACCTATGAACCTCTTAGTGCATGACATCTGGACAAAGCCTGACATAATTGGGGGACAGCGGTCCAAACACAGGGGTATATTGGACATATTGCTGTTATAAATTTAGACAGTTTCTGGTGTTACCGGGTTTGTTGTCACATATCTTTTCTGAGGGATATGAAGTTAGTAACACCAGTGGATGTTAGCATTTACTGACTGCATTCCCCAGAATATCCAACTGATTAGCCAAGGACAACAACTGCCTGGGGAACTGACCAAACATATGATCCATGCATCTGGACGGTGTCTAGGCCTTTGGACAGTGTAGGGGTATGACCGCAGTCATGTAACAGAATGGAAATCCCCTGACAGCTGAACTTGTCACCCAGCACCTTATGAAGCAAAGTAAGACCAACATGACACTCCCCCACATCAGCTCTGGGCAATATAGCATGCACTACGGGGATGGAGCTGTAGTGAAAAGCAGACAGTGGTGCAAAAATGTCCACCCCAAAACATTTGCACCACAGTCACAGCAACATACCAGTACACATAATGAACTCAAGAGTAGAACAACTGTCTGAACAAACATATCCTGATTGCCAGTCACACACTACACTGACATATACTGGCCAAAATCACAGTGTACTGGGAATCCTGAGGTGTTACAGGACATTTCACAGTCTGTCCCTACAAGCATACAGACCTGATAGACTGCCAGCAGCCATGGCAGCATGCACAGTCAGATAGGTAAAGGATGTATGGCACTCACATCTGCTATTCTCCCTACCCAGCCCAACAATCATCTACACGCAACACTGCTACACAATCTTGGCAGTCTGTTCACAATGGCCAGACATACATAATTGTCATATGTACAGATTTCCACAGAATTTCCAGGGTGCGGAACCATAACCTTGGCCACTGTTGCATACCATGGCCAGGAGTATGCTAGGTCACTGGGATGATAACTGGAGTGCAGTCGGTAATTAATGATATGCCATACCTCTGCACCTTGTAGTGCAGGACATCTGGGCAATGTATTACATACTTGGGGGGTATGGGGCCAGAAAGATGGACATATCACACATAATGGTGTTACAAACTGAAACAGTAGCTGGTATTACACGTGTTGTTGTAACATAACATTCCTGAAGAATATGATGTCTGGAACACGAATGGATGTTAACAGTTAGTGACTACAATCCTCACATTATCCTACTGCCCCCACAAAAACAGACATTGTTCAAGGAACCGACCAAACAGAATAGGCAAACCTATGGCCACTCTGTGGACAACATGCCAGTTGAGAGGTATGTCAGGGGCATATCACTGCCAGATGTCAAGTCACTCAGTAAATGCATGTCTAAACAAACCCTGTCAATCTAGCAAACCTCTATGTGTATAACAGCACTAATGACATACAATCTGTACCCAATTCTGGAGCTTTGTCCCCATGTTGTTTGGCTGTCTCCACATGTCCTGTCCTGTGAGGTATTCCCACCTACTATCTGTGAAGCTGTAGCCCCCACACCTCTGTAATGTCCCCTGCACAGGCAAGGAAAATGGGCGAGACCCACATGAAGCACGTCTCATATGTTGGAACTAGCAGCAGTGTCCAGGCTCACACCACAATTCTATGTGGGCACCTACATAGCTGTATGGCCTCAGAAATACCTGACAGGACAACATCAATCCTCTCAAGGTAGGCTGAATGCCTGTGAGGGACAGCAGCAATACACAACTATCACCATAGGTGGGAAAAAAAAAATATATATATATATATATATATATATATATATATATATATATATATATATATGCTCATAACATGTAGTGGAGTCATACCTCACAACCATACCTCTCAACCTCTTAGTGCAAGAAATCTGGCCAAAAGCTGTCTAAATGAGGGGACAATGGGCCCAAACTAGGGACATATTTTAAATATTGCTCTCATAAAATGTTGCCCGAGTGACAGAGTTTGTTTTGGCATACATGTGCTGAAGGATGTGAGTTCTGTAACTGAAATGTATATCATCATTCATTGTCAGAAATCCTCAGATTGTCACAGTGATTTACCAGGGATATAAAAATAATGAATCTGTGGAACAGACCAGAAATATGAGCAATAAACCTGGACATACTGCAATAATCCAGACAGTCAACCCCTTAGTGCAATGAATCTTGACCAAGCCTGACAAAGTGGGGGGAGAAAGCAATGAAAATAGGGAAATATCTGAAATACTGGAGTAGATAAGCTGACACAGTTGCTGCAGTAACTCCCTCATGTCTGTCCTAACATATATTGACTGAAATAGCACAAGTCCAGCACTCAATTACTTCTCACTAGCTGGTGACTGAAATCCTCACATCATCCCACTGATGTGTCAGAAATGCACAACACTTATGGGGACCAGGCAACAGTACATCCTACAAATATCTGGACATAACATCACATTAAAGAAACTACACTCAGCTGCTAAGCATGTCACCAAGCCCTGTCCAAACTACAGTCAGCCTGACACAACACTAACCCAAATCCGCTAGAGGGAATCACACATGTATTGGCAAATATATCAGGCACTACAGGGCTGTAAAAGCACTGAAAAACAGACACCAGTGTGAAAGTGCATATCCACAACCAATTCCACCACAGTCACAGTGACATACTGGTAAGCCAAAGGACAAGTACAGTATAAGAACTGTGTGAACAAAAACATCTCAACATGTTTGCCACTCACACACACTACCCCTACATATACTGGCTCATTCACAGTGTAGTATGATTCCTGATTATGGTATGGGACATGTCTCAGTCGGGCCCTACAAACATATACAGCTAATAGACCACCATAAACAGGTCCAGCATGCACAGGCAGATAGAAAAGGAGCCATAACACATACATCGACCCCCTCCCTACACAGGCCAAATAACATTGACACACTACACTGCTACACAATCCTGAGAGTCTCAACAATTGACAGAAATACACAGACCTCTCAACTGTACAGAGTCCCACAGAATGCCCAGGCTTTCTCCTCATATATAAGGCATCTTCTATATAACATGTTTGGCAGTCTGATACATCACTGGGATGATATCAGGAATGTAGGCAATAAATAATCATATACCATACCTATCAACCTCTTACTGCATGACATTGGGACAAATCCTTACATAATTGTGGGACAGAGGCCCAAAAACAGTGGCATATTTGAACTATTCCTATTATAAACTGAGAATGTTGCTGGTGTAACAGGGTTAGTTGTAACATATCTTTTCTGAGGGATATGAAGTCAGAAACACAAATTGATGTTAGCAGTTACTTACTGCAATCCACAGAGTATGCACCTGATTTTCCAAGGACAAACAATGTCTGAGGAACACAAAAAACATAGGACTCCAAACACTGACCATTCTGTGGAAAGCCCTACAGTTGACAGTTATGTCAGACACATACCACTGTCAGAGTTAAAATCACGCAGAAATTCCATGTCCACACAAACCCTGTTAGACTAGCATTAATCCAAATGTATAACAGCAATACTTACATTCTGTCCCTATGTCTGGAACATTCTCCCCCATTTTGTTGGCCTGTCTCCACAGTTATGGTTGTAAGAGGTATTTCCAAATACCCTCTGTGATGCTGTTGTTCACACATCTCCATGAAGTTCTTCTCACTGGCAAGGAAAAGGGCCAATGCCCACATGAAGTACTCAATTATAGGAGTGCGTTACCATGCCATTGGCTACATGAATAACAACACAGCTGTCCTGCATGCAGTTAGCAAGTGGATGACACCAATTGGTGCACAGGCCATCAGCTGCTCATGAACATTACCTACAAAAGGCAAGCTGCTGCCTATGCAAAACAGATGTACACCCTACATCCTTGACAGACAGAGAGAGAGAAAAATAGTGAAAGGAAAAAAGCAGGCTATAACCACCTACACTTGGAAAAAAAAACAGGTATGTCAAACAAGTAAGCATGTAATGGACTGCAGTAGGGGGTATGTAAGAATGGTAAATAGGAAGTTTAAAATATATGTCTCAACAAGATGTGCTGTACTGATATATTGCTGATCAGAACCTATGGCCATGGCATCTGGATCTGTCTGCAGTGGCATAGATCATAGATCAGGGCCCTGAGTCACTCCAGGAAAGGATAGCTCACATATGACTACTACTAGAGTGTGTGTTGAACAATACTGACTGTGACAATGCTAGGCCAGCTGCTGGGATATCATACATATCCATATCTTACTTGTGAATACAACTATGATATACTTGTTTGTCTCAGAAATGTGCGAGACCTATACATGGTATTTGCATAGTAAAGTACTGTTATGCACATGTGTGCCTCATATTTGTAGTCATTTACTCATAGAGTTGTGTTATGTCTGGCAAATCATTGTCAAATCTGTGAACACTGACATTTCAACATCTCCTTCTTTTTTCTTATGGCTGTTCCCATTAGGGGTCACCACAGTGGATCATCTGTTGTCATTTCTGCCTGTCCTCTGCATCTTGCTCTGTCACACCAACCACCCGCATGTCTTCTCTCACCACATCAAGAAACCTTATCTGAGGCCTTCCTCTTTTTCTCTAACCTGGCAGCTTCATCCTTACCATCTTTTTCCCAATATACTCAGGATCCCTCCTCGGCATGTGTCCAAACCAATATAATCGTGCCTCTTCTGGCTTTGCCTCAAAACCATCCAACATGGGATGACCCTTTCATATACACATTGCTAATTCTGTCCACCCTCATCACACCCAGTGCAAATCCTAACATCTGTAACTCTGCCACGTCCACCTCTGACTTCTGCCTTTTTGTCAATGTCACTGTCTCCAACCCATATAACATAGCTGGTCTCACTACCCTCTTGTAGACCTTCCCTTTCACTTTTACTGGTACTCATCTGTCACAAATAACTCCTGACACTCTTCTCCACCCTCTCCATCCTGCCTGTACTCTCTTCTGCACCTGTCCTCCAAAGTCATCTTTACTCTGAAATGTCGATCCCAATCATTTAAACTCATCCAGCTTTGCCAACTCTACCCCCTGCATCCTCAACATTCCACTGTCCTCCCTTTCATTCATACATAGATATTCTGTCTTAGTCCTGCTGACCTTCATTCCTCTCCTCTCTAGAGCATATCTCCACCTCTTCAGGGGCTCCTAAATCTGTTTGCTACTCTCAGTACAGATCACAATGTCATCTGCAAACATCATAGTCAACGGGGACTCTTGTATGATCTTGTCTGTCAACCTGTCTATCACCATTGCAAATAAGAAAGGGCTCACAGCTGATCCCTGATGTCATCCCACCTCCAGCATAAATGCATCCATCACTCCCACTGCAGACCTCACTGCTGTCACACCACCCTTGTACATATCATGTACCACTCTTACATATATCTCTGCCACTCATGACTTCCTCACAATACCACAACTCCTCTCTAAGCACCCTGTCATATGCTTTCTCTATGTCCAGAAAGACACAAAGCAACTCCTGACCTTCCCTGTACTTCTCCATCAACACTGTCAGAGCAAACAGTGCTCTTTACTGGCATGAAACCATACTGCTGACCACTACTCATCACCTCCCTGCTTAGCCTTGCTTCCACTACTCTTTTCCATAACTTTATGCTGTGACTGATCAGTGTTATCCCTCTGTAGTTACTACAGCTCTGCACATCAACCTTAGTCTTAAAACTGTACTCGAACACTTTCTGCCCACTCCTCATTCAACCTCTCACTTTCCAAGATATCATTAAACAATCTGGTTAAAAACACCACTGCCATTTTCCCTAAACACCTCCATGCTTCCACAGGTATGTCATGTGCACCAACAGGCTTTCCAGTATTCATCCTCTTCATAGCTATCCTTACTTCCTCTGTGGTAAGCTGTTGCACTTCCTGATTCACCATACCCACATCATCCAACCATCTCTCTCTCATTCTCTTTATTCATCAGCCTCTCAAAGTACTCTGTCCATCTGCTCAACACACTCTCATTGCATGTGAGTACATTTCCCTCATTATCCTTTATCACCCTTATCTGCTGCACATCTTTCCTAGCTCAGTCCCTCTGTCTAGCCAATCGGTACAAGTCTTTTCATCCCTCCTTAGTGTCCAACCTGTCATACAACTCTTCATATGCCTCATCCTTAGCATTTGCCATCTCTCTTTGCCATGCACCTCATCTCCTTACACTCCTATCTACTTTCCTCATCTCTCTGACAATCCCACTCCTTCTTCCCCAACCTCTTTCTCTGTATACTGTCCTGTACTTCCTCAGTCCACCACCAGGTCTCCTTGTACTTCTTCCTCCAACAACATGTCACACCAAGCACTTTTCTAGCTGTCTCCCTTACTAGCTCTGCTGCACTTACTTAGATATTGGGTAAATCTTCACTGTCACCTAGTGTCTGCCTTAATTCTTCCCTGAACTCCACCTCACAGTCACCCTTTTCCAGTTCCCACCATTTCATTCTTGGTGCTGCCCTCACACTCCTCTTATTGATCACCAACATCATCTTACAGACCAACATTCTATGCTGCTTAACTACGTTTTCCCCTGTCACCACTTTACAGTCTTCAATCTCCTTCAAAGTGGCCCTACTACATTGAATATATTCCACCTGTGTGTATCTTCCTCCACTCTTGTATGTCACCCTATGCTCCTCCCTCTTGTTATAGTACGTATTCACTACAACCATGTCCATCCTTTTTGCAAAATCCACTACCATCTCATTGTCTACATTCCTTTGCTTAACACCATACATACCCATCACTTCCTCATCCCCTCTGTTCCCTTCACCAACATGCCCATTGAAATCTACTGCAATCACCACTATCTCACCATTTGGTCCATTCATCACCATGTCTTCCAACTGACTTCACATTTCTCTTTCTCATCTATTCCACAACCAACTTGCGTAGCATATACACTAACAACATTCATCATTACACCATCATTTTCCAGCGTCATAAACATCACTATATCAGATACTCATTTCATCCTCCAAAAACACTCTTGGCATACTGTTTCTTTAAGATAACCCCTACCCCCTTTATCTCTCCATTCACACCACGATAGCACAATAGTGACCTGCCTCCGATACACCTAGCCATACTCCCCTTCCATCTGATCTCTTGCGCACCCAATATATCAGCCTTCCTCTGGCCATCATATCAGCTAGCTCTGTCATTATACCAGTCATACTGTCAACAGTAAAAATTCTTACCCTCACTACCACACACCTAGCCTTTCTCTTCTCTTCCTGTCATAGGAGTGCTAGACATCCTCCAGGGTATGTCTGTCAATGTAAAGGCTACTGTGCTATCGAATGACTCAAGTGTGTTACAGAAATATTAAGACAGTGTCACTAATTTTGTCCCATTACCCCCCCCCCCCCCATGTATGTGTGGCGTCCTACAGATGTCCTGCTCTAACGGGTTGAGAGGGATGACTAGGCAGCAGCAGTGCGAATACAGTGTGCCATACTGACACAGAACAGAAATGTATATCAGGTATTACCTGTGCACATGTCAGTAGGAGTAGGTGTATCTGGCCACCTCATAACAACAGACATGGGATGCAAAATGTCAGTTAAATAAGCTGTACATGTTGTACACGTGTATAATCTTAGTTACTGTGCATCCAGCAGAGTGACATTTCTACAACTACTGGTTGTTGCATTGCCCTGATACAGCCATGAGTACTACAATAAGCATGATGATCAGTTTGAAATTGGAAAGGTGTCTAACTGTGTTATAACTGTGTGTCCATGCCTACTACAAACAGCTATATGAACACCAGCATAACTGTATGGACTCAGCAATACCTTACTTGTAAAACCTGCCTCCACCAAAGTAGAGTAATCCCCTTTGCTGGACATCAGCAATACACAAACCACAGACTTGGTCCCTATATTGGCTGTACAGGGCAAAGTAGGAGCAGGCACCAACTTGGCATCAAGTCAGCCTTTGTCTGATCAAGCATATAATGTCACATGTGGATTATTGTAAGGCTAACTGTGAGTACGTATTGGACACATTCACCATGGCCAATCACAAGGCCATCATCACAGATGTCTGCAATCTCAGAGACAACAAACCAACCCACCCTGTAATGTTGGTCAATCAGACCACATACACACACAACATAGATACAGCCAACCTGTTGGAGATAGGTTTAGAGGAAACATCACCCCCCTGGCTCAGCATCACTATAGGTGGATATGCACACCATCCACACCCCTCCCCTCATCACCAGTGAGCAGGTACATATCGCCTACTGAAAGGCAAGAAATGTAAGTAGTCATGGGACCCGATAACATCCCTGTCCACATCCTACATGAACTCAGGCATGTGCTCCCAGCTCCATTACACACTGTAGTCACACCAAGCCTCGGCACCATCCACACCCCATCCACATGGAAGATGGCCAATGTCATCCCTCTACACATACATGAATGAGAATAGAGGATTATGCAATTAACTGGCCCTCATTGGGGGGAATATGACACATCAGGACCAGGAGTGCAATACAAGCTGATACTGTGCATATAGATTACAGGGGTATGGTGTGGTTGTGAGTGGTGGCTACTGGTATGCAATGTAAATGTGCAGGTTCTGCACATACTGTTGTCAAATGTATGAGTTCTGGTGGTGTGTTTCCCTGTTTATGTCTTCCAGATGCAATGGCGCATCAGCGAAGGGAAAATTTCTCAGCAGCTGAGACAAATATAATCATAGAAGTCATACTACAGAACCATCCCATAATGTTTGGCCAGAGCCAGCAACATCTGTGGGAGAGTATCACTCTGTGGGACGACCTTGCCCACAGGGTAAACAATTTGGCCTGCACGCACATACATTCGAGCAGGTCTGGTATCGTGCAACCAAAGTCATATGCCATGCCCGGCAAAGGGCTTCTGCCATGTCCAGGGACCGCAAAGCCACAGGTGAGGGCCCAGCCACACAGCCCCTACTGACACCCACTGAGGAACTCCTTACCAACCTTGGGGCACTAATCCCAGTACAACATTAGGATACAGACCCCCACATGCTGGAGGTGGGTAGCACCCAGACAATGGTCGAGGAGTATGCAGGTAAGGCCCCAGTGGAGATTACTAGACTAGTGCTGTAGACATACTTGTATCTTTAGAGTATCTACATGCATGTGTCAGGTCAGATTGCAGTTGTGGATGGGGTTTTCTAATGCACAGAAGTGCACATCTATGGTGAAGGACAGCAAATTGTGTAGTATTAGGGGTTGTACTGTAAATGTGCAGACATGCTGCATCCATCCTGTACCAATGCCACATGTAAGTCTGCTGACAATACCTCTTTCCCACAACTGCTTAGGTCCCTCCAGTTTGCATGTGGGGCAGCAGCCTGAAGCTGGTGAGTATGGAACTGTTCTGTTGGTTTGCCAATACCCCAGGCATGTGAAGGGCATGCAATTTACCATGCACACAACTGTCACTCATAGCCATATTGTTTTATGTGCATGTTCACTTGTGGTGGGGTTAACTGCATTGCATCACAGTGGTCACCACAGGGGCCTATCTGAAGAGAATGTAACATTCCTGTAGCATACCTCACAACCTTTCAGTGCAAGACTTCTGGACAGAGACCAACAAAATGGGAGGACAAATGGCCTAAGGTAGGGAGGGACATGTGTGAAACATTACTATTATATAGTGGATATAAACAGTGTACACACCCCTGTTAAGATGCCAGGTGTTTGTGATATATACAAACTGAGACCACAATATGTCAGCCCACACCTTTTCCACCTTTAATGTGACCTATAACATGAACAATTCACTTGTAAAACCAATCAATCTGTTGCACACCAAATATGGAGTATACAAACCTTACAGTAAGCTGGATGTATACACGTGCACACCCTTCAAATAATATTTTATTGCAGCAACTTGTGATTTACTGACAGCATTCAGTCTGCTTGGGTACACACCTGCCATCAAGTAAAGGCACTCTGAGTAACACCAAATAGTCTGCTTTCCAAGTAGGATATTCATGACATTTGCTCAGTTGCCTGCAACAGCCATGGCTTGCACACAGCTTACAAAGCAGCAAAGGGATCTCATATTATGAAAGGTATCAGTCAGGTGTAGGGTACAACAACATTGCCACAACACTGCATACACCATGGAACGCAGTGGAGACAGACATCTAAAGGTGGATTGAATATGGGACAACAATGCTGTTAAAAAGAACCTAACGTCCCTCCAAAACTGATGAAAAGACATGACAAAACCTGGTCAGGGAGGCTGCCAGGAGACATGCAGCAACACTGAGGGAGTTGCAGGAATCTATTGCAAGTACTGGTGTTGTGTACTACATGTGAGAACAATCTCCTGTATTCTGCATATGTCTGGCCTATGGGGTAGGGTCAGAAGATGGAAGCATTTCCCCACACCAAGAAACATCCAGGGGTGGATACAATTTGCAATACAGCACATCAAGTCTCCCACAGGCATGTGTGAAAATGTGTTATGGTGTAATGAAACTATGGATTGACTTCACAGTGGTACGTGTGGTGCACAAGCAAGACCTCTCTTCACCTAAATACCACTATCCCCATGGTGAATCATGCTGGTGGCATTGGCCTGCTATGGGGATGCTGTTCCAAAGCCAGAACTGGGCCTGTAGTCATGGTGGTCGGAATTCTAAACAGTTCCAAATAATACCCACATCTGGCCAACATCCATCAGGCATCTTCAAGAACGCTGAGGATGGGGAGGGGTGTCAGCCTTCAACATGACAAAGACCCAAAGCATACATCTAAAGCTACCTAAGAATGGCTCCAGCTGAACACACTCATGGTTATGGATTGGCCCAGCCAGTGTCTAGACCTAAACCAGATAGAAAAACCCCAGTGTGACCTGACGAGGGCTGTGCACATGAGCTGCTCTTGCAATCTGACAGAGTTGGGGGACCTTTGCAAGGAAGAGTGGCCAAATAATGCCAAGTCAAGATGTGCCATGCTGATAAACACCTTCCAAAGAAAAGTGAATGCTCTTACAAGGTGCTTCAACAAAGTATCATTTTATGGATGTGCACACTTATGCACATATATTACCATATTTAATTCATTATATTTTACATGTAACCCATTTGTTTATTGATTGGTTTACACTGGTCATATGTCAAATGAAAGGTGGTTAATATTTTTGAATGCATTATTGTGGTCTCATTTTATATATTAAAATGACATGGCATGTTACACAGGGGTGTGTACACCTATCATATCCACTGTACGTTTAGAAGGTTGGTGGTGTAACATGATTTGTGTGACCATACATTTACTGCTGGTTTGGAGGTCTGAAACTCAAATGTATGTCATTAATTAGTGGCATCACTCCTCAGATCATCCCAGTTATGTATCAGACAAACACAGGGGTTATGAAAAACAGAGCAAATATATGAGCCAGACATCTACACATTCTGCAAGGATCTGTACAGTTGTGATGTATGTTCTGTAGTAGTTGCCACTGTGCTATACAGCTGAACAGCATGGGTGCAGTCTGTGTTGGAGAAGGGCCATCACCTACTATAACAGTGGGATGCCAACCAATGGCACATATTCAGCCCCTGACAACCCCACCTTTACCTCATTATTCCTATCATCATTGTCAGAGTCTGCAGAGCCACTGACATCAGTTTCCAAGTGGGAGGGACCCCAAAGCCCATCGCTAGCTGTGAGGGGAAGACAACATATGTACATTAATACCTGCACTTTAAGGTTGGCTGGTACACACATGCACACATGTACACACACACACACACACACACACACACACACACACACACACACACACACACACACACACACACACACACACACACACACACACACACACACACACACACACAAACACGCAGGTGATGTGATATTATAAACCCAACCTCAGTACTGTTACACAATGGGGCTCACCTTTTATGCTGGCATGTGCAACTGTTTACAACTGGTATGCCACTGTTCAAAGCAGGACATCACTGTATGCCATTCTGGGTATCCGTGTGTGTGACTTACTCTGTCTGTGTCCCCCTGTATCTCTCTCTGTCTATATCACTGTCTGTCTCTCACTTCCCCACATCTATCTTTGTGTATGCTTGACATATGTTATCTGTTGATCATATATATGTGCATGTATGTCACGCAGCAGATGCAGCTATATCACATATGGGCCACCTACAGCTAGCTGCAGTTAATCCTGTCTGATGTATGTGTGTGTGTGTGTGGGGGGGGGGGGGGCAGTTGAGGTGTACAGAGCTGTCTGTATGCACAGACATATATATACACAATACATTCATATATTCCGATGTGGGTTCCAGCATGTCCTGTGATTCTCTAAGTGTAGGAGCATGCCCAGTGTGACCTTCTATAGTTAGAGTGGGACTCCATTCCAGAGATAGGTGTACTCCAGTCCAGGGTTTTATGTGCTACAGCCATACCTCTCAGGAGTACACAGGACTTTCCTCAGGGTACTTGGTTTGTTTATCAGACATTTTCTGACATATCTGTACTCTGACACTGCAATGTATTGTGTCATTACCTAGTGTCAGACATCCTCAGATCATCACAGTGCTTTACCAGAGGAATACTAGTTGTATGATGCATAGACCAATATTATGAGGACAGGTATGTACATTCTTGCCCAACAAGGCCATTTGTGACGTGTGGCTTGCAGCCAGTTTAGTAATGACATGCTGTGTAAACAGTCTGACAACCTGGTGATATACTGGCTGGGGATCTCCTGTTTGTGTAGTATCTTTATAACCTGAAATGTCATATCCTTGTGTGGACATACCTCTCACCTGTACATTTTTTGGAAGGTTGCCCAAGTGTTTGGCTAGAGATTTCATCCTTTCTATGTAAACTTGTGTTTTTATGGCAAGTTAGTTACATGTAATTGAAGAGTGATGTTACAAAATAATACAGACATTACTGTTTCAGACTACATAACCTTCAGGCAATTCCTGCTACTGCAAACCCCTCACCCTACCAAATTTCTCAGTATGTAAGAGCAATATTTGTAACACATGCCCATCATTGTGCCTTTGTTCAACTTTTATTTCTGCCCTTGTCCAGACATTTTGCTGTCAGAGTTTGGAAGTTATATGCAGGCATGTCAATTATATATAAAAGCAAACATAAGACAAAAGGATTATTGAGAATAACCACTGGCAACAGTACCAAAAAGCACTTATATTCACAAAAGCCTTGGCACCTCAGCTACACATCCTTCAAGATATCACTTATATGTGTAGTATATTCCACATAACACTGTGACTTCTAGGTATGTCAGTGGAAGAGCGGTGGGTGTTAAAGACATGCATAAGAGTTGGCACTGCAGTTATCTGCACGTGGCCCTGTCAAAGACAGCACTGTACCTTGGGTGCTACAAGACAACTGCCAAGAGAACATGCTGGCCAGATCCTGACAGTATTAACCACACATGCACATAGTTTATTGACCCCTGCATAATGTAGACAGGCAACATGTTTTAATGTGAATTGGTCCAGCTCTGCCAATGTGTGCTATGCTGCTATTTCCCTGCAAACATATATGTTACTGCATTTGTGTGGGTACATGGGGGGCACCTGTCAACTGTACAGATTTGCACAGACTGTGCTGATATTTGCTTTACATTTTGGTTCCATTTACCATACTATTATGCCCTGCCTTGGGGACTAGAGGCATATCAGTAAAGAGCACAGGTCAGATTGTACTGACCTACATTTGACTTTCAGACTTCTTACTCTTCATAGCCTTACTGCAACTGTGTGTCCTGCTGTGCTATCAATGTGTGAGTCTGTAGGGGGGTAATTCAACATTGCCACCATTTGTGTGCCTTTACCAGACATTTCTCTGTGGTTTTCTACAGCTGACTTACTGTATGGGTGTGAGGGGTGGGTATGGGACCCACACACTGACATCTATGCCTGTGATCTATGCCCCTCAGTTAGTTGTCCCCACACATATAGTGCAGTGGGACTTGGCACCTTGGGTACTACTGCAAAGTGTGTGGGAGCCATTTTTGGCCAGACATTTCCTGGTGTCCCACATAGCTGTCAGTTGTGTGCTGCTATCCTAGCAGAACACCCCATTCCCTTGCATGCATGCAGCATTACCATAGATATGCTAGCAAAGGTTCCCTATTATATCAGTGAACGCTTAAAATAGCAAATGCTGTTTCATCAACAATTTTAAATTGAAACCATAAAATCCCAAAAACACAGAACAGTGATTTTTTTCCCTTGGAAAAAAATCACTGGGCCATTTTTGGGACTTTGCCATTTCCTCCACTATTGTGCTATCTCAGAGTTGGTATATTTAAGTGTGGGGGGGGGGGGAGTGAAGCTGTCCACTTTATTTTGTGGGGGGGGGGGTTTCACAGCAGCAATTTTTTCCCTGGAAAATAAATTGCTGTTCCGTGTGTTTGGCATTTTGCTGTTTCGATTTTTTTAAGGTCGATTATACAGCATTCACTATTGTAAGTGTTCACTGTTATAATATAGGCTCACTAGCAAAACATACTAATGCATTCATTTATTGTTAAGAAGACTGACTTACCTTGTGCTTGCGGCAGTTGTGAGGATGGTGCTTGAGGGCCGCCTATGTTGGATGCACACAGTACACTGCCTATACATGGTAAGTTACAGGTAATGTGATGTGTGTGTCATCCATTTTACTGTGTGTGCATGTCAGAGAGGGGTGTCAGTCCCTGGGCTCCCTACAGTGTCAGTGTGTGTGCTATGCATTGCCTCTTTGCCAAGGCCTGAGCATACTGGGCATGCCTCCATCTGCCTACAGGAACATGCTCAGGGGCCTCCTCCTCTGAGTCCCTCTGTGCCTGTGGGGACCTTGGTAATGGTGGTGGGCTGTGTGGCCCTTCCCCATGCTGTTCCTGCTGCAGGTGTTTCTGCGGGATCATATTTTGTAGCATGGCACATACTATGAACATGTGTGAAAATGTGTCTGGAGAGTATTGCCCATCAGATATGTCAAGGCAGCAGAACCGTGACTTGTGCATCCCAAACACATGCTCTATAATGATCCTGGTTTGTGCATGTGACACATTATGGCATTCTTGTGTTGGTGTGTGTGCATTTCTGATGGGTGTCATCATCCACAGCTCTGGTACATAGCCAGCATCCCCCACCAGATGACTATACAGGATGGCCCCACTGGAAAATGCCTGGTATAGCTGCGATGAATGCCAGATGTGGGAGTCATGATAGCTTCCAGGGCTGCCAGCACACACATTCATGATAATGCCCTGGGCATTGCACATGACCTGGCAGTTGATGGAGGGGAATCTTTTGCATTTTATGTAGACCCTACCCTGTTCACTGGGTGAAGCTTTGATGTGGATGTGCATACAGTCAATGGCACCCAGTACCTCCGGGTATTCTGCTACATGGTGGAAGAGACACATATTGCTGGTCCTCTCGTCATGGGTGTTGGGGAAGTAAATGTGCTCACCGGCATGTGGTAGCATGGCTTCGAGGAACTGGTGGAGTACCCTCAATGCAGATGCCTGCGAGACTCCCATGATGTCCCCAGTAGGTCTCGGGAAAGTACCTGCAGCTAGAATTCTTAAAGCTACATATACCTTGGTATCCACTGGGATGGGTTCCTCTCTGTTAGTTCTAGGTCTGAGTTGAGGCCGGCACAACTCAGTGACTTGCTGAAGTATGTCTCTGTCCACCCTGTAGTGCTTTACTATCTCCAGATCATGAAGCCCTCTGGTAAGTTACCCTGGGTCTGGACACTCTTCTCCTCCTCAGTCTGTGGCAGTTGTCAGCATTATTCTCCTCTCTGCCCTCAGCCTCTAGCACATACTGATGTATCAAAGCAAAGGCAGCCCCTAACATTTTTCCAGTTAAAATTCCCCCGCATGTGTACACCAATGGTACAGAGTTTGTGGGAAAAACTAGACTATAAGGTGTTTCCATAGTTTATACTGTTGTACTGCAGATGCTGCCTGTATGATTGGCTGACTATGATGCATTCCACCTGCTAGCTATGTAATTTATTCTTGATTGCTTTTATTCTGCTATTTTCCTTTTTTCCCTTCGCATTTCCTCCCCTTTTAAGCCCCGAGGTGTGCTGCACAAACCCAGTGCCCAAATGTAAGCAGTCCTGCTATTTCCGGATTTTTTTTGTTTTAGACCCAGTGCTCACCACACAAACCCATTTAGCTAATGTAAACATTAAGAAATAGCCCTCCCCTGGCTGTGAATATGCTCCTCATTTCATGGAATAAGTCAATACAGACTCAGAAACACACCCTTGCTTAGCTGTGTTTAGCTAAATTTATCTCTGCACCATAGGGTTCCAATGTGCTTACAACATGCCTGACACACACCCTTTTCATGTCTGTTGCTCCTCCTATGCTAGAGCACCTACATGGTTAGGTGCAGTTTGGCACTTAGAAGATTTTTGTGATTCAGTAAATTTCCCCTAATTTGCATACCCCACTGCCTTAGTTCATAGTTACTGCACTAACACAGAGCCTTTCCCCTTGACAACCACTATTTCCTAATCCCTGGTATTGTTTTCAATCTGCATGCCATAGACTATAATGGCAAAATGCAGATTTCCCTTAAAATTGAGTTTTCACATTTTTTTTTTTATTTCTGGCATGATCCCATTTGTGCGCCACTGTCCTATGCTTAAACGGCCGATATCGGCCAAAAAAATAATATTGATTTTTATAAATATTAATCACTTTTCCATGCCAATGGCCATCGGCATGCCTACAGACTATAATACATGCTTTTTGTGAGTTGTCATGCCTCTGTTTTGTTATTTTCAGAGATGTATTCGGTTAGTAACCGAATACATTTCTGCAACTAACACTGTTCTTGCACGGATACCTGCCTGCTTGCTGAATCGCTAATTCACCTCATCTGCATGGTTTTCAACAGCAAAGGATGTAATTAGCATTCTGCAGTCATGTCCATGCAGGAACAGTGTAGGCACGCTCGTGCATGTCAGATCGGCTGTTTGCCATGCAGGAACAGCTACACTGTTCCTGCACGGATTTTTGAGCTTCCTGAATCACAGGGAGTGATAGACATTTGTATTTCAAACTTCATATCCTTCAGAAAATTCATGCTAATGCAAAACATTTTATTCTATCAACTTTCTAAGTCTGTAAGAGCAATAATTAAAAAGTTTCCTATTTTGGGGCCTTTGTCCCCCCGTTATTTATGGCTTTGTCCAGATTTCTTGCTGTAAGAGGTTGAGATGTATGTGTGGTGTGTTTACCCTACTGTCATTTTGGCAGTCAAACACAGTTTAACTTTTATATGTATATCCCTTTCTGTGAGTGTGCCACCTGTTGTCATAGAGTTGCATGGCAGTATGTATGATTATGTGATAGTCAACACTGATTTCTGTGTGTACCCATGCTACATGCAGTTTTCCTGTTCTGCACGAATGTGTAGTTAGTGTCATTTGCACATAAACATCTTGCATCTGGTCACATGTGCCAACATCACATGTCTCAGACCTCTTCCCCTTGCTACATGCATCCTGAAACATTTTTTATGCCATATTTGCAGTCTGTACTGTGTTGAGAACACATACATGTGTGATAGTTTTACTCGGACATGCCCTTCCTGTATTTTAATGTGAAACCTTTTTCAGGCATGTTGTCCATTACTAATGGTGTCATAATATGACCATGTTCCATCTTCCTTATAACATTTGGCTATGTGTTATACATCTGCATGCCATATGTATATGTATATGTATATGTCCACTTATGTATACAGTAGCATCATTGGCCTGTAGGTCTACTGTGCTTCTAGGACAGCCCTGCCACTGTGATAGGCTGTCACCCACATGCGATTCATATTACACACTGTGGTGGTCATTGTGATGCTTCCGCCTGTGTGCAATCTTGACTGCTGCATCATGTATTCACATAGCATGCATTCCATTCTTCCTGCATCCCTTTTAATGAGCAGGCTTACTGATGTTCATTTAACATGTTTCTTTGATATTTTCTAATATATACCTATCATCATAGTTATTGCATGTCATTGCTGGAGGTATGCATTCTTAGTGTTTTGGAATTCAACTTGTATGATAATGATTGCATAACACATATCTACATTGCATACCTGAACACCATATGTGTTGTCCCTGGCATGTAGCACCTCCTGTGATGACAGCATCTCAGTTCATGTGTCCAGCTGTGTGGTTTGTATGTTTATTTGGTCTTTGCACATTCACTTGACAAATTTGCAGCAGTACTACTGCTTGGCTTTGTGCATAAATGCTTGCCCTTTGAATAGAGGCTTGGGGGTTCTCATGTTCTCTCTGCTTTTTGGATCCTATATTTACTTTTGTGGAGTAATCTGCCTTGCTGTCGAGTGTGTTACACTTGCACTACTGGCGGCCTACTGGATGGTGATTTTTTTTGCTTGCCATGTACTGTAGTGTTGATATATCCCAATTAGTGCCCCCCTGTCACATGTCCACCATCAATCCTACTCCTTTTTTGTATGACTGTCACACAATTTGCTACATCACAGCACTTTGTGCATTGGTAAATAATGTATTAATGTGGTGCACCATGGCTGGTATACATCTGTACCCTGTTTGTTCACTTCTCTTGACCCCTGTTCTGCAGTTCATATGTGTATTGTCTGTGTACCTCACCTGTCCTTTTTGTATACAGCCTACCTTTGTATGTCCTGTGGTGTGATATCTGTTGTGTGTTACACACCATTTTCACCACATCCAGTTTCTGTGACTTGTTCAAACCTTCTTTTCTCCAAAAATAAGAGGTCTATTCCCACCAAAAGAAATATACCTATGTCCCTATATCTGACATTTCACTGACATTAATGCTTATCTGTTGTGGCTGCATTATGCTGAGGTAGTCTTTTTATAGTGAGATGCATTACATATTACCTGTTTCCCACAAATCTTGCACTGAACTCAGCACACTCCATTGAGTTCTGCAAATCTTTTGGAATCTGGGTCATTGTGTTTAATGTTATGCACACAGCTGTGTCCCATATTGAAACCTGACAAATGAAATACAGGGGAAAAAAAGATGTTGCAAGATTACTGGAAGACCAGTAATCAGACTGGTCTTCAATGAGGGTGGAGCAGAGGAACACAAGTTGTAAAAAATTAGATAACCAGTGTAGCTGGATGATATAATGATGACGAAGCTGCAGTCTTTTCTGATGGAAGAGACAACATTTATATAATGAAGTGATACTGTAGATGTGCACATTACATCTGTACAGGGAGTGGAAGGACAGTACAAGAAGAGTCACATTTTGAGTGTGAAGCTTATAGTTTGCAGGATCAGACTCAGGAGAAAGACAAAACATGTAAGAAGAGGAGTTTGGAAAGGTAGACCTTCCTGGAAGTTTATCTTAAACTGGAGTATTTATTTTCCATGAGGTGTTACCATCTAGTATTTTTTTTATCGTAAACATTGACAGATGTAGGACCTTAAGAATTCATAGGGTAAAGACTGTGCTGCTATAGCTTCTCTGTGCCAAATGTAAAGATGTACTTGTACATATGTACAAGGAATTACTATTGGCTGCCAGAGCTATAAACAAGTGCAACAATTTATTACATGGTTCTTATTAAAGAAATTCAGTAGGCTATTTTGTTAGTCATAGATCAATGTGACTGAGCAAAAGAGACTTAGTTTCCCCAAGGGAAGCCTAGACAGAATAATTAGCAACACTCACATTGTTTTTACTTTAGAGTTGCTGACACCTCAACAAACATTTTAACTCCTTTGACATTCTAGTCATCAGTACAACTGTTATAGTCACTGATATAGTACAATCTCTGATAACTACACCACATAAAGGGAATTAATCTGCCTTCATTTTTGTCCCACTAAATGAAAACATACTGGAATTCAGAGTTAGGACTTTTATTCTGGTGGCATAGTACTGTTGATGTCCATTGCCTCAAAATATTGTTTAAAGTGTTCAAAAAGCACCTTCTTATTTTGTATCTGTGGTATTGTGTACCTCTCTGTCCCTTGCTGTGCTGAGCCAAAAGGGAAAACGGTCATGAGACTTGATTTAATATGTCTGCATTTTTTTCCTTGTTAGAGTAGGTGTTTATCTTTAGCATGATGTTCAGTTTCATTGTGTACAATGACTTGAAGATATACACTTCAGGTGTTATGCTTATGAAGTCTGCATTTGCTGGAGGGATTTCTGGTTGGTTCAGACACATTATTGTACATATTTACCTAAACAACTGGAGTATTTAATGGACCTGTGCAATCTGAATAGCTGTGAGAGCCTAAAATATTAGTCTGTCTTGAACATAAACTTAACTAAGATTTGGTATAGGAAAATAAGACATTATATACTAATTTAGATAACTGTAGACAAGTGGTAAAACATTTCACTGCAGGATGAAGGAGAAACGTGACTGGATTATTGACAAACTAGATGCTCTGACAACAGAAATAATAGCCATGCAACTGGAAAAAGTGCATATCCATGCTTCAGTTAATAACAACAAAAAGAAAAATCAAGTTAGAGGCTTGTCTGAAATTTCAAGATAGTCAACTGCACAATTTAAGAAATTATGTGGATAAAAATAAGCCACACAAAAAATATGTGGGTTTTTTCTAGCACTATGTAAACAATATCTCAAAAAAACACTGTCATATGGGTAGGAGTTCATTCAAAATCTTGAGAAAGAAGTGTCTATTCTGGATTATTAAGTAGACAAGAAAATTAAGGGCTGCCCTAAGTATGATTCATTGCTTAATCTATTGCTGGTAATAAGTTATGAGTGATGAAGAATTGTCTGCTATCCACCAGAAAAGAGTACGGCTGTTGCCTTCCATATGGAATCTGCATACTGAAGGGAGTAGTAATACATTGAGTTTGCATTGCATTCCTCTGCATTATGTGTGCCATTGTTCATTATAATTGTGTAAGTCATTGAAGGAGGCCATCTGCTTTTACACAGAGATGGAGAATGGCTGGTCAACCTGGCGGCTCTTGTAGAACTATGGTGACATTGAAAACATAGAAGTTCAACACTCAGATGAAATGAGCAAACAAAAGTCTAAGGTATCCAACAAACTCAAAGCACTTAATAGCTCTGAAACTGTTTTCTCAAAACAAGGCAAACAAGGAAGTGAGACTATATCATAGGTATCTTATGAGGTGCCTGTTGGAGATGCAGTGTGGGATACACCCCCACTTAAAGACACAGTGTAAAGGAAAAAGCTGTGAGGAGGTCTTGAAGAGTGTGCAGTCTTTTGAAACTAACTTAATTCAATTCTGCTTTAAAGAGGAGCTGTTCAATGGAAAAAAGTTAGACACATACAGTGAAAAGGCAGGCATACATTACAGATGCAGAACTGATCACCAAATGAGTACTTAGGAAACAAGAGGTCACAACTTAAGCTGCATAGAAAACAATTCCTGTGTCTTCCAGATGGAAGAAGAGGAAGAAAGCAGGAACTGTTTCCCTGAGTAGAAAAATTTGGTGTGCATTGATCAGTAAATGTCTGTTAAGTGATGTTTACTGAATGCGAGCTGTGTGCTTGAGTTATGAATACATCTGAACTGGATACCAGCCTGATGCAATAAGCCAGGCTCTGAACATTATCATTTCAGTCAGTAATCCCCACTGACAGCTACATCTCTAACATCTGTTCAGCACTTCCATTTGAAGTGTTCCTTGGCCTTGGGCAATGGAACATTTTAGATTTTAATTCTCATGTGACACACTTCCTTACCCTTAATCTCAACAAGCATAATCAGCCAACAGATTGCATCTTTTTTTTTTTGCTAGTTCTCAAAATCAACACTGATCCTGAGTTTGGTGCCACAGGCTACATTTTTAAATAAGAATTCATTTGACTCAAGCATTTAAGTTTGGGGGGTGGGTTCTAGTTTTCAGAGCAGCAGTTTCTACATCTTACTATTCAGCTTAAAAAAACAACAAATAGATGGAATGTACTTCTAAAATTAATTTTATTTCACAGTACTTTTATCTATGACATCTTGGCAGAAGTCTTCAAGGAATTAGAAAATTAAAAAAAAGTCATATTTAGAAAAAACATAAATTATTGACATTCAGTCAAATTATACATATCACTAATGGGCGCCCTGTCTTAAAATGTTATTCCTAAAATGTTTTATAGTAATGAGACAATTCTATTTCTTGACTAAGTCCCTTGGAACTCATCGTGCAAAACCTTTGAATGTACAGTGCTTCTTGCTTTAATGTCATATATTCTAAACCCCAAGCCACATTCAAATGGAACTTTGTATAATACCAAACAATTCATACTGTTAATATTCTGTTCTTTATGCACTATGTAAAACTGGAATACTACAGAGTTCACATGTGACTTATATCAAAACTTAAGTGGTGCCTGATACAAACAGGAGTCTTCCATATTGTTTTTATTAAACATCAACTTTGTGGAATATGGTCACAACTTATAGTATAAATTGCAATCTTGCTGGAACAGGTATATAATTTTGGCAAATCATGTTTATATAATTTATACATGTACTTTGTATTCGCAGGATATGTGTACACGCATTACAACTCATGCATTTGCACGTGCTTTTCCTTATGTACTTTAGTTCACTTTCTAATGTATTTCTAGATGTAAGGTTCTCATAATTTCTAGTCCCTTATAGAAGAACGTAATACTACTTGGAAAAATTAACCTCAATGTTTTCTCAGATGTGAGACGTTTCCAGTTTCTTAACACAATATTCATCACTATTTAGGAAAATTAACCTAAGGGAAATCATTCCAAAAGCTTGAATGTTTTATTAAAGAATGTTAATACATTAAACTTTGCCATCATTTTAACTACTTTACTTTTACATTCCAAAGTTACCCTCCTTCACACCTCCATCACTAAAGCTGCTGCCTATGCCTCTGATTCGCACTCAATAGTTAGATTGAGAAGTCTGTCTCTATCTAATCCAAGTATAGTGGAAATTTTAAGAACAAGTCCTTATGATGGAATAATTGTATTAATAAAATGTTTCCAAATTAAAATAATATTATTGGTTCATACACTAAACATCTCTCTCTTTTCCCTCCTCAAAAAAGTACTAAAACAATCTAGCAAAAATCTTAACTGTACCAATAGAAAGTATAAAGCTAAGGATGAATTCAGAATTGCCAATGCCACCAAGGTTAAGTATAAATCTTTCTTCAAATAGGCCAGAACAATAAAGAATAACACTTAGACATACTCAGAACTTGTCTACAATAACACTACCCACTTGGATATTAAGGAGATAACCAATATCCTGAAAGATAAATTTAGCTCCAACTTTATTTTGCCCTCCATCTCAGTTAATCTATCCACTCTCCCCCCAAAAAAACACCATAGAATAAGTTCCATTGACCTTATCCAGAGATAAAACACCACTTCCAAGGGCCCTAACAATATACTAGGTTGCATACTTTCTTGTGTTAAATACAGGCTAGCTGAGCCCCTCTTTCACATTCTTAATGTCAACATCTCCATAGGTTATGTACCTGAACTTTTGAGAACTGCAACTGGAATTCCATCACACAGACATAGCTCTACCACTAAGCAATCACGTTGTCATTAATCTCACCAGGCTTATAGGTAAGGCTACAGAGCACATGATATCCAAACTCATTAATGCAAACATAGGAAAATTCAACTTAACTTGAAATAAAAAAAAAAGTAGTTGCTCAGCAGTGTAGCAGTCCAACAAAAAAAACAAACGAAGCTAGTAAAATTATTTTAATATCTAATGTAACAGGTCAAATTGGCCTCTTGGCAGACATAGCCTTCCCATGCAATCTCATCATAATTATATACCAAATACAAATTTAAATATTCAGTTACCAAACTAATTTCCTCATTAACTATTTCATTTCAGAATTCATGTTATATTTTAATCATTAATACTATATTAAGCAAGACCAGTGTATATCGCTGGGAAGCCTTAGTTCTCTGAAAGGGTAGTGGTGGGCAGACAGAATGTTCAAAGTACTGTACAAATAAGATATAACATCAGTTATAATAGACACTTGCATCAGATTGCTGAAATTATTAACAAAATAGGTATTTCTTAACAGGCTCTAGTGAACTGAGCAAATATTCAGATAGAACACAACTGTATTTCAGCATGAAGGAAATCTGAAACAACAGTTATGTTATAAAGCAAGACCAACCCCCAGATTCACTAACCTCCCATGCAGGACTAGCTTAGTCCTGCATGGAAGTGGTTGTTTAGGAGCAGGATGGCAGCGCGCCATGCATATCAATGAAGGCACGCTGCCTGAGCTCCTAAACGGACACGGAGCATGTAAGAGTGCAGGGGGCGTGTCTGAGAGCAGAGCTCTCAGAATATACATGCCCCTGCAATAAAAAACAGCAGTGTTCGAATAAGAATGAGCAAGACCGCTCATAGGTCTTCACATACCCCCAGCAACACGCCCCCAAGTTTACAAGAGCAATAGTTAAAACAATTATAAAGAAGTGTTTTTCTTATACAACAGATTAAATTTAACTGTAGGTGCGTGAGTTTGCCCATCACTTAGCTACGGTTAATGCAGCTTAAATAGCACAAGAGGATAAAAAGCAAGATATATGCAAATGAAGAAGTACAGCAATAGTGTAGTGGGCAGAGCATTCGCTTTATGAGCACTCATTCCTGGTTCGAAGCCTACTCCAGTACAATCCATTTTCCATGTCAAATCACTTTATGATCAATTTATTTTGTTGCATAACCTACTACATAACATATATTTGTGAACTGGAGTACTGCATAAATGCAGATGTGAGGTGTCATTGTCATAATGTTGTAAAGTCCACAGATAATCACAATTGCACCATACAGTATATATACACAGGAATCAGGGATACAAATGGAAGGTAAAACGTATAATGAATGATAAATCCATACAGTTTCCAAATCCACCGCCTTCCCAAGAACCATTAAACATTACTGTCGAAATTAGTGTGGTGGTAAGTGGGAGTACGCAGTAGTAAGCAAGAGTAAGCATATTTAAGCAATAGTAAGTGGAAGTAAGCATATTTAAGCAGTAGTAATTGAGTTTAAGCCCGTTTGTGCAGGGGTGAGCAATGCGCACACAGGTTACGCAATATTGAAGCTAACTCTCTGTAAGCATAGTTAACCGGAGGTTAGCATTGCTTACCTGTTAGAAAAATGTGTATTTGAATATATGAGAAATGCTAGTTTAAAAGCAAAGTAGTATATAATGCATTTTATTCTATTAATCATATAATAGTAAGGATTAATTCATGTGTAAATGTAAGTAGTTTTGAAACTGCAGTGTGGCTTGAAGCACAATTCTGTACTTGTACGTTTTTTGCCTTCTGGTGTACACTAGTAAACTTTTTAACCTGAACCTCCTGTGTATTGAAATCTTATTTTATTTAACAGTTTGGTCCTTCGAAGACGGAATTCCCTTGGTAAGCCGCAGATCAGAGCGTATCGGTGGTCGAATACTGCGCAGGAGAAGTTACCGAAATGGTTCTTCTTGAGTGAAAAGACCTCCGACTGAATTGTCGTGTAAAGAGGCTGGCCACTTTCTAATCTGTGGCCGAAAAGTGGAACTTGGACTTTCTCAATACCGGAGGCTCAGGTAGGAAGAATTTGCCTTTTTTCTGTTTTAGATCAGGGACTAGGTTACAGTATATTGTTGTCAAGATTTGTTTTGCAGATCAGGGACAAAAGGAAGTACTGTATATTTGGTCATAGATCAGGGTAACAGAATAAGGTAGGCAGTTATTCTAGATAAACTGTGAACAGGAACTGAGAACTTGATATCACGTGATAAAAAAGGGTTACGTAACATTTTTTTTGACATGGGTAATCAGTGCACTAAAACATCACGAGATCCACCCCTAACCGAAGACGCAAAATACATGCAATTACAACGTTCTGATAACGTTAGGTATTATATGAAATGGGTTAGTAAATATGAATTTGATGGTAAACTAGATAAAACTTCACTAGTTAAACTCCTTAAACAGCTTAAATCTGATGCGGGAGGTCAGGCAAAAAAGCAACGCCAATTAGGCATACCTCAAGCACACAGGTGGATTGAGGAAGCAAATCATAGAGAACAGAAGCTTAAAAATTCAAAAACATTATTTTTAGACAAAGAGGATAATAACTTGGTAATAGCAACAGCTCCTCTTCCTCCTCCCTTGCCCCCTCCCTTACCCTTTTCAGGATATGAAGCGAGTGGACAGGCTGGTCCGCCTCCGCGTTATCCTGAAGTTTCAGCAAGACCACAACCATTTGTTACAGATCCTATTGAAACTAGGTCCCGAACACATAAAACACATAGGGACACAGAATTATATCAAATAGAAAGAAACCTACAGGATGAGAGTGAGGAAGAAATATGCCCACTTATAGAAGTTCCAAATCCTCAGGCAGGAAAGGAAGGGCAGGACCCAACACTCTTAGTATATAGACCATGGACACCGGAAGATATCTGGAAGGCTACTGAGGGAATCCCCCCATCCAAAAGTTAATTTTACAAAATTTTTAGAAGATTTACAAGGCATGAGGTTGAGTTACCACTTGAATGGGGAAGAAGTAGAAAAAGTAGTAAAACAAATTATAGGTCCAGATTGGCACATGATTTGTGGCACCTGGAATCCTCGTAATGCAGAACTTAGACCACTCCCACATAGTGACGCAGAGTTAAACAACAGAGTGAAAGGTCTGACAGACTGAATCTCTGAGAAATGGAAACCTAGAGCAGACTGGACTTGCATTAATCAATGCATACAACAGGAAAATGAGACGATAGATGGGTATTATGCTAGATTATTAGAATGTTTTAATAATCATAGCGGTATGTCGGTTCCTGAGAACCAAACGAATGATTCCCCGTATGAACAACAATTGAAAAATGCATTTTTGAAAGGTTGCATTGCACATATTAGTAGCTTCATTACGAAGCATATGATAGACCATCGAACAGGGAGGCTACAAGCTTTACTCGAATACGCTAGACATGCTGAAAGACATTTTAATAGTAAAAAGAAAAAGAAGGCGCAAGTCTTCACTGCTGAAGATGGAGCTGAAGTATTTGTATTACAGTCAGGTAAAAAGGGCAAGAAAAATACCCAGGGGAACAAACAGTCTGACAAACGATCAGAAGATTTTGAAGAAAGAAAAAAGAGAGGTGAATGCTTCAAGTGCGGGAAAAAGGGACATCTAGCAAGGGATTGTAGGCAAAACAAAAAGGTAATTACAGAAGATAAGGGAGATGAGGACTGACTATATGATAGTGAAGATACATCATGTGAAAGTCAGAAATCATCAGGAAAAGTTAATAAACAAAAAACAAATGTAAATGTGATAGAAGGAGTAGAGGAAGTGCAAGTAGATATGGAGGATGAAGAAAGTGAAATTTTGGACTTAGCATTATTGAGTTTAGAGCTCTACTTAGCAGATATGAAACCGGAAGTTACACTTCTGGTGGAGGGAAGGGAAGTCAAATTCCTGTGTGACTCAGGAGCGTCACGGACTTTGATACACCCCTCCAAGTTACCAGAACATTCCGAATCACCTGATTATATATTAGTGAAAGCAGCAAACGGACAGCTATATAGGGAACCACTTTCCCATGATATAGCAATAACTGACCCTGTTTCAGGTATGACCCAGAGAAGTAAAATTGTTGTTTCTGCAAAGTGTCCAGTAACCCTATTGGGCAGAGACCTTATGCAGATATCTGGCATAGCAGTAGTTCCAACTGTACAAGGTATGGAGGCACAGAGACAAATGGATACCTTTGTAGTGCGATCGGAGGGTGAAACTTTTTACTGGTACAGCCAGGACCTAGTCACGACTGGTCCAGGGGCAGTAACCGAGGAACTGATGAACGTAGCCATCAGTAAAGCCCCCTCCCTCGACACTGATCGGCAGCATTTGTTACACTGTACTCTATACTACTGTACTACACCAGGACCTGATAGAGAGTATGAGCAAGAATTGTTTAGAAATCGTGCAACTAGACTAGTATTGCGTACTTTGTTACTGGGATACTGAGGGGAACAGTGTAGTTAGCTGTTCGTTACCTCAAGAATTCCTTGCATTGTATAAATCAAATCGGTTACCACATGTCAGCTTGACAAAGAACAAAAGTGTCAAATGGGCAGACTTAGGAGAAAAAGTAACAAGATGGGAAAAACAGACTGATTTAGAACTATCAGAACAAGGGATACAAAAACAAAAACTGAATTGGTTGACACAGACACATCCAGCTGTACACTTGCAATCTAGCGAGGACAGCTGATTAGCGTTTTTGTTAGAAGAAGAAGAAAAGGCCTTATGTGAAATTCCAACAACTCTTTGGTCAACAGGCAAGTCAGATGTAGGACTTATTCGAACAGCAGGACCAGTTACAATTACCCCAAAGTCAGCTTTTAGGCCACAGAAACACAATACCCTTTGAGAAAGGATGCAGAAATAGGAATTAAGCCTATAATAGCAGCATTACTCAAAGAAGGAGTACTGGTAGAATCTCCTGATTCACCATGTAATACACCCCTATTTCCTGTTAAAAAAGCAAATGGGGAATGGCGGATGGTACAAGATTTACAAGCTGTAAATAATCCAGTAATACCTAGAGCACCTACTGTGCCAGACCCACATACCTTGTTAAACGATTTAGAATCGCAACAGAAATATTTCTCTGTGGTAGATATTAGCAATGCTTTCTTTTCAATACATATACATCCTGATAGTCAATATTGGTTTGCATTTACATTTCAGGGTAAAAGGTATACATATACTCGACTACCACAGGGATATTGTGAGAGTCCAACAATATTTGCACAAGAAATGGCTAGCAACCTGGCAGGGTTTACCCCACCGGGAGGTAGTCAAATTCTACTTTACGTAGATGACATCTTGCTAGCAGCCCCCACCCAGCAACAGTGCAGGGAGGAGACTGTAGCATTATTGAAATTTTTAGCAACACAAGGACACAAAGTAAACAAAAGTAAGTTACAACTTTGGGGAAAACAAGTTAGATACTTGGGATATGTAATATCCAATGAAGGTAGAATACTAGATGAGGAAAGAAAAACAGCAATTTTGCAAGCACCTAAACCAGCAACCAAGAAGGAAATGATGTCTTTCTTGGGTACAACTAATTTTTGTCTGAGCTGGATACCAAATTATGCTTTGGAATCTGCTCCACTGACTGACTTGATATATAAGACACCAATGGCAGCACAAGATATCTTACAATGGACACCCGAAGCAGAAACGTGGAGGGAAGTTGATAGCTTCTTCATTAGGTTTTAGGACTTCCAAATTATCACAAATGTTTTTTTCAGACCGTAGATTGTAAGCAAGGATATATGACGTCAGTATTGACGCAACAACATGGGGATAAGCAACGCCCCATAGCCTATTATTCATCACAGTTAGACCCAGTGGCGCGATCTTTGCCTCACTGTGTACAAGCAGTAGTTGCAGCTGCAATGGCAGTACAGGCTTCGGCCTCAGTGGTGTTATTCCACCCTCTCACATTGAGAGTGCCTCATGCAGTTGCAATAATTTTACTGCAAGAAAAAGTGGCATACCTTTCCCCTGCTAGACATCTTTCGTGTATGATTATACTGCTGAGCCAACCTCATATGACAATTGAATGATGTACGACATTAAATCCATCAACATTACTCCCAACTCCTGCGGATGGCACACCACACAGCTGCCTGCAGGAAATTGAACAGTTAGCTTTACCTAGACAAGATCTCACAGATATGCCCTTGGATAATGCCAAGGTGACATATTACGTGGACGGCTCATGCAGAAGGGGTCCTACAGGGAAGAATCTGGTAGGGTATGCAGTAGTTACAGACACTGAAATTTTAGAAGCTCAATCCTTACCACACAATTTATCTGCACAAGCAGCAGAATTGATAGCTTTGATGAGGGCATGTACTTTAGCAAAAAACAAGTGTGTGAACATATATACTGATAGTCAGTATGCTTTTCTACAGTACATGTATTTGCACAACAATGGAAAAATAGAGGAATGATAACATCTAGTGGAAAACCTATTAATCATGCGCAATTTATTTTGGAGTTATTAGAATCTATTCAGTTACCTACCAAAGTAGCTATTTGTAAATGTGTAGCTCATACAAAACAGCAGGATAAGATTTCAAAAGGCAATGCACGAGCTGATGCAGCTGCAAAGCAAGCAGCCTCAGACTCAGAATCTTTACTTTTAAATGAGGAATTACAACCCTCTGAGATTTTAGATTTAGGCATGTTAAAAACAATGCAGACGCTTACTACAAAAGCAGAGAAACAAAAATGGGTAAAACGAGCTGCAATTCTTGAGAATGGACTGTACATTTCCAAAGAAAGAAAACCGATATTGCCATCTAATTTATTTAGATATGCAGCTTTGTTGAGCCATGGGCAGTGCCATGTCTCAACAGGGGGGATGGTACAGTTAGTAAACCGAATATTCCAAACATATGGATACACAAACTACACAAAAAAATTTTGTGCAGCTTGTCATACTTGTAACAAGCACCATGCACAAGGAGCATTTAAAACCATCAAGGAAGTTTTCCTATACCACCATACCCGTTCCATACTATTTGTAAGGATTTTATAGAATTGAATAAATGTGAAGGGAAAAAGTTTTGTTTAGTTATTGTAGACATGTTTTCTAAATGGGTAGAAGCTTTTCCAACCAAAAACCCGGATGCAGCAACAGTGGCGAAAGCCCTGATAAAAGAAGTAATCCCTAGATTTGGCATTCCGGAAAGGATTTATAGTGACAACGGCACACATTTTGTAAACCAGACAATCCACCAACTTGGGAGATTTTTTGGTATCTCCTTAAAGAACCATTGTGCCTACCACCCACAGTCAGCAGGACTGGTGGAAAGGTACAATGGTACCCTAAAAAGTAAACTTAGGAAGCTAGTTGAGGAGACCCAAAAGAATTGGATATACTGTCTGCCTTTAGCACTGCTGAGTATGAGAACGGTTCCAAATGTAAAGGGTTTGACTCCCTTTGAAATGGTTTTTGGGAGAGCATATTATGTGCCTCAGTGGAAAGCTCTCATGCCTGCAGAGCAAAAGGCTGACAGTTCATTAGCTAATTATATGAGGAAACTGTTAACAAATAAATCTGTTTTGCAGTTTAACTCTTTTTCAGATAAGGAACAGACCAGACCGGTGGAAGCAGTCTTGGCCCCAGGGTCGTGGGTTTGGCTGAAAGTGACAAAAAGGAAGAATTGGGCGAGTCCAAAGTGGGAGGGACCGTACCAGGTTCTGTTGGAAATGCCTACTGCAGTTAGAGTGGCCGAGAGGACGTCCTGGGTTCATTTGACACATTGTAAAGAACTTTCAACTTGATAAAAACTTTGTGACTGATACACAACCAGACCGAGATGGCCAAAAACAAAGCGAATAGAAATTTAGAACAATCCCAGAGATGTTGCATAATCATTTTGTTGAGTGTACATTTATTGACTGTAATTGTGACAATGTTCCTCTTGTTGTGTTTTATCCTACACACAACCACACAAGTGAAAGTGGGAAGGTGTGATGAAACGTCTATAGACTGGCATCCAAATTTTAACACATACCTAGCCATGAAACGTGTATATGCAGAGACTATGAACATTTCAAATTGCTGGGTTTGTACAGCTATACCAACAGCATATGGAGGACTGATAATGTCCGCTGTCCCTTTGGGGATAAATGAAACTTGGGAGAATTTACTTTTTGATACAGGAACTGTGAGATCACAGGACAAAATAGCTTTATTTTTACCTGTCACACAAAAAGGAGTTGTATGTTTTTATAAAAATGATACCCTCCAGGTGGGCTGGAGCAATTGTAATATAACCATATCTTACCGATGTTATATTAAGAATGGTAATGGCAATACTTTTTGCAATACTAATTATGACTCGGATTTGAACTCATTGAAAACAACTATGAATGACATTCGCAAAAATCCAGTTTTGTTTAAACAATTGTCAGTTATAGATCAGAAAATGTTTCATGCAGAGCTGATGCATATTAGTACTAAAGTAGAAAACTGTTATTTTATTTGTGGGAAAAAGGCATATAAATGGTTACCTGAGAATTGGTCCGGCAGTTGTTTTTTGGGTTATTTGGTTCCGGCAATAAAACATACTGCAGAATTACCTTTGGGTAAGATACGAAACGTGAGAGAAGCAGCCTGAAAACCCGAAGGTCCAGTTGAAAAACCTGTGAATCCAGTTGGAAAGATCGAAGCTGGCTGGAAAGACCACAATTCAGTAAAAGACAAAAGCAAATTGACTCATATGGACTTGAGTGACAGTGTTATATCCTGGGAAGGAATATTCCCAGCCTATGGAGCAGTCAAATCGATCTGGGAGCTGAGGAAGTTGTCGAAACTTCTCGAAGTAATGACTAATGCAACTTTTTCCGCCCTAGAACTGGTGACTGATGAACTGAATGCAATGAGAACTGTTGTGCTACAAAATCGGATGGCTCTTGACTTCACCCTAGCGGCGAGAGGTGGTACATGCGCACTTATAAAAAAAGAATGCTGTGCTTATATTCCTGACAATCGTCATGAGATCAATAATCACCTAGAGGTAATTCAGCAAGTATCAGCCATGACTGAACCAGGCCCAAACCCACTGACGGACTTTTTCCAGAATCTATTTGGGGAGTGGGCTTCCATCCTAATGAATATTCTGATTGCCATTTGTGTGGGTATACTCCTAATAGGAGCATGTGTTTGCTGTGGAATTCCCTGCATGAAAAGATTAATCAAAGATTTTATTGATGTATCTGTTACTGAAACTTTGTACCAAGATATTGAGATTGAAAGATTGATCTCAGATGACATTTTTTCTGAAGTATAGATTAAATGACTCACCTAGCTGAAAATCCTAAGTGGAAAAGGCTAGGAGATGAAATGACACTATGCATACTTCAAAATAGAATAAAAAGTATTAATAGGGGGGAAAATGTTAGAGAAATGTGTATTTGAATATATGAGAAATGCTAGTTTAAAAGCAAAGTAGTATATAATGCATTTTATTCTATTAATCATATAATAGTAAGGATTAATTCATGTGTAAATGTAAATAGTTTTGAAACTGCAGTGTGGCTTGAAGCAAAGCTGATCTTTGACCCTGGCAGAATGCTAGCTTAGCAAGTTTTAATGTTTATGCTTTTCACAAGTGATTATCTGCTGGGTCAGGAAATTAAATGTGTGAAATAATGAAATCTTCTGCTCTTTCCTGTTGGAATGATTTGGCCTTGTATATGTATTACTGAGATAGCACGCAGCTGTGTGAGAAAGTGTAACAGAGAACAAAGACGTGTATTAAAAGACTGAAGCTGCTATTGTATTCGAACTGATATGAAACCTTGAAGAAGTAACTTTACAGAAAGACATTATGTCTGACCAGCTGGATAGCAAGGCCGTATTGTATCTAGAGGAAAAGTTTTTTTTAAATATACAGCATCAATAGCTTTATGAATAGAAGACTGTAAGCTAAAGTGATGTAGATGCCATGTGACATATCACGTCAGTAAGGTGGGCATAGCTTAAATGTTAAACCTATATAAAATTGTGTGCTTCCTGTTTCATGCCAGACAAAATTCTGTACTTGTACGTTTTTTGCCTCCTGGTGTACACTAGTAAACTTTTTAACCTGAACCTCCTGTGTATTGAAATCTTATTTTATTTAACATTACCTTTGCGCAAACCCATGCAAACCCGCTTACAATTGTTTAAAAGTGTCTTAATTACTCAGTATGCATTAGTCACTGTTCTGGCCCGCAGTAAAATAAACAGCTTTTACAGGTCTCGAACCCAGGGCCCCTGTACACTATAGACACAGTAGTTAACCATTATGTCATCACAGCAGTACATAAGATTGAGGTATCACCAAACAGATCCTTACTATAGGAAACACAAACTGAACATGTGAAAGGAATCTATATACAGTTTTATATTGTATAACTTACTACATAACATAAATATGTGAACTGGAGTAGTGCATTAAGCCCAGATGTGAGGTGTCATTGTACTAAACTGTTGAAATGCCCTGATAAACACAAGGACCCCATACAGTGTGCGTACACATGAATCATGGATACCAAACACATATATAACATGTAACGAATAATAAAGCAATGCCAAAATGCAAATATAATGCAAATTAAATATTAAGCAACGCTAAGCATTGCACAGCCCAGCTTAGTAGGTGTAAGCAATATGTATATCAGTTAACTCAGTCTGCCCATTGGTATACCCCTTTAATCAATGCCAACCTTAGGTAAGCAGGTTTGCCCATAGCTTAGCATTTTCAAAACTGTCCAATCATGGCAAAGTGCTGGAAACCGGCCCTATTTAAACCCAACAGGTGGGAATACATTTCATAACTGGTTGTAGTGTCCCCTTATAGGCACTATGGCTGGAATGAGAGAGGTTGTGCGCTTTTGGGCGCAGTGCTGGGGCATCCAGAAGTCCAGAGTTATGGCAGAACTCCTTGTAAAAGGCCATGATTACAGACTGCTGCAGGGCCAGTACCAGGGTTCCCAATACAAAGTGGAAGCCTGGGACTATCTTGCCCATGACCTCACCAGTGCCACTGGCATACCCCAAACTGGTGAGCACATCAGGCATCATTATGCTGACCTGAAGCGGAGAAAGGGGGATCTCTTGGATCAGTGGATCCAAGAGGCTAGGAGGACAGGGGATGTCCCAGCCATGTGTATCAGTCTACTACCTTTTTAATAATTGCCATATCATGTATATTATGGATAGGTATGGCTAAATATTCCTCTTAAGTCTTTCACAGCGGCAGGTGAGCAGGCTGTGAACAAGAAGCCCATGGCGATAGAATGCAGTGGTTGCGATGTGAGGCAGGTTAGTAATACTCTTGCATATACTGTCATAGGAAATAAATATAAAAGTAGTAGTTAGTTAATTGCCTGTATAAAACCTGTATTCTTTAAGGCATGTACTGCATACACCAGAGAATAGGGCAGGAAGAGTCTCATATAGGTTGTATGTAAATAAAAGCATAATAGCCTGACAATAAAGGTCTAACTGCTGGATTGCATGTGTCTACTCTGGTATCATATGGTAATGTAGAGTTGCAATCACTTAATAGTACTGTTGTATTAAGCACTGTTACCCACATGGTGCTACATAAATAAAATGTGTAGGAATGTCTGTATATGACTGTTGTAATCCCAAGAGGTCATATAGTACAACTGAGAGAGACTTAGACAGAAAACAGTGAAATGGCAGACAACAAAATCCAAATAGCACACTCAACTGCATCTTGAACTGTTGCATTTTTAGCACACAAAGCCATGGTTTGAATCCTGGGAGTGGTAGTAGGCTGTATGCAGAATCATACCCCACAGCTGTACAGATATGTCCAGAATGTCCAGTAAATCGGCCCATATCTGTTGCCTGTCACCCTGTCCCACTGGCAAATCAGTGGGATGATCCCAGACATTTAGGCAACAAACAAGACATACAATTGATTGTCAGACATCTATAAGAACAATGTAGGAAGTAGAGAGATGGTGGAACCAAGATCCCAAGAATATAAATATAAGTATAAGTAAAGAGACTTGTAGGCTGGAGAATAAAATACTTGAAATTTATTCCAAAACACAAAGTTAGGTAAGCGCTTTTGAGGCAATCCTCTTCATCAGACCTTAATACACAAATAAATTAGCACACAAGGTTTAAATAAAACCAACAACCAATAAAAATTCTTTAAAAATCAGTGAAGCAACCCTCTTTTTTTCAAGAGAGGTTTTAAGGACACAGCACTGTTAAGGCCAGGTGATAAGTATGCCTTAAAGTCCACTATCCACTTAATTCAGCATATTCAGTTTTATTGTTAATGTCACCTTCTCTAAAACTCACATTCATTTTCTGCAAAACCAAAAATTTAAAATTGTGCTGGTCTCCACAATCTAAAATATGCTTGGCTAGTGCATTAATAAGCTTGCTGTTCCTAATATCATTAAGATGTTCCATTATGCTTTCCTTTAAAGTTCTGTTGGTTTTACCAATGTAGAATGCACTACAGAGATTACACTTGGAAAAATACACAATGTTTTTAGTAGAGCAATCTGCATAAAATAAAACCTCTACAGGCTTCTGATGCACAGGGTGTAAAATCATGCAAGTAGACCAAATACTATTACAAATTCTGCAATTTCTACAAGAAAAAGTCCCTCTACGCTGAAAGACAAACCTGTCACATATTTTCTTCTGTTTGTAACAAAGTTTCTTTTTCAAATTCTTGCCATTTTTGAAACTAAAACTGGGTATAGAACCAACAACATGACTGATTTCTCACTCACTCTGAGTTGAGAGAGGATATAAGAAGTCTGATATTGACAGAGCGATAGTGGAAGTAGATTCATATGAAAGTTACAAAACCCAACCCTACTATTCAGATGAACATCTAGTGAATGCACTCCCAGAAAGGCAGATCTCCTCAACATCTGTGAATAGGCTATGTCTTACTTTTTCTAATGATGTCAACAAGACATGTGACATCATTAAAAAGAACTGGCCCATTCTCCTTACTGACCCTGTAATCAGTCGTGTTGTTGGTTCTATACCCAGTTTTAGTTTCAAAAATGGCAAGAATTTGAAAAAGAAACTTTGTTACAAACAGAAAAATATATGTGACAGGTTTGTCTCTCAGCGTAGAGGGACTTTTTCTTGTAGAGATTGTAGAATTTATGATAGTATTTGGTCTACTTGCATGATTTTACACCCTGTGCATCAGAAGTCTGTAGAGTTTTTATTTTATGCAGATTGCTCTACTAAAAACATTGTGTATTTTGCTAAGTGTAATCTCTCATAGCCGGCGGTAGGCACCCGTGAAACCTGCGGCCTCGAGGAACCCCCGATTACTTCCCCAGCATCTGCGGGTTACTCCGATGGTCTGACCAGTGTTACTTTGCTTCGGCTCCTCGTGGACGTCCACATAGTCTAGCTTCATCATCGCGAAAATTCAAACTGTGTTTCCGTTTTTTTTTTTTTTGATTCGCTTGCAAGCTGCACTCAATCAGGTCCGCTCGCTGAAACAAGGGATCTGATTGGCTGCAGCAGCCTGCGAACTAAGTCCTTGTTTTTTTTTTTTTTTAAGTAGGAAGTGATGAAGCAAGGACCTGATTGGTCCTTGCAAATCACTTCCTGCACAAACTGCCTTTAAAAAGGCACCTGCAGCTAATAAGGATCACTTCTCTTGTTTTTCAACAGAGGAGTGTTCCTTAGCAGCAGCAGAGTGATCGAGCGGGGTTTGGACCAGCGTGAGGACGGACAGCAGGAATGGATCAGCGGTGGATCAAGCCTTTGCAGCAGTTGTGGTCTTTGGATTCTACTCTTTTTAAACTGTCCTTCTAAGGGCAACTTATGAAAAGGTCTGACAAACTGTCCTTTTAAGGGCAACTTCAAAGGGACTGAGTGGTCTGAGGAAGGCAAGCAATGCAGGTGAGCCTTCAGTCATGAAGATGGAGCAGAGTATTGGAAGCAGTCTTCTGTGGAAAGCAAAAAAAGGTAAGTTTTTGGGTTTAGTTTTAACTTTATTTTTTGTGGGGGTGGGTGATTGTTTTTTGTGCATATTTCTTGTGCTAAGAGGTTTGGGGGAGTGTTGGCTGTGGTTGCATTAGTTTTATTTTGGTTTTGTGTACAGTTTTTGTGCTAAGAGGTTTGGGGGATGAGGACTGTAGTGGTACCAGTTTTATTTTGGGGCTGTGGTTGTATTAGTTTTATTTTGGTTTTGTGTAGAGTTTTTTTGCTAAGAGGATGGGGGGTCAGGTTGTGGTTGTACCAGTTTTGTTTTATGTCCATGTGCTGGTGGTAAGAGGATGGGGGGGTGAGGGGCTGTGGTTATACCAGTTTTACTTTACTTATTTTACATTTGTTTTCTGGATAATCTGGGATAGAACCCATTTTCAGTGGATGCCCAGGGAAAAATGCTTTTTAGTACATGTGCTAGAAATATGTAAAATAATTTGGTTTCTGTTTATATGAGGAACAACATAAGGGAATGTGAAGTGTAATATACATTTAATTTTGATTGCTCATTGGTTAGGAGAGTGTATAACTTATTTGGAGCAAGAGGATTTTGTTTTGGCAGTATCTATGCTGTATATGTAAACGGTAGAGAGAATGGGATAGGGGTGACAAAAAAGAGGGGAGATAAATAATGGGACAGAGAAGGATATTGTAGTTGGCTAGAGCAGGGATAGGTGGGCAGTCTTGTGGGCTAGAGTAGGGATAGGTGGGCAGTCTTGTGAGATGCTGCTAATTCAATAGTCTTAGGCGTATGGGGTAAGTGGTGAAGATTAGCTTATTTCAGCCTGGGTTGGGACATGACCTGTTGCATGGTAGATGTAACGCAAGTATATCGATGTCAGCATATTGGATTGTGAGTGCTAGGGATGTGGTGGTATTGAGGTTGATAATCCACTAAATTTAAGTGGATCAAGGATATAGCCTTGTGAGACTGCTAATGTGAGTGGAAGTAGAGGGGGATAGATACTGGAAACATTTTATGGCTGTTTATGACCTTTTGGGAAGCTTTGGAGCCAGTGGAGGGCTAGGAGGATCTGATTAAGGTTGGTGAGAGTAGTTAGTAGTTTGTTGAGAGACTCTGACAAAGGCCTTTACCAAATTGAGAAAGCCAGATACCATCATTTGTAAATAGTGTTATTATAACTACTGAGGAGAGCAGTTGCAGCATTTGGCCTGAAGTTCTGTTGGGATTTGGCAAGTAAATTATTCTTTGAGAATGAATGCATTCCTCTAGGAGTTTAGGTAGTGGGGGAAGAATTGCTCTTGGCCTATAATTTAAGTTTGCTCAAGCTTCCACCTTTGTGCAAGGGTATAATGTATATTTTCCAGATGGCTGGGATGTGTACTGCTCAGTAATGGATCTTTTAAGTATTCAGGATAAGAATTGGCTTCAACTGCTATTTTTTGAAACTGTTGGTAGATTATCAACTGAATTTGCAGTAGGTTTTGAATTTTTTACACATTTGTTAAACACTGTTCTGCTATCTAGGTTTATAGTACTGTTTTACACTATCCCTGATGTTACACCTTGTGCTGCAGTTTTTTTGGCTGTTTGAATTGTGCTGAGAGGTTAGGAGGCTGATGGGGCATGTACGTTGCTTAAAATGCATAATGTTGGGAGGGTAGTTTTCAGCTGTGAGAATGTTGCTGCTGAAGGCATAGATGTTTTGAATGTATACTAATGCAAGCCTTGTTACACTACTATTGCATATAACTGCAATGTTCTACTCACTGATGCAATGACTGCAACTTTTTCGTAGTTAATGTGTTGAAAGTTTGGGAGTGTGGTTAGGGCCTGTGAGAATGTTGCAGTGTTCAATGCTTGACTGGAGCCTTTTTAATGAGGGTCATGTACTGTATAAGGACATTGTTAATGCTACGCCTATGTTTTTGATTTTTACTTTTTCCAGGATTATTGCGCATCGGCTGGGGGGGATTCTGCAGAATGTACTGATATCTTAATGCATGCTAATGCAAATACTGTTCTGTCGAGGGTTATAGTACTGTTTAAATATCCCTAGTGTTACAGCTTGTTCTGAGTTATTTTTGGCTGTTTGGATTATGTAATTTGGAATATGCTGGCGCATGTACATTGTTTAAAAAGCCCAATGTCGGGAGAGTAGTTAGTGGCTGTGAGAATGTTGCAGTGTTCAATGTTTGCCTGAAGTTTTTTAATGTGGGGCCACACACACTATAAGCACATTGTTAATGCTACACCTATGTTTTTGGTTTTCACTTTATCCAGGATTATTTTGCATCGGCTGGTGGGAGGGGGGGGTAAGAATTCTGCAGAATGTACCGATATCTTAATGCATTAGCACTGTTCTGATGTCTAGGTTTATAGTGCAGTTTAAATATCCCAGATGTTAGAGCTTGTTCTGCAGTTATGTTTGGCTGTTTGAATTATGCTATTTGGAGGTTGGTGGGGCCTGATATCTTAATACATGCTAATGTAAACACTGTTCAGCTGTCTAGGTTTATAGTACTGTTTAACTGTCCCTGATGTTCCGCCTTGTTCTGCAGTTATTATTGGCTGTTTGAATTATGCTCTTTGGAGGTTGAGAGGACTTGTGCATTCTTTACCATGCCTAATGTCAGGAGGGTAGTTAGCAGCTGTGAGAATGTTGCAGAAGGTGTAGATGTTTGAATGTATACTAATGCGTTTGAATGTATACTAATGCAAACCCTGTTACGCTACTATTGTGTTTACCAACAATGTACTACTGATGCAATGGCTTAACTTTTTTCGTTGTCCGTACTTATTGTGTTGAAAGGTTTGGAGTGTGGTTAGGGCCTATGAGAATGTTGCAGTGTCCATTGTTTGCTTGGGGCATTTTTAATAGGGGGTCACAGACTGTAAGCACATTGTTTATGCTATGCCTTTTTGTTTTCACTTCATCCAGAATTCTGCCTAGACTTGGGGGGGGTTAAGAATTCCGCAGAATGTACTGATATCTTAATGCCTACTAATGCAAACACTGTTCTGCTATCTGTTTATAGTGCTATCTAACTGTCCTTGATATGCCTTGTTGCAATTACTTATTTTTATGGTCCACAGCTATTGTATTGAAAGTTTGGGAGTGTGGTTAGGGCCTGTGAGAATGTTGCAGTGTCCATTGTTTACCTGGAGTTTTTTTTGTAATTGGGGGGGTCACAGACTGTATAAGCACATTGGTAATTTTGTTTTCACTTCATCCAAAATTGTGCCGAGATGGGGGGGTAAGAATTCCACAGAATGTACTGATGTCTTTAATGCATACTACTGCAAACACTGCTCTGCTATCCAAGTTTTTTGGCTGTCTGAATTAAGTTGACAGTTTTAGGAGGTTGATAGGGCCTGTGAGAATTGTGTCCAGATGTTTTTGGTTTTTAGCCTGCTCTCTCTCAAAATGATTGCATAGCACAATGCAGACGGCTGAGGCTACTAACAGAAATGGACTTCTTGTTTCATACCCTCCACGTAATGCATGGTACATTCCTTGGATTTATGCTTTTGTACATGGATCCTGTGCTAAGAGGGGTTGTGGGAATGTCAGTCTCCCAGTCTGTGTGCCACTTCTTCATTCCTCACAAATGAGGTTTTCTAGCAAATCCATGATTTCACTCCTTTGTTCAACCAATGATTTTGATTTGTTCAAGTCTGCTAAGAGATTGAGAGGTAGTGGGCATGTTTAGTCTGTATTGTGTGTGTTCCCCTTCAAACTTGTGCCTCTCCTAGTCATTAGTTCTTTCAGACTTTAGTCTGAGAGCTTGTAATATTGATCTTTTGCATCATTTGTGGCCTCTTCACATGTTTAGGGGGATGACAGGGGAAGAATTGTGTAGAAAAAGCTGAAGTTCACCTCTAGTGTTAGATATTTAACATGAAACTGTAACCTGGGCCTCTCATTACCTGTTTGTGTCTACCGGTTAGTCATTTTTCAGTCTTTCTGCCTGCAGTGCAATAGTGACTGTCAATGCACGTCATTAAGCTTTTTTAATAACAGTATGACAAAAGGACTCTGCATGTGTAGTAATTCTGCTTTGCTTCCATTCCCAGTTAGAGATGAAGCATACATATTTGTCAGGAGCAGCAAAAAGAAAGCTTCGGCAGCAGAGGAATGAGGATGCAAAGACACAGGGTTCCATTATGAAATTTTTCTGTGACCCATCAGAGAGGGGAGATTCAGGAAAAAGTCTGCCTTCAGGACAACACAATGGTTCTGCATTACAGTCTGACCACTGTGAGGCCAGCATCCTTTCACTAGAAAGTGACCACTCTCATCCGGCCACACCACAGGCTACTTCCTGTGGACCTACAGCCATTACCATGGGTGAAAGCACGGCAGCAAATGCAGATTCACCTGAGGTGTTGCCTGGATCACCAGACTTTGATACAGAAGGAGCCCATACTTCCATAGTGACAGATGTGGCCTATGACTTGCAAGGAGTGTCAGATACATCTTTGGAGGATCTAGGGACTTGGCCAGACTTGATTAGGGATGAGTTTAGGGTAGCTGCCATTCAGCATGGACCTATGCAAGTGGTGTTACCATAGTTCCCAGCCAATGAGCAGAAAAGAAGGTTTACATCTGAGAACTATTTCCATGTGCTGCCTAATGGAGCGAGAGCAAAACGCACTTGGCTGACATATTCGGTCTCAAAGGATGCACTGCTTTGCTTTCCATGCAAATTGTTTGGACATTCTAACCATCTTCTCAGGTCAGGTGGTTAGAAAGCATGGAGAGAGATGTCCAAAGCTTTACATAGCCATGACCAAGTGCCAGAGCATATGGCATGCATGATGAAGTGGAAGGAACTGGACAATAGAATAAAGAGTAGGCAGACTATGGATGATGAGACAAGCAGTGGTTGAAAAGGAGATAACTCACTGGCGTGGTGTGTTAGAACGCATTATTGCTGTTGTCCAGTACTTGGCATTCCGTGGTACAACTGATGCCCTGGACACCTATGGCAATGGCAACTTCTTAGGTCAAGTGCAACGTTTGTCGCAGTTTGACCCTGTCATGGCTGAACATTTGCGTTGTATTTGTAATAAAGAGATAATGGATCACTATCTTGGGAAGGACATACAGAATGAAGTTATCCACCTGATTGCAAATGCTATTTTAAGGATCATTGTAGGGAAGGTGGACACTAGGTACTTTTCTGTGACTCTTGACTGCATGCCAGACATCAGCAATCAAGAGCAAATGACGGTAGTAGTTCAGTATGTGGATATTTCACAGACTGCAGCCACAGTTGAGGAACATTTTCTGGGATTTGTGCCTGTGAATGACACAACTGGGGCAGGACTGACAGAAGCTCTTCTTCAGACTCTTCAAAATCATCAACTGGACATTAATGACTGTTGAGGACAAGGATACAACAATGGCAGCAACATGAAGGGGAAACACGCTGGACTGCAGGCCCAGATAAAACTGATGAATTCAAGGGCTTTTTATGTGCCGTGTGCCTGCCATAATTTAAATCTTATACTTAGTGATGGAGCACATTCATCAGTACAGGCAGTGTCATTCTTTGGATGTCTGCAGAACATTTACGTACTCTGTTCAGTATCAACAAGCCGATGGCAGATCTTAAAATGGCAAACAAATGTCACTGTGAAGCCACTGTCGGAGACTCGCTGGGAATGCAGGATAGACTCTGTCAAGGCAGTAAGATTTCAGTTGAAGGGACTCATTGAGGCATTACAGGAGATAGGGCAAGCATTACGTACAAATGATGCTGCAACATATCAACAAGCAAGAGGACTGTGCTCAAAACTTATGCATACCAGTTCATTGTATGTTTAGTGGTTTGGTATAATGTGCTGACGGAGGTAAATTGTGCAAACAAAGTTCTGCAGAGTCCATCTGTTGATATTTCGACATGTGTCAAAGTGCTGGCATCCACTATGGACCTGCTAAAGAATTACAGAGAAATGGGATTTCAACATGCCATGGGCGAAGCCTCCAAGATAGCGGAAGAACTGGATGTTGGCACCACATTTCAAGAAAAGAGACGGAGGAAAGTGCAACGGTTCTTTGACTATGAAGGGGAAGATGAGACTGTACAGGATCCAGCAGTAAAAGTACGTGTAGAGTTCTTCAATGTGCTGCTGGACACAACAATCCAATCGTTTACTGATGGGTTTCAGCAGCTTTCTGAGTTTGATAAGGCCTTTGGATTTTTATCAAATATTAAAGCCTTGAGAAATGTTGCAGAAGACACACTGCTGCAACACTGCAAGGCTCTGAAAGAACAACTGACTGACAGAATAAGTGGCCACTGTGATATTGATGACTCTGATCTTGGACACAAACTTAAAAGCCTTTCTTGAATGATTGATAATGAATCATCACCACTGACTGTGTTAAATTTCCTTATTTGCAACCACTTGCAAGACATATATATAAATACTTATGTTTCACTGCGCATTTATTTGACTGCACCCGTTACAGTGGCTACTGCAGAATGCAGCTTTTCTAAACTGAAACTCATAAAGACATACCTGCATTCATCAATGAGTCAGGAGAGACTTTCAGGCTTAGCTGTGCTCTCAATTGACCATGAAGTGGGATGAAGTGTATCACATAGCAGCCTGATTGAAGACTTTGTCCGTATGAAAATTCATGAGATCCCAGTAAAACTGTAGATTAGGTATGTGCTCATATTTCCTTTCCAGTAATTTCAGGTAGTACTTTAGTGTGGCTTGTATGTTGTGTATTCACATTTTGTTTGCTTACCACCAACAGGTAGGACCATGAGGATGGAACTAGCAGGATGTTAGGCAAAGGCAGCTAGGAGCAGCTGGACTCGTCGGGAGTGGCAGGACTTGTTGGGAGCAGAAGGACTCGTGTGGAGCAGCAGGGTAGTGGCAGGACTCATCAGGATGGTAGGACAGTTAGAAGCAGCAGGACTCATCAGGGGCTAGGACAGAAGCGAAGGAAGAACAGATAAGTGTCAGCAGTCAGAAGCTGAAGAGGTAAATGCATTTGGAAGATGAATGCCACTTTGGTCTTCACCTTTTTCTCTCTCTGGGTTTGAGTCTGCCTGTGTCAGACTTACTAATCCCCATTACTGTCTTGTGCATGGGTTTGAGTCTGCCTCAGGCTCAGTAATTCCCATGTCTTTGTGTGTTTATCTGGGTTTGAGTCTGTCTGCTTCAGGCTCCATAATCCCCATGGCTTTCTTTTGGGTTTGTTGGGTTTGAGTCTGCCTCAGGCTCTGTAATCCCCATGGCTTCCCCTTGTATGTTGTCTGTAGTCTTTTCTGTGTCCCATAGCTGTGTCGTGTACATCTGCAGTGTGACTGTTCTGCATGTCAGTAATTGTGTGGGTGTTAATGTTCAGTCTTGCTGTAGTGCAGTCTTTATCCTGTGTGTTTGTCTGCGTGTGTGTCTGAGTGTGTGTCTGCGTGTGTGTCTGAGTGTGTGTCTGCGTGTGTGTCTGTGTGTGTGTGTGTGTGTCTCTGTCTGTGTCTCTCTGTGTGTGTGTGTGTGTGTGTGTGTGTGTGTGTGTGTGTGTGTGTGTGTCTGTGTCTCTGTGTGTGTTTCTCTGTGTGTGGGAGTCTGTGTTTCTCTGTGTGTGTCTCTCTGTGTGTGGGAGTCTGTGTCTCTCTGTGTGTGTCTCTCTGTGTGTGGGCATCTGTGTCTCTCTGTGTGTCTCTCTGTGTGTGGGAGTATGTGTCTCTCTGTGTGTGGGAGTCTGTGTCTCTCTGTGTGTCTCTCTGTATGTGGGAGTCTGTGTCTCCCTGTGTGTCTCTCTGTGTGTGGGAGTCTGTGTCTCTGTCTTTGTGTACCTCTGTGGGACTGGCTACCTTTATGCGGTACAGAGGCTTCTCATAATGTAACAACATTGCTACTAAATGCCAGTCAGTGTGGGTGTCTTTGGGGAGTCAGAGTAGGTGTCTTTGTGTACCTCTTTGGGACTGGCTACCTTGATGCAGTACAGAGGCATGTCATAATGTAACAACATTGCTTCTAAATGCCAGCTGTAGCTCTTTATCTCATGGCACAAAATCTGGACAAAGCCACAGATAATGGGGTTTCAGCCCCAAAGATCTGAGCAAATTTTAAATATTGCTCTTATAAACTGAAAATGTTAGAATAAAAGGTCTTACCATGCATGTTCTGAAGGGTATATGAAGTTAAACTGAAATGCCTGTCATTTAATTAATTCAGTCATCAATGATTTGCCACAAAAAATCCAGAAAACTCTAAACTGAGGAACAGACCAAACAAGAGTCACATCTGGACATTCTTTGAAAATCTGGGCAGTTGAGTATGCAGTCAGTGTCTGCATCTGTGAGTGGCAACCTTGCTGTGGTACAGGGGTTTCATAATGTCACATTGGTACTCGATGCCAGTCAGTGTGTGCACCTGTGAGTTGCTACCTTGTCATGTACACCTGTGAGTCGCTACCTTGCTGTGGTACAGGGGTTTATCAGGATTGTAACATTGGCACTAAATGCTAGTCAGTGTGTGCGCACCTGTGTATAAGAGGGCTGTAATTACAAGGTCAGAATGTAAAACCACAGGAGAATTACAGACAGAAATCAGACCAGAGATACACAGCAATATCAATATAGCACACTCAACTGTGATGGGCAGTGTTTTATTTTTATCAGACACAGCCATGGTTCAAATCCTGGGAGTGGTAGTAAGCTGTATGCAGAGTCATACCCCACAAGTGTACAGAAATGTCCAGTTAATTAGCCCATATCTGCTGGCTGTTACCCTGTCCCCCTGCCATATCAATGTGTTAATTTCTGACATGTAGGCAGCATTTCATGTCATATAACTGTCTATCAGACCTGTACATATTTGGAAAATGTCAAATTAAACACACCTGTCATTGTACAAGTCACTAAAGGTTTAAGAGGGCAATAGTTGAAATATGTCCCAGTTCACCTGCATGTGGTGAAGACATGCCCAGAGTGTGTGCAATAAGAGATGGACATGTATGTGCATAACATCAACCTGGAATCTGGGAGTATGTGTAGAAAAAGTTAGGTAGTGTTAACAAACAATACCTCCACAGGTATACCAGGTAAGAGGTGTATACTGCAGGTAAAACTCAGTTCATGTATATAGTTGTCGACAGCCATACCACTGTCCAAAGTAAGGCAATAGTGTAGTGTGCTTATACCTGTAAGGTACGGATCACAGCACTGACTAGAAAAGTAATGAGAACTACAGGAATATACTAGTTGTTAATTCACATCTTTCTCCCCCCACCACCATATCTGCAACAATAAACTAAATACACAACTCAATCGGTATGTGCTGAACTAATTCTACTGTTGGGACATATGTCTTATTGTGTGATAATTATTTCAATTTGTTTCCATGCATGTACCATGTTGAAATACTCCCACATTGGTGGCATGCTGCCATCAATGTACCTGCATGCTGTTGTAAAGACCACTGTGGTTCCATATATGCATGTGTTCTGTTTGCTATGCAACTGTTCCATATCTGGTGTTTAGATTAATGGGAATATCTATGCATGCTGTTATACCTAATCCTGGAATGTGTTGACTATTACTAACCCACATATGTTGATAACATTTAAACACCATAGCACATTTGGGAAGGCCGGTCCTGGTGGACCCACTTGTCCCACCTCAGCTGGCCATGGCACCAGGCACCAGCACATCTGGGGCCCAACTCGGGACCTCCTCATCTGTTAGTCCTGTACCACCTTTGGGAAGAACTGCCTTAGGGGATGGGGCTCACCCCCCTGGGAGCAGGCACAGACAGGAACTTGTCACCCGTCACCAGGTCCAGGTCGTGGTGCGTAGTGAGCTCCCCAGGGAGGTCGGAGATCTGCTATGCCAGCTTGAGGGTCATGTGTCACAACTAGAGGATCGGCCTGGCCCTCCTACTCAGCCCCCAGCACAGCCACCTTCGGGGGTGTGAAAGTGCAGTGATGACTACCCATGGGTGGGGACCTCAGTCCCACTGTTTCCACTAGGGGACTCATGGGCTTCCGATTTCCAAACACCTGTCCCCATCAAGGTGTTTACCCCCCACATGTCATATACCACCCCTGTATGCATCTTGTCTTGTCTGTTAACCTACCCAACCTACCTCCCCAAATATACCTATTATCTCCCCCAACATTCCACTCTCACCTGAAAAAGAAAAGGGCAATTTATTCCCAAAAAAAAAAAATCTCACCCCATACATAACTGTCCATTTTGCACACATGTCCACTGTGTAATCTGGTCTAATTGGCTTAACAACATATTATTGTTGTCCTCACCCCTCTCTCAGGGGTATGAGTGTCCCAAATCTATCTCCAAATTCAGGGTATATGCACAGCTGCTGCTGTAGAAGAAATGGGCAGCTATGGACCTTCCCTACACCCTTTCTTCACATCCCTAGCTATTTTCCCTACTGTCTTTCCCTCTTTGTGCCCCTTTTTTGCCACTTTCCTATCAACCCTTTTTCATTTCTTTTAAAGAAATGAGCACAGTGGTAAGTGAGAGCAGCAGTAAGTGGGTTTAAGCCTGTTTGTGCGGGGGTAAGCAATGCTTACAGAGGTTAAGCAATTGAGAAGCTAAATCAGTATAGGAAACTGTAACCAGAAGTTAGCCATGCTTACCTCCGCACAAATCCACTTAAAACTGCTTAAAAGTGCCTTAATCACTCTGTCTCCAACGGCTCTTGTTCTGCCCAGCAACACCCTGCACACCATAGCCAATGTGATTTACAACTAAGCCATGTCACATATACATAACCCTGCTGTTTTCACAAACATATCATTCAGAACAGTCATTCAACAGTACAGCAAATGTATTTAAACATGTAGAGGTATCTATTTATTTATGTATTTATGTATTTTACATTTGTTAACCGTGTTAGTCTGAGCTTTTGGCTCATTTTCAGCAGAGAACCGGGGAGAAAAGCTCCTCACTGAATAAAATGTAACAAAGTTCCATTACAGTCAGCAAAATGCTACTATCAGGTTACAATAGCATGTGTGTGTATATATATTTCTATCTAAACAGCTATATAAATTTATATATATATATATATATATATATATATATATATATATATATATATATATATATATATATATATATACACACACACACACACACACACACATGGTTCCCCTTCACATGACAGAAGTTCTGTAAACTCGAAATTCATAAGCCCGAAACCAGAATCTCGAATTTACAAAACCTCGAAAATGGGAAGGAGAACTAAAAAAAAAAACAGACACCTTTCTAATGTTTTTGCAGGGGGGCTTTGACCCCCTGCACACCCCCCCTACTTAAATATTCTTACTCTGAGATCGCACTACAGCGGGGAACAGGGAAATCTTCCGGTTTGCGCTATATGCGTAAGCGCAAACTGGAAGATTTCCCTGTCCTCCGCTATAGTGCGGTCACGGAGCATTTAGATTTAGCTGCGAGGATGCAGATGGACCTTGCCTCTTGCAAAAAGGTAAGTCAACTCTTTTTTCTTAAGCTCTAAACTTCCCATTCACAATTTAGAGTGAATGGAAGTTCAAGATTCTGGGCTCGAGCTTATGGGTTTCGAGCTTCCATTCATTTGATTTTGTGAAGGGGAACCATACACACATATACATACCTACACACATATATATATATATATATATATATATATATATATATATATATATATATATATACACACATATGCATACATCTATAGATATATATGTGTGTGTGTATATATATATATATATATATATATATATATATATATATATATATATATATATATATATATATAAATCCACAGATAATAGTGAAGCTAGGAACCACAGAGGACACAATCCAATAATCCAGGACACTTTTTATTGATTTAGCGCTTTCGTCAAGATGAAAGACTTCATCAGAATAGCCATGTTTGCTAAAACACATCTTTAAATAACCCACCCCCAACTCACATTGGTAAAAGAAAAACATCACTTCCTCCAAAAAATAAACATCACTTCCTCCAAAAATAAACAGTAAGAAAAACTTTTAAAAGGAGGGTGGCCTAATGGTTAAGGTGTTTGCCTTACAAACATAAGGTCTGGGGTTTGAGTCTCACAAGAGATAATTGGCTAGGCTTAAAATGGCTCGCAAGTGCAGTTAGCTTAGTACTAATCTATGAACCTAAAATATTTTTAAAATATTTGGTATACCGCTGATAAAATGATTACACAACAAAAACAGCATAGATTGCACATTCTTGATAAAAAATACTTGCACATTACAAAAACATCATAGATTTCAGTTTAAGTACTAAACTAATAGAGACTCTGTCTGAGTCCAGGAGCCTGACAGACATTTGTTCTAATCTGCCACTTAAGCTCCATGAACTCTAAAAATTCATCCAAGAGACCCCCCCGGGACCTAAGTCAACTTGGTCGACGATGAAAAATTTTAAAGCATGCAGTGGGTGAAGGCTAATGTGCCTGTACAGTGTGTTATTTTCATTCTTATGTTTAATATCATATGTATGCTGGTAAATCCTTTGTCTCAGTGCCCTGATTGTTTTTCCTACATAGTAGGCATCGCAAGAATCACATAATGCGACATAAACAACTCCTTTGGAGTAACAATAATGTTTCCTAGGTATAGTGACATACCCATAATTTTTGATTTTAATTTTGTTTGTGTCAGTCGTATATGGGCACTGTGGGCACCTACCAAATCTGTAACTGCCACCCTGATCTGGTTTTATATTGCATCTTTCCAGTAACCCTTTCAGGAAAGTTTCCTTTTTATAGACAATCTGCTGCCTCTTGCCCAGTTTATTATGGACATCAATGTCCAAACTAAAAATTGCCCAGAGCGTCACCACATTCTCTTTGATGTCGTAAAAACTGACGTTGAAAGGCAAAATAAATGCCCTACTAAATATGTCAGATTTCTCCTTATACGAAGGCCCCCTCAGCCCATGAAATAATAGAGGGCTAAAGTTACCAAGTTCTCTCTTGGTAATAACTTTGTCAGCTATACTGCTGATAAAGTTTTCAGGATACCCTCTCTTAATTAACATGCTCTTCAATACTCCGTATTCTCTTAAAAAGTCATCAAGTTGTGAAACCATCCTGGCTAGCCTGACATAATGCCCTTTTACCAATGCCTTCTTTTGATGTACAGGGTGCCAACTAGAAAAGTGCAACAATGAGACTGTATTTGCTGGCTTGCAAAATAAATGGGAGGTAAAACTCTTCATGGCATAGTTCTTCTACACAGTCACATCAAGATAGTTCAAAATATCCTTGTCTTTGTTCATAGTGAGTCTCAAAATTTGGTGGTCCCATTGATGAATGTGAAAAACCTATTCAGGTCATTTTCACCTCCTTTCCATAAAAGGACAATGTCATCCAGGTAACACTCGTAGAGCACCCAGAGGTCACTGAACTCAGAGTTCATGATGAACAAATCCTCCCATTGTGCCAATACAATGTTGGCAAATGTTGGTGCACAGCTGCACCCATAGCGACACCGGTTCTTTGTTTAAACAGGTGTCCCTCAAAGCTGATAAAGTTGTTCTCCAGGACAAGCTCCATACATGCCCGAATGGTTAGAATAGTCTTATGGTCAAAAGGTGTCTTCATACAAAGATAGTCATAAAACCATTTGAGCCCTACGTCATTTGGGATCACCGAGAACAAGTCACACACATCTATTGTAACAAATATCAGGTCTTCGTCAAACATTTCAGGTTTAATTTTCCCTAGAAAGTCCCAAGAATCTCTAATAATGAATTTTCTCCCATCCAGTACATGTTTGACCTTATTGTCAACGTATTTCACTAGGAAAAACATCTTAGAGGCCCTAGCATCCACTACAGTGTGAAGGGGGGGGGGTTAGTGATGGACTTGGGTATTTTAGAAATCCCAAATATTGTTGGGATCCTAGGATGTTTTATATACAGGTACTCGTGTGTCTCTATTGATATCTGACCATTAAGTAGCAGTTGTTCAGTATGTAAGTCAATGTTTCTATATGCGATATTCAGTTCATTGCGAGAGACTTCTACATATGTATCACTGTATAAAAGCTCCAACATCCTGCTATTGTAATCATCAAGACCCATCAATACTAATCCCCCCCACCCTTGTCCGGTTTCATAAATCTTGTCTCTCTACAGTCCAAAATGTCCTGTAGGACCACTGCCTCACTTGTAGTCCAGTTGTGATGTATATTAGGATTCCTGTTCTGTACCAGCCCACTGATTTCTTTGTCACATAACATCTCAAATGTTTGTACTGTGGGGTGTGTAGAGGGCATAAAGATACTACGTCTATGTAATGTTACTTGGTTCAAGGCCAGGCTATCTAAAGAAAAATGTAGTGCTAAATTCAGCTTCCTAGTGTATAACTAAAGTTGTATAATAGTGTCCACAATGTTGAAATTAGTAGCAGGGACAAAATTCAAGCCTTTAGAAAAAAATTTAGACCATTCAACAGTGACCATCATCTGACTGTATTTATAAATACTAAAATCACCAGCCAAATTCTTAATAATAGTGCAATAAGCATTATCAAATTCTCCACTGAGGCTCATTGTTTCCGGTAGTTGTTCCATCTCCCCCTCCACTGGCCCTGATAGTTGTTCTGATAGTTGTTCTGGCCATATCTCCCATTGTCTTGTCTCTCCTTCTGATTCATCAATCGTTCTGACCTCCTCAGAGGTGGAGGGTCTAAAGGGGTATCAGTACATGTGTTACTAGATTCAGAATTGTCAGCATTAATGTCAGCATTGTATTCCTCATACCTATCATGCCACCCCCCTTGTTGACCCTGTGGCAAGGTCTGCGTATGCTCTCCCCGCCTCATAGTCACCCAGATCCCTTAGTAGTTTCTTTTCCTTGCGTGTTTTTAACTCACACAGCTCATTTTCTACATTACTAAAAAACTTGTAAAAATCAGCTTGTTTGTATTCAAACAGTAAGTCATTTTTAATACTGCTATCCAGTTTATCTATGTCTCTTACTAACATTGCCATTTTCTGGTTGTTGTCACCAACCAAAATATGTAACAGTTCACAACTCTGCTTATTAAAAAACACAATTAAGTCTTTATATAATTATGAACCCTTTACCTGTCCTGTAGGGTATTCCCACATTCGGAGCCCTTTGGGGATCTGTTCATGCTTGATACACTCCAATAAATACTCATTCTCCAACTGCAGCTTCTTGTATTTGGTCAACAGTTCCTTAAATTGATGAAATTGCTGTTCTAAACTGCTGACAGCATTAGAAGAGTTTGCGCCATGTTTTTCAAGCTGAACTCTGTTTTTTAGCCACTGCTCAACCAAAAATGCTGTGATGGCATTACCCAAAGGTCCCTGACTGTTGCAGGGTTGGGAAATGGCTCCAAACACATTGTTTTGAGAAAGAGTCCCAAAATTCTGCCTGCTGTTATCAAGCAAATGAACCCTTTGAGCTGGGGTGATGTCAAACTGATCGGAGCTTTGTGTACCAGTGATGTTTCCACTTGCTAAACAGTCCGACCCATTTTTGTTTAGTAAAAAGTCAACTTTCTTAGTTAAATCAGTCACAGTATTTGCAAGTGAAGAAATCGACTTCAAAATGGCTTATAAATCAGCGCCCTCAGTACTCCCAGGCTGTTCACTGTCATCCATTGTAAAACCAAACCAAAAACAGAATGACCAAAACTAAATAAATCCACAGATGACTAGAAACCACAGAGGATACAATCCAATAATCCAAGACACTTTTTATTGATTTTAGTGCTTTTATCAAGGTGAAAGACTTCATCAGACTAGCCATGTTTGCTAAAACACATCTTTAAATAACTCACCCCCGACTCACATTGGTAAAAGAAAAACATCACTTCCTGTATATACAGATATATATCTATAGATATATGAGAGAACATAAATACATTTATGATCACAGGCACCATTAATGGGGGTGAGAGGGCCCAAGCTAAATACGTCTTGTACGTATTGAGATTACTCCCCCCACAGCCAGTCTGCCCTGCAATACAATACCAACTGTTGCAAGTCCCATAACCAGGGCCCAACACAACATGGGCACAAGATGTTAACAGTAATCCATCCCACCTTTATGATATTAGGCTGGTATCAATAACATATCATGCAGTACAGTCTGGCTACCATATGGAATGTACAATGTGGAAGCAATAAACACTCCTAAGATACATATACACACACATATATGCATATATATATGTATATATATATATATATATATATATATATATATATATATATATATATATATATATATATATAATATATATATTATATATATACATATAGATATAGATATATATGTAACTACACATACACAGAGATATGTACAGGAAGATACATATTTAGAGGGTGCACACCGTACAGAACAGCCAGTATTCCTACAGTTGCCACCTTATCAAATGGACACAGTAACAGTCACCCATACAAAAGACAATTGTTGCCTGAAACATATACCCACAGAGAGGTCAGAGGATATAACACTGCACACAGGTATGCATACACGAGAAAGCTTTATTTGTGTACTATTACAGTTGTATATGCCATGTCATATAGCTGTTTAGACTTTGAAATACATATAAACAGATTAGTGCAACTCTCAAACAGATAATTTAATACAGTATTCCGGAAAGCATAACATATGTTGCAGTCCAGGCCAAGGCCTTCAAGTAGTACAACAGTAAAGACAGACTGGGCCACAGGATAACAATCAGTCAACAGTAAGTAATGCAGATGTATAGTCCAGCAGCCTCTAACTACACTCTGTATGCAATCCCTAGGGGGAAAAGACTTCACTTGACACAATGGGATGTATCTGTTACATACCAAGGCATAATTGAAACCATCACAATCACACTGACAAACAGAACAGTCTGTATGGCAGGAAGCAGTAGGCCAGCATTTTCCCAAGGTGACTTGTATGGTAATGTACATCCAGACACCTTAAGACAGCTTACTCTTGATATCCCTCACATGTTGTAACAGCCTAGGTCATTTATGGTGCACCCCCCATAGACTGACATACAGGGGTATATACCACTGTTACATACACTGACCTCTGGACTGCAAAAGGGCAAACATGTATTGTGCAGATGAAACCCATACATATATGGACCAAACCCCACAATATGTGTGGGGGTCACAACAGCAGTGGAATGATGGCAGGAATGGCAGCATGACATACTCACAGTATGGTTTATGTTCATGCTTGCCAATACACCAGTCATGTAATGGCTATGGCGACTCCATGCACATATCTAACACACCTACCCATAATGCATGCCATACATGTTCATGTATTGTTGCTGTTAACTGCACTGCATCACAGTGGTGACAATGATGGGGTATCGAAAGGGTATGTCAGACACCAGCAAGATAACTAACATCCTGTCATTGCAAAATGTGTCCACAGGGATGAACATAATGGTGGGACACATTGTCTACAGTAGGGACATGTGTGAAACATCACACTTATACAGTGCTACAACAGTGTATATACCAGTATTACAATGGTAACTGTTACAGATCTACACTATGGCATATCATAATACTGTGGTCCACAACCCTTAACACCTGCAATGTGGTCCCAACATGAGCATTGAGAATGTAATACTGAACCGTAGGTTAGGGCAGCAAATACTGAACCGTAGGTTAGGGATATCCAGAGTAAGCTGCCTTAAGGTGTCTGGATGTACATCACAAACACTGAAAGCATATGTGTGCACACACTCCAGAGAAAATATAGTGGAGGCAGCTGTTGAGGTACTGCCTGCATGCATTTGTCATGGAAATGCACTGTTCAGCAAATACACGTCCCCAATGTCACACCACGTAGTGGTCAGCTGTCCAAGATGTTTGACCATCAAATGTGCACACTTACCTGCAACAGAGGCAGGTGTGGCTTGCACACATCTTACATGACATGGCATGAGCCCCATACCCAACAGGTAGCACCCATGAGCTGCACATGTAGCCATACCTCACCATTGCATATGCCATGGCAAACAGTGCAGACAGTCATATATGTGGCAAGGATGTATGGGACAGGAATGATGTAGGAAATAAACAGATGGCCACCCTAGACAAATGCTGTCTCATGTAGCAAACTGGTCATGTGGGCTGCCCACTAACATGCCTCAACACTGAGGGGGTAGCAGAAATGTCCAGCAAGTACTGGCTGTGTGGTACCCATGTCAGCAATTGCCTGGACTCTGCAAGCATGTGGCCTGTGGGTTAGGGTAAACAGATGTGATAGTTGTACCACAGGAAACATCAGCCAGGCCTTTCTACAGGTAGTGTATGCATAACAGGAGGGCTCCCCAACAGTCATGTATTGCAATGTGTACTGGTGTACCATGACCATGTTGGAAACCTACAGACAGTATTATGTAAGATACAAGTGCTGCACAATCAATGCCATACCCCACCTCAGGCCACCATCCCCATCTGTACTGTGCCAGTGCCAGTGTACATCTGTATGTTTGCCAGTCATTAGCTGGTACTAGGCTGTTACATGTGGTGTTCAGTGTTTGAGACACTGCAAACTGACACATATGTGTAGGCCATAGTTGTCAAGCATCTGCAAAAAGGCTGAAGGTGGGGAGGGTGTGTCATCATGACACACCAGTGCACTGCAGCAGGGATCCTAAGGATGCTAAGAATAGCTGTATCAGCACACAGTCAGGTTCAGGAACTGTGGCAGACATAACCCTAATTCCACAGCAATAGTGACGGCAGTGTGTGAACTCCAAGGGATGTGCACATGAGTAGACCTTGCAATCATGCAGAGTTGGGGGACATCTGTAGGGCAGACTGACCATATACTGGCTAATGCAGATGGCCCATGCTAGTATACCACTGCCAGTAATAGTGACTGCTGTAGTACACATAACAATAGGTGCATCAAACCGACGTGATAAGGGCATGCACACATTCCCACCCACAGAGTGTATGCATCACGGTCAGCATCTGCACACCTAACACATATGTTAGACACTGCATGTGAATGTACAGGACATATGTCACATATCAGGCTCATGCAATGTTAGTATATGCAGTGATGTGATCCCATGACATATCAAGGAAGAGTGCATCATATCAATAAGGGTGAGTACACTCCCCATAGCCACGATAAGGTTTGACAGTTGTCAGTGTAACAGTATCGTATTGGTCATACATGCACCACTGATGTTGAGATCTGCAAACCAGACATCAGGCATTCACAAATGATATCTGTCCACATATCATCCCAGGTATGCATCGCTCAAACACATAGGGGCTGTGAGCATTAGAGCAGACATAACTGACACAGTAATACACATTCAGCAATGGTTTGTACACCTGTGAAGTTTGGTGCACAGTACATGGCAGGGTGCAGAACACGTGCACAGCAATACTGTGTACATGGGTGCAGGGTTTTCCAGAAGAAGGGGCATCACCTACTAACACAGCCCATGCATCACACACATGTATACTGTTGCTAGAATGGATTGACTATAGCTACACTGCATGCTGTTGAGTACCATATGTTATGCATATTGACAGATAGGTAATGGGAGGACTGTGTGTACTATCTTTGTGCAACCTCACCTGTGTGTGTGTGTGTGTGTGTGTGTGCGCGCGCGCGTGTGTGTGTGTGTGTGTGTGTGGTTAAGTGCAATATAGTGGAGTGGAGGAGGTTTGATGCATGTAGGATGTGTGTCTGTGTGCATGTGTGTGCTTGTTTGTGTGGGTATCCATGTATGCACATGTGTGATTGTGGGGTTGTTAATACAGCAGTATTTCCCTTTAGAATTGTGCAGTACATGGACATGGACTGACACATGAGACACCAGGAATACTTGTCTGATATGTAATCACATGGCAGCTGATAGTATAATAAGGTCTGTAGCATGGAACATGCATTGTGAGGAAAATTAGACACCAGGTATACTCTTAATATTGCAATCAACAGAAAGGTGAACAACTACCCAAATATGCAGCACTACAGATGTATTGGGGAATTACTAGACAACACCAGGGAGTGTATCCGTATATTACTGTTGTCCACATGATAAGTTGATTGAGCAGCAGATCTGGCATGTACTGAGCAATAGTTACGTATGACACTCCAGTGCGTGACATTATGGAGTAAAAGTAGTAGCCCCTAACATATGGGGGCCATGCACACGATGTCCGGACATACCCAAGGTGAACACTGGATGACAGCAGTGAGGCCATGTAAAACCTACTCCACTCAAGTCAAGAAGGTAATAGAGTAACAGGTCTTGTGTTGTGATCACTCGTCTAGGCATTTAGAGGAATGATACGTTAATGAGAGGTATTAATGAGTGTATGTTACCAAGTGTGATGCAGGATGGGGAACTTATGTGAATATACGTGGGACTGTCTGTAAACTCAGGGACAGGTAGCTATTATAACAGAATTTTAGTGTGTGTGTGTGTGTGTGTGTGTGTGTGTGTGTGTGTGTGTGTGTGTGTGTGTGTGTGTGTGTGTGTGTGTGTGTGTGTGTACTGTTATGCAATGCTGTACAGGTCTTAAAGTGCGTTTCTTGTTTTCCCCCACAAGTGGCAAGGTGGGTCAGGGGCCCTCCTGCATGCAATCTGATGTTGGTGTCCATACAGACACTGAAGATGATGATAGGACTGTTGAGGCATAGGCAGGGTTGTCAGAGGCTGAAACTGTGCATTCATTTGACAACCCCCTCTTAGCCATCTACTCTTGCCTGGGAAAGCACTGTCAACAGTAGTAATGCCATGATACACTACATGTCAGTGTGACAGCATGTAACCTGGGTTACTACCCTTGTATGTAACACATTCACATGGATAAGAATGATGTACAGGTCTTATATACTTGAGTGTCCAGACATGACACTCACACCCCTTGCTACTGTAATGATGGCACATAGATGCATGTTTTGTACATGGAATTACATACACTTAATACAGATGTCATTACCCTGCTATGTTATCAGACTGGGATGTGAGCACTGGTTACTGGGGCTGAGCCATGCTTCGCAGGTGTGAGCATTGCTGCAATATAACAGCTGAGCACATTTACACACTGGTAAGCAAAGCCTACATGGTGTAAGCGCTCGTATGTTTAACCATACCTTAGCAGCGCTTAGCTTCACACAAACCCATGCAAAAGCACTTAAAGCTGCTCAAAACTGCCTTAACCACTCTGTATCCAACAGCCCTTGTTCTGCCCAACAACAAAATAAACAGCCCTTGCAAGTCTTGAACCCAGGACCCTGTACACTATAGTCACAACAGTTAACCACTACACCATGGCAGCTGTAAAGCCAGCTGTTGTTTTTCCAATATATCTGTCAATACACATATTGCTTTGACTTCCACAATTGTGTAGTACTTGTTAGTGATATTACTGTTGCATCACATATGTTGTTATATCTAAATATACACATATTAGATACATACATTGTGATACATCTGGGAAGGTATACACAACCGTAATGTTTACACATGACAAGGATATGGATATATACATATACATATGTAGATATATGTCTACATGTACATACACATATATATTCATATATATGTATTTCTACACATCTGTATAATGCATCATTTATATGGCAATTTTTAGATCTCCCTGTATAAATATATATATATATATATATATATGTGTGTGTGTGTGTGTGTGTGTGTGTGTGTGTGTGTGTGTGTGTGTGTGTGTGTGTGTGTGTGCATGCACATCCTATGTGTAAAGATATACCTATTTATGTCAATATATATGTAGATATCTCTAACTTTATGTGCATACATATCTAATCAGATATACCTATTTATGTCGCTATATATGTAGATATCCATAACTATCTGTGCATATATATTTATATATCTGTATATGTGTAGACATATATAGCTGTGTATATGTATATATTTGTGTTTGTATATATATATATATATATATAGGTTCATAGGTTCATAGGTTCATACTAGGCTATCTGCCCTAGGGCATTTATGTGTTTGGCTTTAAGCACCCATTTTAAAATAATTTTTGCTATTTTTTTTTTTTTGTGTATAGTGCCCTCTGTCTAGTGACACAGGTGATGATGAAGTGATAGCTACGATCTCCCATCCACGGACTCTGCCTAACCTGGACTGGGATTTTATTCCAGAGTGAACAGCATGTCCTATTTATTTCAGTGCTGAGGTTCAAAGTCTCTTGGCCCTAGCTTTCGATGGATTTGGATTTTCTGAGGTGCAGCATGTCCATTAATTCCGGTTTGGACATGGCTTTACGCGTCAGGCACAGGATCGCCCTGAGGCAGGGTATGCCACTGAGTAGAGCTGATCCTCTTGGTGAGGTACTTTTGGGTTCTTTCCAGTTGCTGCAGGTGTCTGGCATTGTACTCAATTATGGGCCTGATGAGGGATGAGTAACGATGACCTCCCCTGATCTAGATGTGAATCCCTTCATGATTAGGTGGGTTATATAAAATGTTTTATATATATATATATATATATATATATATATATATATATATATATATATATACACATATATACCCATATATGTATGTAGATATGTATATGTGTATATATCTATATATATATTTTATATATATATATATATATATATATATATATATATATATATATATATAGACATATATGTTTACCATATGTCCAGAACATGGAGTGGAGTCCTACCTCAGCACCAGTAGTCCCAACCTTTTAGGGCAAGGGGATGTCATGTATGTATTGCAAGTATATATGTAGACTGTTGCTACTCTAACAGGGGTTGTCTTAACAAACATGTTGTGCGTGGGAGGTCACATCTGGTTTTACATGTACGCCATTGGTTACTGACAGACATCCTAAGGACACCATAGTACAGTACCACTGCTAGCACAGTAATGATTCCGTGGAATACAGCAGAGATATGACCAATATATGTGGACAGTCTGGCACTCTGTGGTCAGTCCAGAGGTGTACACAGATCCCCTTCATGTGGGGCATGTGAACCACTCCTGACAATGTGGATGTTAACAGCCATTTACATGGGTATATCATGTAAATACTGGACTACATATGCCTAGACAGTTTATGCATTCACACACGCCAGTCTGTCCTAACACATAATACCTGGTGGTGCAGAGGTCACATGGTCACATACTACCCAGTAGTTAGTGACATCCATCTGTACAGAATCCCACTGCTTTGTCAGAAATACACAACAGTTAAGGTGGCCTGGCAGCAGTATGTCCCGCAAATAACTGGACATAACAGCACACTAGCAGCTTAGTGTAATTACCCAGTGTGCTGTTATGTCCTGGAAGATATCTATAACTATATGTGCATATATATCTAAACAGATATACCTATTTATATCTATTCATATGTAGATATCCATAACTATATGTGCATATATATCTATATATCTGTATATGTGCAGACATATATAGCTGTGTATATGTATTATATATATATATATATATATATATATATATATATATATATATATGTATGTGTGTGTGTGTGTGTGTGTGCGTGTGTGTGCGTGTGTGTGTGTGTGTGTGCTTGTGGATTGACGTCATAATCTCGAAATACTGAAATCTTGAATTTCAGTTTTTCAAAGACCATGAAATCGAATCAACACAACACCGAAACACCAAAACTGTGAAGCGCAAAACCGCAAAATTCAAAACACCTAAAACACAGCACACACCAGACCACACATATACCACAACACCCACATCACAACATAAACAAACAAAACAACACACATCCACAAACCTTCAACATTGCACCCCCCACACACCCCCTACTTATATATACTAACTCCAAGATCACACAAACAGTAAACAAAAGCAAACACACACACACATTCTACAGTCCCTGACACACACATTACACATACCAGCACACTCACATACACTCAAACTCCCATGCAAAACCCTTACAGAATACTCACTTACCTGACATAACACCTAAATCCACACATGGCACTGCATACCATCCACATACAATTCCAGACATTATGTAGTGTAAAGCCATAACCGCAAATTCGAGATATTCAAATTCGTGATTATGCACTTTCGTTATTTTCAGAATTTGACTTTATAGTCTCGAGATACTGAAATTCGATATTTCAGTATTTCAAGATTATAAAGTGTTTCCGTGTTTGTATATGTATATATATATATATATATATATATATATATATATATATATATATATATATATATATATATATATATAGAGAGAGAGATGTACATATATATATATATATATATATATATATATATATATATATATATATATATATATATATACATATATGTATGTAGATATGTATATGTCTATATATCCATATATATATATATATATATATGTTTACCATATGTCCAGAACATGGAGTGGAGTCCTACCTCAGCACCAATAGTCTCAACCTCTTAGTGCAAGGGGATGTCATGTATGTATTGCAGGTATATATGTAGACTGTTGCTACAGTAACAGGGGTTGTCTTAACAGACATGTTGTGTGTGGGAGGTCACATCTGCTATTGACAGGTATGCCATAGGTTATTGACAGACATCCTAAGGGCATCATAGTACAGTACCGCTGATAGTACAGTAATGATCCTGTGGACTACAGCAGAGATATGACCAATATATGTGATCAGTCTGGCACACTGTGGTCAGTCCAGAGGTATACACAGATCCCCTTCATGCGAGACATGTGGACCAAGCCTAACAATGTGGATGTTAACAATCATGTACATGGGTATATCACGTAAATACTGGACTACATATGCCAACACAGTTTATGCATTCACACACACCTGTCTGTCCTGACACATAATAACTGGTGGTGCAGAGGTCATATGGCCACATACTACCCAGTAGTTAGTCACATACATCTGTACAGAATCCAACTGCTTTGTCAGAAATACATAACAGTTATAGTGGCCTGGCAGCAGTATGTCTTGAAAATATCTGGACATAACATCACACTGGGTAATTACACTAAGCTGCTAGGTATGTAACAAAGCACTGTGCAAACTACAGGCAGACTGCCACACCACTGGCCTACATTTTGTATGGGGGAATACACATGTACCTGCAAATATAGCAGGCTGTACATGCATGTCACAGCACAGAGTAACAGACACCTGTGAGAAAGTGCATACCCACAACCAATGTGAACACAGCCACAGTCGCATATGGTATGCAAGCTTAATATGACACTATATGGACTGTTTGATAAACACCATCCTCATATGTGCCACTTACATACTAACCCTACATAAACTGGGTCACAACACACTGTGGTCCAGTGCATGTCTGTGGTATGGGACACGTGTGTGTCTGGCCCTACAAACATATGAGCTGATAGAGTACCATACACTGGACCAGCATGTAACATCAGATAGAACAGGACTAAGAATAATGACATCTACCACAGTCTGTGCACAGACCAAGGTACGTATTCACAATACACATACTATCGACAATCACCATAAGTACACAGACCCCACTACTGTACACACAACTGCAGAATGCCCAGGTTATGTCCTCAGAAATAACCCCTACTATACATAACATGTCTAGCAGTCTGATATCTGACTGGCTAGTATCATGTATGATGTCAATAAATAATGGTGTACAGAACATATGCACATCTTACTGCATGACATATGTACAAAGGTTGACAAACTTGTGGCTGGAGCCACAAACACTGGGCCAATATTGGCATGTTGCTGTGATACCCTCATACATTTGCTGTTGTAGCAGGGTTTGTTGTGACATATGTCCTATGAGGGATATGAAGTCAGTAACTCTCGTGGCTGTCACCATGTACTGACTGCAATCCTCAGACTATGCTTCTGCAGTTCTAAAATAGGTAATCTGTGAGTAAAACAAGAAACATAAGACTCCAAACACTGCCCAGTCTGCAGATAACCCTACAGGTGGGAGTTTCCTCAAACACATAACACTGTCATGACAGGTATTAAATCATGTAGACCAGCCATATCCACACAAACCCTGTTAAACCAACATTACTCCAAATGCAGAGCAGCAACACTTACATTCTGAAGTCATGTCTGGCACATCTCCCTTCTGTTTGTTGGCCTGTCTCCACAGTGTATGTTGTTAGAGGTATATCCTAATACCATCTGTGATGCTGTTTGCCAAACACAGACATGAGGTCCTGCTCACAGTGAATGAAAAGGCCCAACACCCAAATGATGTTCCTAGGTATAGGAGTGTGTTTCCATGCAATTTGCTATGGGAATGTTAGCACAGCTGTTCCACAGGCAATCAGCTAGTGGGAGACTGCAATTAATGCAAAGGCCATCAGCTGATCATGTGCATCACTTACAAAACACAAGCTGCTGCCTAAGCAAAGCAGTTGTACTTCTCCACATCCACAAGAGAGGGAGTGAGAGAGACAGACAGAGCAAAGTAAGACAGGGAGTGGGTGGGAGAGTAAAACCTAAGCATGTTTATGTCACACACTTATTAGTATGGGGTTTCAAACCCCTGCCTGACTATGTATTGCTATCACATGTCTATGCAGTTACTGCATGTGCCACCAAGCTTACATGTTTGGGAGCTGTACAAAGGTATATATGATGGTGAGTGACATCTGCAACAATGATATGGGAGGGATAAGGTAGGTGTAGTACACATGCCTGTCCACATGAACAGGTGTCAATCTCGACACAGCCACACTTTCTCAGGGACTCACACACATTAACACAGTTGGCAGGGTCAGGATTAGACCTCCTAACTAGCTACGCAGGTATCACATGCACCACAGGGGTTATCAGGATGATATATGGGCAAAAAGTATGTGAAGATGCCTAACATCAGAAGGCATGCTTCAGTAGGCCAGTGGAAGGTGTACTGAGTGTGAATGGGGTCGAAATCATTATACTCCACAGACACACACACACACACACACACACACACACACACACACACACACACACACACACACAGAGACACAGGTTGCCAGTACTGACATGCATGGGTGCATTGCTTCACAGGTGTGTAGTGGCTGACTGTGCCAGAAGGCTGTACAAAGCTAGGTAAAGGGTATACCTTGGCGTCAGGCCATATGAAAATGGTATGCAGTGTGGCTCAGGGGTGTAGTCTGGATTGGCCCATACAGGTGGGTATTGTATTCACCATCCAGTCATCTGGGTTACTATTGTGGGTGGCCAGTGCTGTGCAATGCTTGCCATGTATGTGTTCTATAGTCCATGACATGGACGGTGTCTAGGATGTGCACACATCCCATGTGCATGTTCTGTGACACGTGGAAGTGTACTTGGGGTGTCTGGGGCATGTTGTGTACACAGATTATCATCAGATGTGCCATTCCTCGCCTCATGTGGTGAGAACTGGAAATGGACACCAGGTTAACCCTGCACCTACATTGACAGCATGATACAGGTATTCCATGGTGTCAGTGACATCTGTCCATACAGGGCATGTGTTTAAGGCATGGCATGTCCTTTGTGGGTTACATTTGATGGCACTACAGTTGTTTCAGGCATCCAGTGGGGAACATAGTGAAGGATCACTGTATGCAATTATGTGCCTATTGTAGTGACAGGACAGGGTGCCATGCCCTCTGTAGTCCACTGCAATCACGGTTACTATGGTTACCATGGTTACTATCTGTGGGCAATATGCAGGGAACTACCAACAAAGTGGTTTTGCCTAGCTGAGTGTATTTGTGTATAAGACATGGGTAGAGAGTGTTATCTGGGTAATACAAGAGTTGCTAAATTGCTCGCCAGGCCTTGATGTCACATGTAGGGGTATGGATTGTCAACCCCAGCCTGTCTGCTGTTTGACATCTATTATCCTTGTAAGGTGGACATTGTGACATGTAATAGGCCCACCATGTAAGAAATTTACAAAACCCGCTCCACAATGAGTCTAGTTGTTACACACCCACAGCCACCTCCACACAGGATACGAGTGACAAACACAGACACACACACACACACACACACACACACACACACACACACACACACACACACACACACACACACACACACACACCAAGTCTCACAGTTGCCATGTCTGGGATTGAAACTCCTACCTAACTAGTACATCATACTACAGCATTACGCAGTTATAGAACATGCTACAGAGATTACTGGACTATTCCTTCCCCAAAGGTGTATTTCAATGTGAATGACATCAGCAGGTTTGCCAAAGAAGGGCAATGGAGGTTTTAGTGACTGGGAATGGCCTCAAAAGCATTGCTCCCTACACAGACAAACAAACATCCACACATGCCATGTCTGGGAATATAACTCCTACCTATCTAGTTTATCACACTACAGCATTATGCAGTTATAGGATGTGCCACGGAGATTACAGGACTACTCCTTCCCCAAAGGTATATTTCAAAGTGAATGACATCAGCAGGCATGCCAAAGCAGGGCATTTGAAATTGTAGTGAGTGTGACTGGCCTAAAAAGCATTGATCTCTACACAGGCAAATGCACACACACACACACACACACACACACACACACACACACACACACACACACACACACACACACACAGACACTTGCCACATCTGGCATTAGAACTCCCACCTAACTAGTACATCACACTACAGCATTACGCAGTTATAGGACATGCCACAGAGATTACTGGGCTGCTGCTTCCCCAAAGGTGTATTTCAAGGTGAAGACATCAGCAGGCTTGCCATAGTAGGGCAATGGGGAGTGCAGTGTGTGTGCATGGGCCATAACCCATTCATCTAGAGGCAGATACACCACACTCAGGCACACACAGGTTTATATTCCACAGGTATGTGAATACAACTGCTAGATGACTACTGACTTGTACAGTTATGTTGCACAGTTAGCACTAGCACCACAGACACTATAATGCTGAGGGATTCCAGAGGCAAATGTCTACGGTAATTGACATTTGCACATCATGTGGTTTTAGCCAACTGGATGTGTGCTGGGTGGGACAGGATGGAAGGCTCTTTGTCACTGTCACTCTCTTCTACACATCTATGTATGTGTACTTTTGGCCTATTATAGTGTGTTGTCCTTGGATATATGTGTGTATTCATATCCAATGTGTGTGCAAAGCATGACTGCTGCATACTGAGGAGTGTATACACTAACATATGCGACTGAGATATGTATGGTCCACTGATATTGCCAGACATGGGCTTTATTTCTTTAAGTGTGGGAGCATGCCCAGTATGACTTTCTGTATTGAATGTGTGAATCCATTCCAGGTAGATTGTACTCCAGTACAGACTTTTGTGTTCTACACCTACAGCTAGCAAACTGTTTCTGTAGGATATCTGTAGATCAGTTGACAATATGGGGTCAAAATGGGCAAAGGATAGTGGGTTACTGTAGGTAATTGTGTCTGTGCTGCTTCTGCTACATGGTCCTGGTGTTAGCAGAGATATTCAGACATATGTACTGTTATACACTGTGATGTTTTATGTCATCAAGTACTGTCAGGTAGGCATATTTGCTTGCAGTGATATCCTGGGGAACACAGGATGAATGCAGCTGTGTCCAGTATTGTGGTCAGTAGCCTACATATTCTTGCACACTCATGCCATTCTGGAGGGGAAGCTGCAGACACTTGCTGCTGGGTCTATGTAAATGGTTCAGCACCTTGGTACAATGGTGGCATTGGATCCCATGCTTGTACATCCATTGATGTGGCAGTATGGCCATATCCTGCAATGGCCATGCCTCACAGCTCTTCAGATTCACACAGGTTACCCAGAGGCAGGGGTCATAATTCTGGACATTACCCCTACACATTGTGGTTTACGAGCAGGTTTGTAGCTACCCATTCTTGTGTTTGCAGCCAGGGATAATATGTGCACATGGCTGAGTTTCGGACTTCACACACACTCCATGCCACCCATGCTCCCACCACCCCCACCCCCATTATTCTATCCTCTTCCATACATTATGCGAACATTATCTGATATTTTCCCTATAGTTATCATCTCATCACAGCAGTAATTTGGTGTTGGTCTACAGTTCATGCAGTAGGACAAGGTGGACATGTTACTGTGATTTGTCCACATGGCCTTGCATTTGGGTTCTGTGGACTGTTACGTTGTTATTTGGGAGTCCATGACATAACATACATTGGCAGTATGGGTGAGACACAGGCCTTTGGCAGAGGACTGTATGCCATTTGGTAGTGATGCAGGCCAGCTGTAGCAGGCCATTGCACTCTGTCAGTCCTACAGTCCCAGACTTCAATACGCTATATTCCCCTGGGATGACAGGCTAGGTGTGCAAGGTGTTCATGCCAATACTTTCTGTCAGTATTGATCCAGTCATGTGGATGCTGGCAGGGTGTTGCTTACAGCTAGGGACACACCTGCATGGGACACCTGCTCTGCATGCTGCCTTCTTTCGCTATTGCCATACACAGGTGGGGGTCATATTGTACTCATTCCCAACAGCAGGGATAAGACCGGAGAGGTACCTGTGGGTGGTGGTGGGGTGAGCTGGGTGCATGTGTGCTATGGACACTACTTGCATCTGACTCACAGATATGCATGGGGCATTCCACTTATGCTGACTTGTGTAGAGACATCAGCTATTTCTCAATACATCATTCCTTTGACCTTTGTGGTCTGCCAGTGTTTGGCCAGATGACATTGGTATTCCCTACTACAAACCCAGATAATGTGCTGCAAACCTGTATGTACAATTCCAAGGGTGTGTCCATTTGACAGTTACATATTATACACTGTCTGTCTGGGGTACTTCCCCCTGTGTACTGCTTGTATATCTGGGCCGGCATTCATGCCATGTCCATCTTTCAGATGGTGACACATATTACTTCCAAACATTTACTATGGCACTATGGCTTATTGCTGGAATGTGTTATACTGGGAAGCATTGTGTTTGGCACTGCAATTGTGAGAACTTGGCCCTGTCATCAGCAGTACTGGGTAATGGCCACTAGGACAAACCTCACCATGCATACATACTGATCACTCTCACACAATATACAACACACACCAACCTAACACATGCAGATCTGCATATTGTTCACATAATACAATCTATCCTGCTACCTTGGCCAGCTCAGGTAATCTGTGCTCCACTGTTATTATACCTACACATACATGTTACTACATTTCTACACAGGACTGGGGGGCACACCTGTGTGTTACTACGTGTCTACATAGAATAGGGGGGCACACCTTGCTGTTACTAAATTTCTACATAGGATGGGGGGGCACACCTGACTGTTACTACATGTCTACATAGGATTGGGGGGCACACCTGACTGTTACTACATTTCTACATAGGATTGGGGGGGGCACACCAGACTGTTACTACATTTCTACATAAGATTGGGGGGGCACACCTAACACTTGTACACATTTGCTATGACTGTACTGATATGTCAGGTACTCCATTTCATTCTGTATTCTAACCTATCATGCTGACTAGAGGCATATCAGTGTACTACAGGTCTTAGGTTTGATTGACCTACATTTCAGTTTCTGACTTCTTACCCTTCAGAACTAACATCCCACTGCCTGACCTGTTGTAGTCTGCCTGTGTTGGCCCGGGGGGAGGTTACCCATAGCCATAATTCAGAGGCCTTAGCACAGCCTTTGTTTGTGTTTGTCTACACCTGTCCCACTGGCTGAGACTGTTGTTGGGTATGTGTGCCTCCCTGACTGCCATGTGTGTGTCATATGGACACACATGTGGTCCAGTACATTTCCTACAGTGAGTTTTGTCACTTTGTCTAGTACTGGCTACTATGGTGACACCAGTATTTGTTACAGATCTCATGTTGCCACTACAGGTGTCTACTTCTGCTGGCATCCCATTCAGCCTCCCGATTCCCTTGCATGCTCACATCCATATCATAGATACAAGTAACAACACATACTACTCCATTCGGCAATTGGTAGGAAGATTGACCTTGTGGCTGTGCCAGTACTGAGGATGGTTCTGCAGGGCTGATTATGTCAGATGCACATAGTACACTCCCTATACATGGTTAAGCATAGGTAGCATCATGTCTGGCATCCCTTTTACTGTATGTGCGAGTCAGAGAGAGGTATCATTTCCTGGATCCCTACTGTGTCAGTGTGTGTGCTATGCGTTGCCTCTTTGCCAAGGCTAAGGCATACTGGGCACACCTCCTTCTGCCTACTGGGGCAGGCTCAGGTTGTTCCTCCTCAAAGTCACTCTGTGCCTGTGCAGGCCTTGGCAATGGTGGGGGGCTATGTGGCCCTCCCCCATGCTGTTCCTGCTGCAGCTGTTTCCACAGGATCATATTGTGTAGCATGGCACATACAATGGCAATTTGGGTACATGTAGCTGGTGAGTATTGCAAGGCTTCACCGGATGTGTGCAAACACTGGAACCATGACTTGAGCATCCCAAACACACTCTCTATTATGATTCTGGTCTGTGCGTGTGCCTCATTATGGAGTTCTTGTTTGGGTGTGTGTGCATTTCTGTGTCATCAGCCATGGATCCAGTGCGTAACCAGCATCCCCCACTAGGTGACCATAAGGGATGTCCCCATTGGCAAATCTCTGGTACAGCTGTGTCAGATGCCAGATGTGGGAGTCATGATAGCTTCCAGGGCAGCCAGCACACACATTCATTGTAATGCCCTGGGCATCACACATGACCTGGCAGCTGATGGAGGGGAAGCCCTTCCAGTTGATGTAGACCCTACCCTGCTCACCGAGTGTTGCTTTGATGCATATGTGCGTGCAGTCTATGGCACCCACAACCTCAGAGTATTCTGCTATTTGGTGGAAGAGATGCATATTGCTGGCCAATGCCTCATGGGTGTTGGGGAAATATACATGCTCACCGGCATGTGCTGACATGGCATCCAGGAACTGGTGGAGTACTCTGGATGCTGATGCCTATGAGATCCCCATTATATCACCAGTTGGCCTTTGGAAGGTACCTGTGGCTAGTATTCTTAGACCTACATATACCTTGATATCCACTGGGATGGGTTCCTCTCTGTTAGTTCTGTGTGTAAGGCATGGCGGGCACAGCTCAACAATTTGCTGTAGGAGGTCCCTGTCCACCCTATAGCACTCCACTATCGCCAGCTCATGTAGCCCCTGGTAGGTTACCCTGGGTCTGTACACTCTTTTCTGTCTCCTCACTGTGGGTTGGTTGACAACATTCTCATCTTCACCACCCTCAGCCTCTTCCACATGTTGATGCATGATAGCAGCTGCAGCCCCTATCATTTTGTTGCTTTTGTTTGTTAAAATTTCCCCACTTGTGTACACCAGTGGTCTAGAGTTTGTGGGAAAAAACAGAAGGGAAAGGTGTTTGCATAGTTTATAGCAGTGTACTGGGCTGGGCTGCTGCCTGTGTAATTGGCTGATTCTGATACATTTCACCTGCCAGCTATGCTAGTTTTCCTTGATTACTTTCCTACTCCTATTTTCCCTTCCCATTGCCTTCCTGTTTAAGCCCGGGGGCACACTGCACAAACACAGTGCCCAAATGTGCACAGAGCTGCTATTTCCTGGTTTACTTTTTATTTTTTCATTTAAAACCTGGTGAGTGGCACGCACACCCGCTTAGGCAATGTAAAGAGTGCTAGGCAGCCGCAGACACACCCCCTTGCTTAGCTCTGCTAAGCTAAGGGCAAACCCGAGCAACAGGGCTCCAATAAGCTTAAAGTATGCCTGACACACACACCCTATGATGTCAGCTAACTCTTAGGCTTGAACCATGCTATTCCTGCACTTACACAGTTGGGTGCTGGCTAGCATTGAGAGGAAATCTGGGATTCAGTATAATTCCCCTCATTTGCATAGGATTGCCTGCTAATGCATAGTTTCAGGTCCCACACTGAGCCTTCCCCCTTAACAACCACTGTTCACTGGCCATGTTGTCTTCTGCCTGCCATTAAGTATAATGGCAAAATAATGATTTTGGTTAAAATGCTTATTTCAGGCTTTTTTTTTTATTTTCGGCCCGATCCCATTTGCACACCGCTGCCCTACACTTAAACAGCTGAAATCAGCTCAAAAAGATAAAAGTTTTTTTTGCCAACTGTTTTCCATGCCAATTGCCATATATTTGGCCAGTTGTATGCTTTACACATACTATACACCCTTTATTTGGAGCTGTCATGGCTCCATTTTGTAGTTTGCGGAAATGTACTCGGTTGCTAACCGAGTACATTTCTCCACACTACACTAGTCCTGCACGGCCAGCTGACAGCTTCCTGGATCACAAATTCACCTCATTTGCATGGTTTTCACCTGCAAATGGGGTAATTTGCATACAGGAGCTATGTCCATGCGGGAATAATGCAGGAGCACTCGTGCATGTCCCTGGAGCTTATTCCTGGATCGCACGGCAGCCATATTGCCTCCAGGAGCTCCTGCACTATTCCTGCACACCGTGCAGAGCTTGCTGAATCTGGGGGTAGTTGTTAATGTTAAAGAGACTTTTACTTAATATAAAGGTAAATTGGATACTTCTGAATGTTAAATACAGCTGTTTAAATGGCTGCAGTGGCATCTTCTTAGCTTTGATACTTATTTGCAGGCTAAGAAAGGGAAAAGTATGAGATATACAGTCTCAAAGACTCACTTCATGTCAAAAAATATAATACTAGTTAACCTTTTATATTCAATGTTGGTATACATTTAATTTGTAAGAAAATATATAGCAGTCAATGTTCTGTCGTTAGGACAGAAACTATGCTGCTTGTCAGCCAGGATAACATACCTATTTATGTATTCTAGTATTTGATCACAACTTAACTTTTCAACAGTTTTATCTAGCAGGTGTAGGCTAATATATGGGTGAAAATCTGATGCAGATGAAGTGGAAGGAATTTATGGTACCTACAGGAGATTTAATGTACTATATAGTGGGTCCTTCTTGCAGTTTTTATTTAATGCTTTATCTGTGTGACCTTTTTACTCTTTGTTCATAGGTTCATAGGTTCATACTAGGCTATCTGCCCTAGGGCATTTATAAGCCTAGCCAGAGTGTGTTTGGCTTTCGCCACCCATTTTAAATTAATTTTGCTATGCCCTTTTTCGAGGTTAGTATACTGTGCCTCTGTCTAACAGTGACGCAGAAGTGATACCCAGGGTAAACCTATGATCTCCCATCCACTCATCAAGATTCCTCTTGAAGAGAGTCAATGAGGGACTCTGCCTAACCTGGACTGGAATTGTATTCCAGAGTGAAGGGAGCCTCTGGGTTATGAATCTGTCCCTCCAGCATGTCCTATTTATTTCAGTGCTGAGGTTCAAGTCTCTCGAGTGCGTAGCTCGATGGGATTTGGATTTTCTGAGGTGCAGCATGTCCATTAATTCCGGGTTGGACATGGCTTTACACATCAGATACAGATCGCCTCTGAGCAGGCGGTATGCCACTGAGTAGAGCTGGAGTTTCTTTAACCGGGCAGCATATGGCATCTGTTTGAGCCCTTTGATCCTCTTGGTGAGGTACTTTTGGGGTCTTTCCAGTTGCTGCAGGTGTCTGGTAAGGTACATCCCAAAAGGGGCATTATACTCAATTATGGGCCTGATGAGGCTTTTACGAGGTCCAGGTAGGCTGTGTGGACCACCTTAACCTCGTCAATGGCCTTGGTGACTGTTTCAAAGAAATCGACCAGGTTTAAGAGGCAGGATCTGCCCTTAACAAAGCCAAACTGGGTAGGATCCAGTGTCTGTAGGTCCCCAATATCTTTATTTATGAGGTCCATGATGATCCTTTCCATAGCTTTGCAGACCAAGCTAGTCAGGCTTATGGGGCGATAGTTTCCAGGATACGTTGAGGCACCACCTTTGTGGAGAGGGACCACTGTTGCTGTACGCCACTCTTTGGGTACATATCCTGTAGTAAGGCTGAGATTGAACAATAGTTTTATGTTTGGGTTTAGCTCTTCTTGGAGTTCATGTAGGACGCAGCCCGGGACACCGTCTGGTCCCATTGATGCTGTGTTTTTTGCTTTGGAGAGGGCAGCTCTTACCTGAGCATCTGAGATGTCAGGGGGGCAGCACTCTGCTGGGATAGATATTTGCCCTTTTGGTGGGGAGGGGGGGAGAAGTTTGCGCTGAACCTGTCAGCTAGGATGTTGGCAATGTCTGTGGGTTTGATGTATTTTTTGTCATTTTGGACTAATTCTGAGCATATCTGGGAATTCTCACCCAGGTTCCTAACATAACTAAAGAAAGCCTTGTGATTATCCTTAGTGTCCTGTGCAATTTTTCTCTCGAAGCTGGCCTTAGACGATTTTATGAGTGCCCGTAGTTTTTTGTTAATACTGATCAGAGATGCCTTCCCTTTTTGGGATTTTGCTCTATCATGTAGTAGCTTCCTCCTTCTATTGTATAGTTTGTTTATGGCAGGGGTCCACCAGACAGGACGTCTGCCTTTGGAGGATTGGGTCTTGGTTTTATTTGGGATTGCATGATCCATGTATTCCTGAAGGTGTTCATAGAATGCGTTTATAAAGGATTCTGCGGTCTGTGCCGTATTTTCCACAGGCTCAGGGGCTTTGAAGGATTCCACCTCAGTTTTGAGGAGTGTGAAATTTGCTTTAGAGAAGTTTTTCACTGTGGTTTTCTGGGCAGGGGGTGGGGTCGGGATGTGAATATCCAGTGAGATTAGTTTATGGTCTGATCTTACCAGTGAGGGATACACTTCTGTTCTGGAACATAGAGTCCCCATGTTGGTGATGATCAGGTCCAATATGTTTTCCCCTCTTGTGGGAGTGGTAACAGGTTGTTCCACAGCATTTGAGTTTATAAATTCTAGGAACCTTTGGGCTAGGGTGTTGGAGCTAGAGTAACGCTCCCAGTCTATGTTTGGGTAGTTGAAGTCACCCAATATAATGGTGTTTGGAGAGACCTTCATATTTTCCAGTGTTCTCAGGAAGGCCGAGTGGGGTTCCTGGGTTTGGGAGGGTGGTCTGTAGCAGGCTCTACCCACTGTTAGTTGCACATGGATAGTCTCTGATGCTTTGTGCTGTGCCACCAACCTGGAGGTGTGGGTATCTTTGACGAATATTGATACTCCCCCTCCTTTTGTGGTTCGGTCCAAGTTTTGGGGCCAAAATGCATGGTATGAGGTATAACCTGGTAGTGCTGGGGTGCTCTCGGGAGCCTTGAACCAGATTTCTGTTACTGCACAGATATCGATGTTCTCCATGCTAAGGAGAGTTTCAAGTGCATGCATCTTGAGGTTTAGACTTCTGGTGTTCAGTAGCATTACTCTTAGTTTCTTATCCCTTGTGATACCTATGGAGGTGGGTTTGTCTTTTGAGCCTTGCCTAAAAAAGGCACTATGGGGGAAGCAAGAGCCTTTGCCAATATCCAAAAGCCCAGGGGTGACAGGTGCAAGCCATCCCTAGCAAAGCATCGTGGCTTGTCGAGCATGTCATCCCAGGCTGACAGGCATTGGATCCCCTTTAAATGACACCAATACTTAAACCAGTTGTTGAAATTGATCATCTTGTCTTCATATTGTGGCATCATTCTTGGTGAGGGTAAGATGCTACTCAAGGTCAGGATCATACCGGCCTGGGCTACTTGCTCAGAGAGCTCCTCTATGTCTCTTTTCATGTAGTCCAGGGAGGTGCATCTCAGATCATTCACACCAGCATGGACAATGACCGAGTCATATTTGTACTTGCCTTGGAGTGACCAGAGTGCTTGTGTTATGTGGCAGATCCTAGCGCCTGACAGGCAGCTCACCGTGACCTTCTCCTTGTTCAGCCTGGTGAGCGGGACGTTAGTGTGCCTGACGACAGAGTCACCTATTACAAGTGTATCAGGTGCGCTGTTTAGCCTTAAGGGCTGTGACTGTTCAGCATACTGGTTTTGTGAGCTATGTGTTGCATGTATTTTGTTTTGGGGTAGCGGTTGCTTGGGTGTCTGCTTTGTAGGTCTCTGCTGCTTAGGCAGATTTTTATTTAGAGCCTCTGAGTATGTTTTTGTGTGTTTATGTGTTTGGTTTGCTGTCGTGGTAAGTCTATGTGAGACTGGAATTGTAGTGAGTGTGGTTTCCTTCTCCTCCTGACTGGTTATGCCAGTACAGAGTTGAGCGAGCCTAGCCTCCAGTTTGGCTATATGGTTGCATCTCTCACATGTGTTGGAGTTTGTTGGGAGGAGGAGAGGGTTGTCTGTGTACATGAGGCAGTTGTAACACTGCCTCAAGATTCCCAGATTCACCAGCTGGACCGGAGAGGAGATTGACAACTGACCTTTGGACATGCTAGAATAGTATTGGGAATTCCTTTATAATTGAAAAAAAGGGCCAATGGGGAACAATGTACTCAAGGGGAGTTTGTGAGGGTGTAGTGCTTTTAATTTTTTAGTGCTGACTTATATAATTGCTTTAGTGAGCAAGTGCCAGGTAACGTAAATGCAATGTGTTACAGGTAACTTAAATGCAAAAATGGCACACAGTAACTTTCTTTCGTGAAACAAGGAAATACGTACAGTAAGCAATGCAGATATCACTAGGGATCCACAGAAGTGCTGAAAAGCCACGTTTTAGGTGGAATTAGCATTTCAGGGAAATAACAAGCAAACAAACAACAAGCATACAAACAAAGCTAGATTCAGCAGGCCTGGATTTAGTCTATGGTACAGCAAACAAGGTGTACCAATTTCAGTAAGAAACAGTTCAAATATGCAGGCACTATAAGCCTTTAACCAGAAATTCCCAGCTCAGAAAGGCAGAGTCCAGCCTCTTCTCCCACAAGAGTGCAGACCACGAACCTTCTTAATGTAAAAATAACTGGCCTGAAGCCCAAGTGCTTAAACCAGAACTAATACACTTTTAGTATAACAGACACTGAGCCCTCAATCAGCAGTTCCCAACTTAAAAGGATGTAAGCTACCTGTCCTGCCACCACAGTGCAGCCCACAAACCTTCCTAATATAAAACAACTGGTCTGAAGCCCAAGTGCTTAATCCAAAAGACTTTGAATGATAGCTACACTTTAATCAAGTTACTACCAAGCAGTAATAAATACAATTGAATACTTTAAAGAATGCCTGGATTAGTATAACAGACACTGAGCCCTCAATCAGCAGTTCCCAACTTAAAAGGATGTAAGCTACCTGTTCTGCCACTAAAGTGCAGACCACAAACCACCTTAATGTAAAACAACTGGTTTGAAGCCCAAGTGCTTAAACTAAAAGGCTTAGAATGAGTTACACCAAGCAGTAATAAATACAATTGAGTACTATTAAGATGACGCAAAAGCAAAATAAAGTAGGAAGAAACACAAATACATAAAAGCAGATAACATTTTTTTTTTGTTTTGTTTTTTTGAGATGGGCCCAGGAGTTACAGGACAGAAACAAGTGCAAATGCAGGCCTTCAAATCAGAAAGTTGAGAGAGATGGAAGACTGCCCAAACGGCCAATAACTACAAATTCTGGGCCAGAACCACTCCTTATGTGGTAGACAGGTTACCTAATGCTTACCACTCCCACTGATAAGATAGAAGGCTTTCCTCCAACACAGAAAGGCTTGCGGGGGGGCTCAGAAGCTTACAAACAGTCCTGGATACAGCAAATCTGTATCTGGAACACTAATTACAGGAAAGGTAGGAAACAGGCTTACAATTTTTTTTTTTCAGAAAAGTAGCAAAAACAGTAGTAAAAACAATTCACATGCAGTGCAAGCTGGCACACTTGAGTATGTAGCAATATTAGTCCACACACAGTTTGAAAAATGTAATTAAATTAAAAAGGACTAAAAGCAAGTGCAGAAAGGGTTTATTAGGTAGAATGCGGTAAAGAGATGGGACTGGGGAGTGTCCTAGATCAAATCTACAGTGGGGCGGGCACTGCAAAAGCCACCAAAATTAAACTACAACCAAGAACAGGGAGGGGGAGTGGGGAAGACAGTTTCAACAGAGATGTGAGGAATCACAGTGCAAATTATAAAACCAGAAAAATATATACTGATCTCTGTATATTTGCAGAACAGTAAGACAACAGATATCTAAGCAACAATTTAGCTCTATAATACAGAATAATACAGAAAAATATACTCAGCTCTATCATAGCCGGCCTTAGGCATAGGCCAACTAGGCGGCCGCCTAGGGCACTACTGTAGCAGGGGCGCTTTTCCAGTATTTATCTGGTGTAGGTAGACCAGGATGGGAGCACCAGGTGGTGTTGTGGGGGGCCCTGTGGAGTCCTGTTGGCTAGGGCACCAGTTGACCTAAGGCCGCGGCTGAGCTCTATATATTTGCAGATAGTCTTGTAAGACTCTCTCTCAGTGCACAGGTTCCAATTTAAATGCAGGCTGTTATTAACAGGTCAAAATTAAGGGAACCTGGAGTTAAGCAACACACAAGCTATAAAAACCGGTTATATCAGCTGAAGACAAGGCAGAAAATGAGGGAGGGGGGTGGGGAAGACAGTTTCAACAGAGATGTATGAAATCACAGTGCAAATTATAAAACCAGAAAAAAACACCTTCTGACCGTATTAAGAGTAAGATTGTATAAGACAGCAGGGAACTTAGTGTTTGTCTAACAAACTTCAACATTAAGACTTCAAGATGTCACTTTACCTGGAGAAGAGTAGCAAAAACTGCTGACTCTTCATCCAGCCTTTTCACAATTTGTCCTCTAGATGCTCTAGTACTTTAGTCTAACTACAGATACTACTGTGGGTTCATATTACATTGTCAAACTTTCAAAAGTCCGAATGTCATATGGTCGAACCTATACGTTTAAACTTTCAAAAGTTCGAAAATGTAAAAAAAAATAAAAAACAGAAAAAACCTGATTGTTGTAGGCAGGGGGGGAAGCCCCCTGCATCCCCCACATGGAGGGCTGCACCCACCAACCCCCCGCTCTTTAAATATACCAACTCTGAGATCACACTACACTGCAGTAAAGGGAAAATTTCCCTTTCCGCACTAAACAGAAATCCCCAATGAAACGTTCGAACTTTTGAAAATTCGAACATAATGGGTTCAATATGGCGTTCAAACTTCTTATGGTTTAACAACATAATATATATCCATACTACTGTATGTAGTACATAATGCAGCATTAGGCAGCACCTGCAGGTGGCCATTTGTGATCAGTGTACCACCCCCAATAATCAAATGTAAAATAAAACAAAAAATAAAATAAAAACAATTTGAAATTGTCTTCGCCTTATGCAGTGGGCAACTTCCTTGTCTGTAAAAGTCAATTACTGTTGTCCATTTAAAGCTTCTTATACCTTTGCACAAGAGGGGGCAGCTGCAGTGGTGCAGCGGTTAGCATTGCCACCTCACAGCAAGAGGTTCTCTAGTTCAATTCTCGTCTGGGGTGCCTTCTGTGCGGAGTCTGCATGTTTTCCCTGTGGTCGCATGGGTTTCCTCCAGGTGCTCCAGTTTCCTCCCACATCCCAAAGACATGCAGTAGGTGGATTGGACACTCTAAATTGGGCCTAGGTGTGAGTGTGTGTGTGCCTTCTGTGGAAGGTTGGGCGCCCGGCTGGCAACTTGACACCGTAAAACTCCACTGCCAATTATGAGTGGACAGATGATCCACTGTGGCGACCCCTAACAGGGAAAAGCCAAAAGAAGAAGAAGATACCTTTACACAAGAAGCCACACTCACATAGATTGTAAAGCCACAATATACATAATACATTAAGCATGAAGGCAAAAGGTTTCCCCTCCCATCTTGACTTTTAAGCAATGCACAGAACACCCAGGGAAACCAGTATCATTAAGCATAATAATTCAACAAGGATTATCCTTACATTGGGATACTTTGTTTGACTGTTAGCAATATTTAAGATTACATAGCAGCAAAAAATGAAGCAAAATTGCTCACTTAAAAGATGTAATATGATTAATTAATCCTCAATAAGTATTTAACAGGGAAACAATTATTAAATTAATATTTAAACATAAAAGTCTGGCTACAGTACATCAATATTCATTTACAGACAGTCAGATGCACTGACATTATCATTATACCACAGTGAGAATTAGCAGGCAGATGTTAGTTAAACAAATATGATATAGGAAAAAAATAGCAGTTACAATGCAGTGATGTTACAGTTACACACTGACTACCCTGTTATCATTAGGTCAAGGTGAGAAATTAGCAACATATATTAGATAAATATGATTTAGGAATAAAATCATAGCTGTTATTCAATGGGGTTTATTAATAGACAGTTGCATAGTGAAAGACATTCATAGTTAAATAACACTAACAAATCAAATGGAAATGTAACATTGTGCCATACAGTTGCTGCTCATATAACGAAAAATATTATAAAGCCCACTGCTACCACTAGTTATAAAATTAAAAATGCTAAAAGTACTTCAGTAGCATGCAAAAGTAAATCTGTGTGCATCAAATGTTTTACAGTTTAATAGCATTCTGTGTAGTAAGCTTGTTTTAGTTTACAGTAAACAATCAAAAACTGCAGACTTATGAATTACAAGTATGTTAAGACATCATCACTAATTTTATGTGCTTTTTGTTTTTCATGTGCACTTCATTAATCATTTTTATGATGTGATTTGAATTAATAAATAAGATGATCAACATTTAAAGCATCTTTTAACTGTGTTGCAATAATAAGCAATGAGCTGTTAAATCCATCTAATTTAGCAATATACTTTTACTCTGGGATTCATTAACAATCATGTAAGCTTCGCGCAAAGACTGCACAATTACAGTGCTTTAGCAGGATGAACAGCAGCGCTCATTGAATATGCATGTTGTTCATCACATTTACACATTCCCAAGCACGTTTTCATGGCCATCAGCAGTGTTGGCTGCCATGCAAGGGTGCTGGGAAGCATGAACAAGTCTCAAAATTCCTTTCTTGTAGGCAACTATATTATGTGAGCACATGCAGACAGCTTATATAAAGTAAGGGCAAGTGCATTATAATAAATTAAATGCAGGGGATGTACAACTGGGAGAATGTACTCACAATACAATGTTAATAGTGCAGCAATAAGTATTAGGGAAGGGTAAATGGAAAAAAAATATACTGTTAATGGACTCAAATGAGACAATGTCTCAAAGAAACATCTTCAACTGAAAGACATCCATATTGATAGCAATAGTAAATAATACTATTTTCAATTGTTTATCCATATGTATATATATATATATATATATATATATATATATATATATATATATATATAACTAAGACATGCTAACCACAGATGTGAAAGGGGCACAATGCAATCTTGTAAGAAAGGGGAATAAATGTGATATTAATGTTCATAACATGCCGGGTGGAGATAATAGCAAGGACAGTAAATGAATTAGGGGCTATTTGTATATGGTGCAGTTATTTAATATGACATGTTGATACAGGGAATGTAGGTTTGAAAACTGACTACTGTGCTGTATCCTTCACTTCACGCTGTGTAAGCAAGGCATATGACATACAGCTGCTGTGTCATGCACAGCAGGAAAATACATGTTTTACCATTTGCTGTCACTGGACAGCCATAGATAGAGGGGCATATTGCCTTGACACATTTATTAGACAAACATCTTGTTATATTCCCATACATCATTGACAGTAATAAAATAGCACTCACAATACACAAATGATAATTGACAAGACAGATCTGATGACATTCCAGTAGTTTGTGGTCTCCATTTGTAAATGGAGCATATCTACTACATGATTATACTGGGTATGCTCACAGGACATTACAGTGAACACACCATAACAGAATGGAACAACACAAGCATACAAGAAAGTGCCTGAACTCTGAACACATGTCGAATCACATTACGTGATGATCTGGCATCATGCCGTACAGGAAGACATATTATGCAAGTATTCATATCCTATAAAACTGTACAGTGTGAATAAAACAGCTGCAGTAATACATAAATGTTTGGAGGAAGAACATACAATATAGTGCATTCTTATTTATAAATTAAGCAATGCGCGTGAACAAGCAATGGCATACTCAACATTTGCATATTGTTGGACTTGATAGCATGCCAGGACAGAAATAAGAAGGATGTGTATCAACCTGTGATGCTACAGAAATAGGCATACTGTGCATATGTGTCATGATGAGCACGCCTAAGGGGCATACGGCACTTCCTTATTGTAATGGATATGGATCCCCTACCATACTGAGTGATGCCTGAAAAATGTTGCCCTCTGACTGTGCCATAAATACTTCCTTTACCTAAGCCACTCCTGTCTGACATAGGTATGTGACAGACAGATGTAACTGGATTCAAACCCCTGCCTATCATATTACACACTCTAAAGAACCATGTATTGCCTGTGACTGCCACCCAACATAGCAATAGATTTTGTCACAAGTAAATAAAATTAATGTGTGAAGTAAGAAAGGACCATTGAGGATAATTTGTACAATATGATTTTGTCAGAATGATGATAAGAAGGTAACTGTGTTATTGTTCACACAGCTGTGAGCTTTACAATTTCAACGTATCTCAGCCAAGGAAGCTGGCCCTGTTGTCATTACTAAATGCATGTGAAGCAGGAGATATTTTTTGCAAATGTTTCTACCTTAGCCTTAATTTTTCACTGTTTCTTTATTGTTCTGGTGCTAAAAAGCTGCTTTTTGAAAGATTAATGCCCTTAATTTGTAAGGGTGTTAACAAAGTAGTACTGTTTGTTTCCTTCTGAGGATGTGTTTTTTAATGTGGTAAGCTATGTGGCCCCATCACAGTAATTATATTACAGAAAAACCACTTACAATTTCAGTGCATTTACTGCTGGCAATGTTCTGTTGCGTATAGTTCAATTCATAGCAATTTAATTGGATTTCTACTGAACCTTGAATACATCTTTTTTATTTTTATTTCTTTTAACAGGTTCACTGGAAACATTCTTAAAGCATACACATGCTCTTCCAATGGGCAGTCTGAGTCCACTCAATCCACCCATCACTTTTTTAAGGACAAACTGTGTACCACTTCTGACCTTGTGCTTTAAGTAAGTGTTAGGAGCATCCAGTCTCCATGTATTTTAGCCTGAAAGGTTACTAGCCTGAAGGCAAGGGCTTCAGTGTCCTAGTTTGTAAGTAATAGCCTTATAGTCTGTAAACCCTCCTCCACTGCCAACCTGTTGGTCAGCTTTTACTCTCTACTTTCTAACAGACACTGACATTTACTCATACTGCTCGTACTCAAACTATTTTTTTTCTTATATTTTCTTCACTTCTTCTACAGTTGTTACTCCCATTATTTGAATCCTCCTGTCTTTCTTTAGTGGAACTGCATGCCTTCAAAGAAATCACCCTTGGTCTCCCCCTTCTTTTATTATTTCTCCTTGCTCAAGACAGTTATTAAACCACTTTCAGCTCTGAGCTTGTATTTGTGCATAGTCACCACTGACTCAATGCACTCTGCCTTCTTAGTGTGTTTTTATTGTTCTATATAAGTGACCCTGCAAGCAAATAAATATATATATATATATATATATATATATATATATATAGATATACATATATATATACATATACATATATATATATATATATATATATATATATATATATATATATATATATATATAAAATAGTGAAGTCTGCAGTTTGAACACCAACTCTCCTACTAAAACTGTGTCCTAGAGCAACAAAATCAAGACTTTCATATACTAGCACAGAGGCCTTTCAGACTACATTTTTCCTTTTACTTATCTCTCTCAGCAGAGTTGTGACTGTTTAAGTTCAGTCACTGTTTTTTTCCTCTGTCTCTTTGCCACGTTTTCTATCCACTTTATTTCCCTCCCTGACACTCGGGCTCACTCTGCTCCCATACCCTATCCCCAATTCCCACCATGCCCTCTTACTTTACATGTATACTTCATTAGCCCCATCCACACATTCCTCAAACCAATACCATCAGTTCCCCCTAGAAGTAAAACAATCAATATAATTACTACCAATAGTAACACCCACTCTAGTTTACCACCAAAACCTTTCTCTCAAATTGTCTTAATCCTTGCTCCTGATAACTATCAAATTATATCTCTATAACCAACCTAGTACCTAACATTTTCTAATCCTAATTTACAACAAAATAAAACCCAGTTTAAATAAGATGCCCTTAACTCAGATTATTTTATTATTCCTCATCACTACTAGCCTTCATCACCAATTATCAAATACACCTCCTTCAAATACTTAGAATGTCAACCAGTCTTCTCAAAAAATATCAACATCTACCCTGCCTGCCTTTCTCCATAACACCCTGTCTCTAAAAATAAACCATATCTGATTTCTTTATCTCTAAATATCTCAAAACCAAATATCTAAATTTGCAAGCAAATGTCAAGCCATGACCAAAATGTAACTTGCCACACTCTTCCCTCTATAAAATATGTCTCCTTTAGACTTTTCTAGTAAAGACAGAAGGGCCTTTATCCATGTATTAAAGGAGTCATTCTGCAATGTAACTTTTGAAACTTTTGCACTTGCTGAAACTTTTCTTTTGAAATGTGACTTAAAAAAACTTGTGTCTCCCATGGGCTAATTATACATTTGCTGGTGTGAATATTCAACCAAAGCATCATGTTGTGGTATAGTTTTGTACCACTGATATTCCGCTGAACAAATTAAGACATTTTTTCCTCTCTTTGCCATTCTGTTTTCAATGTTAAAAAAATACACAATGATAGAAACATTTAGACTGGTACAAAGGAGTTATGGGTCACATTGAAAATGTTACAGGAAAACTGTTCATATTCCTTGTTCTGTTCATATGGATGGGTTAAAAGCATATGTGCATTATGTGGAGCAACCTAAAACATGATATTTGTTGCTCTCCTAATCATTTAATTAAAATATTGTACTTAAAGAAAATGCCTCTAGGATGGGGAAGAAGGCAATACTTCACAGAAATGTGTTACATTTTGTAGAAAATATAAAGGAATAGACCATTTTTGATTCAGTTGTCATCAGGTTCAAGAGGTTGATAAACCAAACCTACCTACTACTGCTTCTATACCCCCAGAGATTTCTACTTCTGAGAAGGAAGTTGTAAATGCTACTGTTAGCTGTGAAAGTGTGACATTGATGAACAGCCTAGTCATAGTATTATAGGTGCTGATGATGAAAATAGAAAAAGTGGTGCTGACAATAGTGAATGTACCGCAGAACATGCCAGTGGTAATAATACTCACACTGTAATACTACTGGGGAATGGCTTAGAAAATTCAAGTTATAACACACAGCAAAACACGCGGAAAAAAGGAAAGGGATCATTGCAAGTATTTTGTACCAGTGTTAACAGCCTTATAAATGAATACATGCATCTTGTAGACTTAGAAGAATGTATACTTCTCCCTGCAGCTATGATTTGTTTGACTGATGTCAGATTATTAACTGAAATACAACAGAGACAAGTATCAGTTGTTTGGGGTAATAATGTTTACCGGTCTTTTGGGAAAGATCTATGATGTGGCATTACAATATTATATAAAAACATTTGAAATTATTGGATGTACCAACTCCCTTCCAGGATGTTTAGTTGTCTGTGATTTTTGCTGCTCTTGTGGTATATTTTGTCTTCTTCCTATGTATGCCTTTACTATTGCAAAGCAATGTGAAAATTTATTTAAGTCCTTGCAGGCTTATATACTAGTATTTTAACCTATTATCATTGTTGGTGATCTAAATTGTCACGAAAAAGTACTGAAAAGGTTAGTAATGATGTTAAATATTTTGAGGAGGTTTTGCACAGATGAAAACCTAAACTAGGGCCTAGTTTAGGGAACAATCTTTAGCTACTCAGACTGATTACTTTGTTTATACTGATACTTGGTCCTTATGTGAATGTAAACTTTTTCATTTTAAATTGGTTTACATCCTCAGCTCCTCTCCTTTAACTTCCTTTGAATTCTTATTTTCAACCATAAAGTATTGTTCATTGTCCTTGGAGAATTTAATAAACAAATCTTATTAAGTAACGGGATTAAAAAAAAATACTGGGAAAATTCTAGATACAAGTCATTGGAAATGAGACAGTGTAGAACTTTGGCCACATTTGACTTTGGCAGATGTACGCCCTTCTCTAACTGACTGGCGGCTTCTTTATAAGTAAAAATATAAAACTTTATATTGTGTATAAACAAAGATATGTGGACTCATGATAAAACACTTTATGGTAATTTCTTACAGAATTATGAATCTGCTGTACAATGTGAAAATGTACATGCTATTTAGGTTTTTACAATAAAAAAACTGCAAGGCATTACAAAAGAAAAAAAATCATTCTTTATTATATAAACAAAAATATGTTGTTCAAGGGATGAAGGCAGATGGTTCCCCCGTTTCCCCTTTTTCTAATGAAAATTACAAATTATGAGACCACTTACAGGGCACTGAGGGTACTATTATGGAATATGCTGAAAATTATGTAACGTATATGTATGATAAAAAATACACTGTACAAATGTATGGGAGTGCCACAACAAAATAAAGCTGATAATTAGTATCTGAAATGGCTTATATCCTTGGATGAATTAAACAGAGTCTAAAATTTCTAAGAATACATCACCAGATATAGATGGTATACTATTTTCATTTTATATTGATATGTCATTATTTCAAAATAAAAAAACTATTTGTCTATCATAAATGACTGGCTTGCTAATGGCATTATACACTCTTGCTTTTTGTGATGGGTTTTAAAATGTGTATATATATATATATATATATATATATATATATCAAAAAGGGAGTATATTCAGTTTAGCCAAATGGAGACCCTTGACACTCAATAAAACTGATTACAAAATATTTTCTAAGGTTGTACAGCAAAGATTATCTAAGGATACTATTAAATTATTCTATAACAGGATTTTTGGGTTAAGAGGAAAAAACTTTACAGACTTACTATCCTTACAGGAAATTATTGATAAACTTCAGAAAGGAAATGGGTTACGTCTGGCCTGTGACATTTCCAAAACTTATAATATTGTTCCTTATGGCACCTCATCAGATATCCTGAAAAGTTATAAGGCCAGATTCAAAAAAAGCCTACATGGTAGAGCACTGTTTTGGATTCAGTAAGCAGATCTGTATGATATATAGAGCTGTGCACAGGCATGCAAACAAGGTAAACATGGTGGCATGCAAATTACAGTATAAGCAGCTGAACTGTATGCTAATCAACCAATCCAAGATGGAGAAGTTATTCAACAAGCTATAAAGCAACTGTGTAGACTCAGTGCTGGTTTTTCCTGTGAATTCCAAAACCTATTAGAATACATCCACAGAAACAATGTTAGGGGCTGCTGTTGCTTTAATTCATGTGTATGTGCAACAGGCTGAAGTTTACGCTGCTGTTGCTGCTAATAGACCATGGTCAGGAAGAAGAAGAGTTTTCAAACCTGGGTAATTTATCACAATCTACATGATGTGGAAATTGTAGAGCACTACAGAGTGGATAGAGACATACTACAGGAACTCTGCAACCTCTGCCATCTTCAACTCAGAGCTAAGGCAAACCAAAGGAAACCCATCCTAGTGGAGGCAAAGGTGGGTGTAGCACTTTGAATCTTAGCTACAGGTACCTTTCAGAGACTAACAGGGGATATGCTGGGCATCAACATCCAGGATTCTCCATCATTTCTTCAATGGTATGATCCAACATGCTAATGACCACATAGATTTTCCCTGTACTCCTGAGGATAGGGCCAGAAATATGCAAAAGTTCTACCCTGTAGCACACTACCCTGAAGTACTGGGTGCCATAGATTGTACACATGTAGAAATCAAGGCACCACTAAGGGAACAGAGAAGGCTCTACTTTAATAAAAAAAGGCTTTCACTCTATTAACTTCCAAGATGTGTGTAATGCTAAGGGAATCATCTTGAATGTGTGTGCTGGCCACCCTGGCAGTTACTACAACTCACATATCTGGCCCAACTGCCAACTGTATCAGATGTTCATTAGGGGGGGGATATCCCACAGGGTTATTTCGAACCGTTGGCTGATGACACCCATCATAAATGCACACAAGCCCACTGAAGAATGCCATAATGAGGCACGGTTTAGAGTATTGCTTTTTCTCCTCTGTAGGTCATTGAAATGATGCCTATATTGCTCTCCAGTGCATGGGATACCAGTGACACTGGCTACAGCTTGCCCCAGACATTTCCACACCTCAAACCTGTATTGGGAGCCAGAATAGTCCCCCCTGCAGAAGCCTTTGGCTGTGGTGCTTTACCAGGAGTCCAATAAATATCCTAGACTCCTGGATACCTCATTTGTGTGTACTAAACTTGTCACCTTGAGTGCCTTCATAGAAGGTTGTGCATCAGGGCTGGTAACTCAGCAAGTAAAAATCCACTACCAAACATTAGCAGACCAGAGTTCCGCTGTGGCGACCCCTAACCCATAAGCCAAAAGACACAACAAACTTGTCACCTTCCTCTCCAATGCCAGCCATGTATACCAACTGAATTAGAGCAATGGAAACGGATGCTTTCCTGCCAGTTCCAGTTATCACAATTACTGGTAGTGTGCAAACCCGAGCAAGAATGCCAACAATGTTTGTGAATGTTAAGCAGAACACAGCAGTGCCAAGCAGGGAGGAATTAAATAGTTGAAATTAGAAGGTTAATCAGACACTTGGCCTTAATTTGAGGGGTGTCTTTTGATGTAGCTGTAAATATATATTGGAAATTGGAAGGTAACTGTTAGATGAGTTAAGTTTGCAGGCATGCACTGGGGGCATAAATGTAATGACCTGACAAAAAAATTTTTTGTCTTTATACACTGAGGAAAATTGATTTTTACAGTGTGGGATTCAAACCTAGGCATAAGGGACAAAACATTTTCTTCCACAGCATTGATTTTTCATCTTTACCACAGAAGAAGTACAGCCCAGACATAGCCAGGAATCATACATAAATTCAGGTGACAGTTTGAGCTGTTACACATGTATGCATGTGACTTGACAAGGTTATTGGATATAGATCCAGCTGAATATGGGTCTTAGGTAATTGTGAAGGCCATGCAAGTCCAGATAGCAGAATTATACTTACAGAAATATAGTAGACAGTATACCCAGAGTCATACATCTGAAAACACAATAATGTTTTTCATCCCTCATACATATAATTCATATCAGCTCCACTATCTAACGTGTTATAAGTGAATGTGAATATAATGGGAAGTGGAACAACAGTAAACATGTATGAAATATCCTGTATTAAAACATGAAACTATGTGTATGGCAGTCCTACACTTACATCTGTTGCCAAAAGTATGTTGAAATAACACTTATCTACTTTTCAGTTCATTGCTATAAATTGCACTGTCACAACAGTAAAAAAAAGGTTGCAGAGCCCAGGACTATCTGTACTCTAGCCTTGCACTTACATCTGCTGCCTCAGGACTAGTTACATGATATTCCCTAATTTACTAATCATTCTTAAGGTCTCTGTATTACAGATGCCCTGTAAGGCATGCCTCACACAAACAATGGCCCCACCAATAAAAAAAAAAAAAGAAAAAAGGGAAAAGTAATTGAAATGAGGAAAAGTAATCTATGACACACACACTACAAAATGTTAGTACACACGAGATATGTCTACATAGGAATGGATTTGAACTCTCATTCCAATAAACTTTCAGAACACAGTAAGAATGCCTTACTCCTCTTTGACACACAAACAGCTTTACAGAAGGGAACTGAAACATAATTAAAAGGGAAAAGTAGTTCAAATGAAGCAAAACAATCTATGAAATAAACACTGCAAAATGTTTGTTAGTACACATGAAATATTTCTACATAGGTCTGGATTTGAACTCTCACTCAAATGAGCCTTCAGAACAAAGTAACGGTACCTTATCCCCCTTTGCCACATAAACAGCTGTGCAGCAAGAAACTGAAATCATTCTGCATACAACCAACTGCAACATCATCTACAGTAATTTGAAACTATACAACTATTTGTACATTTATTTTTGGATGTATTGCACTAAGTGATCACACAACCACTTATGAGTATTGCTTGCAAATATGCAGCTCTTTCTTACCTCTCTGTGTTTGTTGGTCATTCTTCTCATATCGTACCAGTAATCTGAGACATGCAGTCTGGAGGCCATTCTATATCATTGTCTTTAAATGTGTGAGGGTATTAAATGGCAATAATATAATATGCAGTTGCCAACTAATGAATTGGAGGTTGGATGTTAAGGAACAGAACCTGTGAATTGTGTGCTGCTTACTTACATTTCTAGCCTTAGAACATAATTAAGTGACTAGTTCTAAACATGGTCAGGATAAGATAAATGCAAATCTTTTGTTAAAATATGGTAAGATCTTTCATGACTACAAGCTGTAATTGAAACAATATGTTTGTTTGGTCTGAAGAAGCAAGCTTGTACTCGTGAAAGTGCTTACCATATTTTAATAAAAGATTTGCATTTATCTTATGCTGGCCATGTTTCAGACTAGTCACTTTATTTATTTTTATGTTCTAGTGCTTATTGTAGTGAGTAGTCCATTAATCTTAGTTGATGGTGTTGCCTGCATTTCGAAAGTGCATTTCTAGCCTTGACAAATTACACTTTGTAAGTCTAACTTGACACACCCACTAGATGTAGGACAGTCTGCATTGTTGTTGTGTTCTCCCTACCAGTAATCATTCACAGTTGCAATTCATTAAAACAAACACTGAGGGAGTGTCTGCACTATATTTACATCAGATACATGGAGCCAAGTATTTGGGATTCAGCAGTTCTAATAAGTTCACACCTCATTTGCATTTTCACCATGCTACCAGCCCTGAATCTACACCATAAAAAGGCAACCATGTAGCTAGGGAAACTGAAGGTGAGGAGACTTGTTTATGTGGAGAACAGAGAAAAGAGGTAATTACTTTGGTATATATCTGCACAGAGGATTACTGAACTTGAGAAGGTATGCTTGCATTTTGTCAGCTACATACTGCATATGCTGATGTGTAATTAAGAAAAATCTGTGTAATAGTTTTATATACATTTTTTTGATTAGCAAAAGCTTTTAAACTTTTATCTGTATTGATTATTTAGAGTGTACGGATGGCATGTGTATGTTTATCAGGGCATTTCACAGGTATACATGATTGGCAATACTTTAACTTGGAATGTTCTGTGTTAAATCTGTAGACATGTTTCTGAGACAGTTTGTCTAATAGCATTTTTAGCATTTCAGAGATGGTTTGGCACAAAATGTGTCATTTGCCTGTTTTTTGTGGGATGGGGGAGCAAATCTGCATTTCTGTTATGGCACAAACAAAGATATGTTGCTATTGTTACTCTTCTTTTTTTGCTTCCAGCCTGTTGTTCATATTTCAAATCTCTAGAATGTTTTATGTTTCTCCAGTGGGTAATAGTGAAATCCTATCTGTTTTGTTTAATCTGGGAACTGTTTTTTTGTAGTTATGTGATACTTATGTGTATTATCTTTCTGTTGTCTTTTAGGACACGTAGGACTCTCAACCCTTGAAAGCCACCCTTCACTGACCCTGATAATCAGGTCATTGTAGAAGCTTTTAGGTGACATGGTGCCCTCCTGCATGAGATGAAACATGGAGATATGTCAGGCAGAATGCAGATTTAGCAGCAGATCATCAGAGACATTAATTTAGTGGGTAGCCACAGCAGGACATATGACCAGGTGCACCATAGGACCACTGACATGATCTCATCTGCATGGAGGAAAGCACCTGCAGTGGGCTGAGATCAGATGGGTACCAGGGGGGCCTACTATAGAGCCACCACTAACAGCAAATGAAGAGTTCCTGTCCACTGTCAAGCATCCATACAGATCATAGGAAAGTTCAGAACAGCAATGTCCTTGACATTGGTGCAACTGTTTCAGGGACAGCAAGCATGTCCCAGGCGGAGCTTCCCGCTAGGCTTTTGTATCTCATTTGTTGAATACTGTTGTATAGTAAAACAATTTAAATCAATACATTAGGTCTGTTTCAAAAGAAAAGTTTTGGGGGGATTGAAGATTGCTACAGTTAACAACACATTCTGATTGATTACACATGGGCCTAGGTTGGAGTTGTCATCCAAGTTCTTGTTGAAAGTATAGTTCATGGGCATATAAAGGGAAAAAAGTATTACCCTGTGTGTTACTGTTAATTGCAATGATGTTGTTCTTACCTTTTGCTTAACTTCTTCCAGGACCATTTGGCATACAGAGGATACCATCATCTGCACATGGTAAGCCAAACATTTTTATGTCAGTACTGATGAGCAATTCAAAGAAATATTTTAGTGTGTGATGTTGATGTCAGGACTGTTGTGTGTATTGCTGTACTGTCTAAGAGTGGCAGCACTGTTATTTTGTTCATAGGTTCAAACTAGGCTATCTGCCCTAGGGTATTTATAAGCCTAGCCAGAGTGTGTTTGGCTTTCACCACCCATTTTAAATTAATTAGCATATATTGGACTATAGCAGCATAGATATTAATTGTCCCTGTGTTTGTTCCTTATTATCACAGTAGATCCTGAAAGCGTGGGACTTCTACCACCTGATGTCAGATTATCAGCAGACTCTGATGATGATGTTGGTGGCCAAACAGAGGCACAGTCAGGGGGGTGCAGAGGTTGAATCTGACACTGAGGTTGACATATAGCCATCCCCTGAAATTCCATCGGACATAGCCAGTAGGTCTACACCTACCCATTCCAGTGAGCCCAAGATATTGGGCAGGTGGAGGGTGAGACAATTGATCAGGGAAGTGTGGTTATTGTGGCTTTAGTGAATGTTGATTCTGGCCATAGCCAAAGTGTTGGTAGGGGGCCATGCAGTAGGGTCGTTAGGGGTGCTCAGAGGAGATCTGCTGTCCATCCTCCATGTGATCCAGGTGTTTCTTCCCATGCCACACAACATATGTTCGGGCCTTCAAGGAAGCACAGGTACATTCCCATCGTTGCTCCAGAGAAATGTTTAGGGCTGTAGATTTGACCCAGAGTGATGTGTGACTACCTACACTGTGTTGCTGATTCAATAGATCAGATGAATGACACATTCGAATGAGCAGTGTCTGTGATGGAACATCTGTGGGAGGGGGCGGCATCCTCATGGATGTAGGTCAGACACATCATCTGCTGTTAGCCAATATGGCCTTGACTAATCACAATCCCATATTGATAGTACTTCCACTGCTCCATCAGTGGGTGAGCTGTATACACCCAGATGTGGCAGGCCATAAGGTCATGGTCCTGGGCATAATCATGAGGGGAGCTTGTCCAGCAGACATCAGTCATGTTCAAGTAGCAGAAGTGCATCTGTCCATGAGCATGGACATGTCAGTGCAACTCCCGGCAGAGAGACGGCAACGATGAACTGCCACCTCTTCCATGCACGACTCATACCTGTCCATCATACGAAGATGTAGAACTATCACAGAGCTTGGCTGTGTTTATGCAGAACCTCACAAACCAATTTCACCTAGAGGACCCCTACAGACACACACACACACACACACACACACACACACACACACACACACACACACACACACACACACACACACACACACACACATCAGTTACATGGTTCACAATGTAGTTTAAAACTCATTTTGTCTCACTGACCATTTGTTGCTTTATCCAAATGTCTGCCTGCTTCTCTTTATTACTCACACACAATCACCTACCTTTTCTGTCAGCCTAGGCTTTCTGCCCTCCCAACACCCTGTGCAAGTGGTGATAACTGGGCCAGATCCCTGTTTTGTATCTTTTGGATTAAGGGATACATAAGCTTTGTATCTGATGCTCAGGGTGCATAGCTGACTTAGTGCTTAGTATATCTTCATTTGTGATGTTGAAGTGGTAATTGTACTTTTGACATACTGATCTTAGAAAGTTAGACAGTTAATAGCATCAACATTTTCAGCTTTATTGTGAATGATCTTGTGAGGGCTGTGAAGTCTGAAACTGCAATGTGTATCATTACTTTCTAATTTCGCTCTTTAATGGTTTTCCAGTACAAATGTATGGTGCTAAACTGAGGACATGCAGTGACCATCACTACTTTTAAGAGGTATGATTGTGTGAATGTTTGATGCCTGAAGCCTACTACTTAATAATGGACACATATAAGTCAAATAAGTCTCTGCTGCCACATGTTAATGTCACTTATGTACAAATCTCCCACCTATTACTTGCTTACACTACCAAGTAACACAATGGAAGGATATACCAGTCATTCATATTATTACACAATACACTCTAGGTTTAAAACTTACCTTGTAAATCCAGCAGTTGCAACAGTTTTACTTCAGGGCTGACTCTGTCTGATGCAAGCAGTGCACAGCCAATACATGAGATAAAGGTTGTGAGAGTTGTCTGGCATCAATGTTGCTGTATGTATGTGAGTAGGATGAAGGTTTTAGGCCCTTAGGTGGTGAGTGTGCTATGGATCATCCCTTGGCCAAGGTGAGGGCGTACTGAGCACACATACATCTGCCTACTCCCACAGCAGCAGATGCTTCCTCCTCTAACTCTTCACCTGCATGTGGCTGTGGTGACCTTGACATTGGTGGTGGGATGTGTGCTCCTACCCCTTATTGATCCCGCTGAACCTGTTTTCTCAGAATGATGTTGTATAGCATGGCACATACTCTGAAGATTTCAGTACATGTACATGGATTGTACTGCAGGGCCCCCAGATGTATCTAGGCACTGGAACTGGAACTGCAACTTCAGCAGCCCAAACACATGCTCTATGAGGCTGCGGACATCCAACTGCTGTATAAGTATGACAATAAGAGAGTACTTGTAAAACTTCAAAAACTAAATATTGGCAAGACTGGTATGCATAAAGCTCATCTGTTCTTTTCTGTTCTTTTCCCAGCTCCCAACATATGTGAGCTCAATTGGCAGGCTCATGTTGCTCGAATGGAGAGACTGAGGGCAGCAAGTAGTATGTATGCAGCAGTGCAGCAGAAGAGAAATGTATTGTAGCTTTAAAAGTTAAAAATAGCTTTTTTGGTCTTTTATACAGTTGTATCAAATTGAGCATTCATATCCCAAGTGTAAAAGTAAGTATGCATTCATTAGTCTGTAGCACAAACCAGTTGTAAGACTCCAATGTTAGACTGTAGTCAAAGGTTGTGGGTTCAAATACTTTGATTCCAAACTATGTAATATTGTTATTTTTTCAATAATATTTACATTAAATTAAAACTCTAATACCAATGGCACAAATTCCATGTTTTATACTGTAACCTGTATAACTGGAACTCACATATGTGCAATATATTTACATTTCAAGGATTACTTTCAGTAGTCTGTAGTATAGTGTGTATCTGTTAGGACATATACTTAAATGTAATACTTCATATAAAACAGTTGTATAATTGTGTTAATGCATTGTATGTCATATATGATGGTACTAATTTTATCTCTTTTTTCTCTCACCCCAACTCTTATCTCTCTTTTTTTAATTTTCTATGTGTCACCAAAATGTCTCCATGTCATCCATGTGTACCACATCACTAAATGCTACACAACACCACTGGATCAGTCTGCCCCCACTCTATCTGGCCCAGCACTGATGACCAACATATCTGGAAGCCACCCTGGCAGCACTGCTTCTGCTGCCCCTGCACTACCTGTGCACTCAGTTACTACTGTTCCAGAAGCTGGTGCAGTAGAACCCTCTGGGAGCAGTGGCAGAGGTGGTGATTTCATCACCAACAGGGAGATTGTCACTTGTCTCATGCATTCAAAAGAGATGATGAAGTGGTGTATGGGTTCAAGATATTTATTGCACATAAACACATCAGGAACTGTAACTGAACATGTACTTAGGCTGGCTAACTGATTCACTCATTAATTCAAATGCACTCACGTGCATCTCCATTCATGACTGCATTTACTCTGGCTGACTATACAAAATAGCACTGCTCTTGCACATGCTCAGCACTTATATAGCATGTGCTATCTAGCTTCAGTGGCTGACTAGGTTCAAACATGCACACTGATCTATATCAGGGATGGTGTAGGTCCTGCATCGCCTATGCCAGATGGAGAGCCTGCTCTCCCTTATCGTCCATAGAAGGAGAAGATGTCAAGCTCTCCAGCCGCCAGCAGAATAAGGGAATAGTGATGACATTCCAGTGGGTGAGGACTCATTTCTCATCTCCAAGCTTGATGTCCATGAGCCTGCATTGTCCTTTCCTTCACCTCAATCATGGTCCCCTCCAACCTTTTGTGTTCATCACCATCCCTGTCTCTTGTCTTGTTTGTTTTGTTTACATTTGCTTCCTCACCTACCCAACTTATCTGACCCAGACATAGCTACATCCCTTACCCAGCAGTCCTCTCTTACTGAATTAAAAAAAATTGGGCACCTGTCTAACAAAAATATAATTGCCCCATACATGGCTCTCCATTTTGTACATGTGTCTTATTGACAGACTTGATTTGGCCAATTGGCTTTACAACATCATTACTTTGTTGTCACCTCTCTCACTGGAGGCGACAGTCTAAATTCAGATAATATTCTGCATATATGATCAGTTTTTACTGTTGAAGAAATGGATAACTATGGTTATTTCCAACCTCCCTCCTGCACATTCCTGTATTGCTTTCCCTTTGTTCTTCTCCCTGCTCATTCTCCATTTCACCACTTTCCTATTTATCCCATTTTAATACCTATAATCTGGCCAAAAAATAGAATCACACACAACACATATAAGTAACAGAAAAAGCAATGGATCCTTTCAGTTTTTGGTCTGTATGTTTCCACCGAGTTTTGCATGGCTCACCTATGCAAAGTGACAGTGAGCATCGGTACAATGCTGCAGTTAACTCTGTGCAGTGCCACTTAAACCTTGCAGTCCTATGCCAACACACAGGAACCTATGTACTATAAACAATTCATGCCATTGCATTATCACTGTTTAGTTAAAAGGATTTAAAAGTATTAGATACACCTGGATTCAAACCCAGTATCTTCTGGGCTCAAAATAAATGTGTCAATGCATTTGCACCTGCTGCCAGAGTCAGTTAAGCAGCAGGTGTGTTTCATGGACTCAGTGCTAACTCTCAGACTTTAGCAATGCAGCTTGCATTTGCACACTGCTTAACTACATGCAAACAGGAAAAGTATTAGAATGGGTACTGGTAAACCTAAACTGCCAAACGTCAAGCAAACCAGCTGCTCGATGCCCTATGGAAAAGTAAATATTATTATGTATTACTGATTATTACTGTCCATTTTCTGTCTATGACATGAAATTACATGTGGAAACATAACAAACTGAAGGCCCTATATAACAATATGTCACATATTTATAATATAACCATGTGTTGCCTCACCCAAGCACTGCAACCTTGGTGTCTCAGCACTTTTTCACACATGTTCGCAGGTTCATAGGTAAGTACTAGGCTATCTGCCCAAGGGCATCTATAAGCCTAGCCAGAATGTATTGGCTTTCGCCACACCCTTAGATTAGTTCCCTGTGCCTCTGTCCAGCAGAACCATTAGTTTCCTGTTATTCTGTCCAGCAGAGACACTGCAGTGATTCCCGGGGTAAATTTTCTGTTTCCCATCCACTCGTCAAGGTTTCTCTTGAAGAGTGTTAGTGAGGGGCCCTGCTTAATGTAGATTGGAATCCTGTTCCAAAGCATGGGGAGTCTCTGGGACAGGAATATATCCCTCCAGCATGTCCTATTTATTGTTGTGGTCAGGTTTAGATCCCTAGAGTGTGTGGCTCTCAGGGATTTGTTTTTTATAGGTGGAGCATGTCCATCAATTCTGGGTTGGACATGGCCTTGTATGTCAGGCAGAGACCACCTCTGAGTAAGCGGTATGCAACCGAGTACAGCTGGAGTTTCTTCAGTCAGGCTGCATAAGGCATCTGTTTGAGGCCAGTAATCCTCTTGGTGAGATAGTTCTGTGGTGTTTCCAGTTGTTGCAGGTGTCTTGTAAGGTACATTCCAAATGCGGCATTGTACTCTATGATGAGTCTGATAAGTGATGAGTAGAGGGGGGCAATAACCTCTTTTGTTATAGATGCGAACCCTTTTGTGATTAGGTGAGCCACATAGAAGGATTTTCTAACCACCTTGGCAATATGATTATCAAAGGGGAGATTACTATCTACTTAGGTCCCCAGATCCCTTATTACATTTTCTGTATTTAGGGGACTACTACAAATGTGGTAGTTCACGGGTACTTTGTTTTTTCCAACGGGGATGACTATGCACTTTTTGGCATTTAGCTTGAGGCCATGATTTTGACATCAGGTATCCATCTCAGTGAGACCCTTCTGGAGGATGTCTGTACCAGCCGGAGAGTCAATTATGGCCCCAGTTTGCAGTCGTCTGTGAACTTGGTCAGCCATAGTCCTCCTGTGCTTGCCTGTACCTCTGAGAAGTATATACCAAACAGGAGGGGTACCAGGTCTGATCCCTGGGGGATGCCACTTGTACCCGGTATAGAGTTGGACCTAGAGCCTGCAACTATCACTGTGTGAGTTCTATCCATGAGCCAATTGCCAAGCCATCTCATGACGTAGGGGTTTATGTTCAGGCTGGCGAGCTTGTCTATAATACCAGAATGGGGAATGGTGTCGAAAGCCTTTGCAAGGTCTGGGTAGACTGTGTGGACCTCCTTTCCCTCATCTAAAGCCTTGGTAACTGTCTCAAAGAAGTCCACCAGGTTTAGGAGGCATGATCTGCCCTTAACAAAGCCAAACTGGGTAGGGTCCAATGTTTGGAGGTTCCCAATGTCTCTGTTAATGAGTTCCATGATGATGCACTCAGTAGCCTTGCAGACCAGGCTAGTCAGGCTTATAGGGTGATAGTTCCCAGGTCCATTGTGGCTCCACCTTTGTGGAGCGGGATAACTGTTGCTGTGCCCACTCTGTGGGTACATAACCTGTAGAGGGGCTGAGTTTGAACAGTGTGTTTAGGTGAGGGGTTAGTTCATTTTGGAGCTCGTGTAAGACACAGCCTGGGACACCATCCAGTCCCATTGAAGCTGTGTTTTTGGCTTTGGATAGGGCTGTTTTAACCTGTGTGTCAGTGATTGCCAGGGCTCTACATTATTCTGGTATGGTTATGGGCCCTTTAGGGGGTGACAGGGGGGTGAAGTTTGCACTAAACCTGTCTGCCAGAATGTTGGCAATATCAGTTGGTTCAGTGTATTTTGTGGCATTCTGCACTAACTCAGAGCAGATCTGAGAGTTTCCACTTAGGTTCTTGACATAGATAAAGAACACTTTGTGGTTCTCTTTGGAGTCCTTGGCAATTTTTCTTTTGAAGCTAGCCTTGGATGATTTTATGACGGATCATAGTTTCTTGCTGATACTGATCAGGGATGTCTTTCCTTCTTGGGATTTTACTCTTTTCTGTATTAGTTTCCTCCTTCTGTTGTATAGCTTGTTTATGGCAGGAGTCCACCAGACTGGTTTCATTTTCTTGGAGGAGTGAGTCTTGGTTTTGCTTGGGATAGCATGATCCATGCATTCTTGCAGGTGCTCATAGAGTGACTTTGTAAGGGATTCAGCAGCTTGGGCAACGTTGTCCTTTAGCATGGGGATTGTGAACCTTTCCACCTCGGTCTTAAGTAACGTGAAGTTGCTTTTGAAAAGTTTTTCATGGTGGTTTCCTTGATTGGGGTTGGGGACGGAATGTGAATATCCAGAGTGATTAGTCTGTGGTCTGATCTAACCAGTGAGAGGTTGACCTCCGGTGTGGAACACCGGTCGCCCATGTTGGTCCAGGTCCAATATGGTGTCACCTCTGGTGGTGTTGTTGACCGGTTGATCCAGGGTGTTCGAGTTTATAAATTCTAGGAAACATTGAGTAAGGGAGTTAGTACTTGAGTAGCTCTCCCAGTTAATGTTTGGGTAATTGAAATCACCCAATATTAGGGTGTTTGGTAGGACCTTCATATTTTCCAGTGTCTCCAGAAACACGGAATGGGGATCCTGGGTTATGGTGGATGATCTGTAGCAAGCTACAATTTGAACTGCAGTTTTGCCCATTGTTAGTTGCACATGGATGATCTCTGAGGCATCGTGTTGCACCACTAACCTGGAGGTGTGGGTATCCTTGATGAATATGGATACACCCTCGCCTTTTGTGTTTCGGTCCGGGTTCTGTGGCCAAAAAGTATGGTATGAGTTATAGCCTGGTAGTGCTGGGGTGCTCTCTGGAGCCTTAAACCAGGTTTCTGTTACTGCACAGATATCGATGTTCTCCATACTGAGGAGTGCCTCGAGTGCATGCATTTTGAGGTTTAGACTTCTGGCATTGAGTAGCATGACCCTCAGTTTTTGGTTACATGTGCTATTTACGGTGGTGGGTTTGTCTTTTGAGCCTTGCCTTAAAAAGGCACTATGGGGGGCGGAAAAAGCCTTGGCCAGTATTAAAAAATCTAAGGGTGACAGGTACAAGCCATCTCTTGTGAAGCAACATGGCTTGTCGAGCATGCCATCCCAGGCAGACAGATACTAGATCCCCTTTGAATGACACCAAAAACTTAGCCAATTGTTGAAATTGATCATTTTTTCTTTATACTGTGGCATCATTCTTGGTGATGGCAGGATGCTACTCAGGGTCAAACCAACCTGGGCTACGTGATCAGAGAGCTCTTCCATGTCTCTTTTCATGTATCACCTACACTACAGAAATTAGTGTCAACTATTGAGTGATATGCAATGCACATGAATCTATTAACTTGCAAAACTAGAACTATTGACTCATAAGCCTAAAAATCCTCATTTGCAAGGTTAGGGAAGGAATCAGCATGAACCTTTTCCACAGGAACATAAGTGACCCTCAACACACTTGACCCAACCCATTTTTATTTTGTCAGGTGTAGATCTTGCTTATTAAACCTAGTGGACTTCTTTGATACTGAAGCCAAAGATCTGGGTGAGTGATAACAGAACATACTGCCTATGATGAGTTATCCAAGGCCTTTAACACTATCCTCCATTCAGGTATCATAGAGAAAATCTCCCTGGGGATTAACCCATACATTACTAGATGGATAGCCAACTATCTTACCAACAGAACACACCGTCAAAGTTGGAGACTGCACCTCCACTGCTAGATCACTTACCAGTGGAATACCACAAGGATTTGTGCTGGGCCCTCAACTGTTTGTAAATTATTTTACTGAAGTCCAGGCAATGGTAGATGGCCTGTGTCTTATCAGCTTTGCAGATGACTGCCAACTGGACATATAGAATCCCCCAACTATGTTAACATATTACAGAAGGGGTTAACACAGAAAAATGCCTGGTGAGAAACTCATGGACTGAACCTTACAGCAATAAATGCCTCATTGTCCCCTTTTGCAATTAAGTATCCCTACTAATTCTGATATACATAATACCCTGCAAAGCTCAAACACAGTTTTGTGAGACTTGATAGCAATCTATACTTCAATCACTATGTGTCCATTGTGGTGAGATACACATTCTACATTGCACACCTCATAAATAAAGCCATCACATCCAAGACTAGGGAGATCATAGCTCTGCTGTACTCTACCTTTATCAGACAACTAATTGAGTACAAGGCCTCCTTCTGTCTCTACCTCACCAGACACCTGCAGCAACTAGAGAAAACACAGAGGTTTGTGACTGGGAGAATCAAGAGCCTCCAAAACATGACACATATGAAAAGATTGAATGACCTCTCACTGTGGTCAGTACCATGCAGGCTGCTGAAAAGTCACCTATGCCTGGCCTACAGAGTAGTCTCAGACCCTGCCTTACTGGAAATGCTGGACATCTGCAAATCAAATGGGACAAGAATAATTTGCTCCAGGGATCTCAACCTAGCCTGTGACATAAATAGAACATGCTGGGGAGACAGATATATCTCCCAAAAATTGCCACTCCTCTGTAATAGGCTCCCACTGTATGTGCAGTAGTGCTCCTCAATGACTCTATTCAAGCACAACCTCGACAACTGTATGGATGATTGTAAATTCACTTCTGGTGTGGCATCTATGTCCCTCATGGACAGAGCCAGTCAATGCTGATCACAAAATTTCTCTGCTAGCAATGACCAGCTAACTATGCTCAATAAGAGTAGTTGTGTTTTTACACAGCTAGGCTTGTAAACACCCTAGGGTCATTAGGCTAGTAACTCCTATGAACCTATGAAGCTATGAACCTATGCAGACCTCCTAACATCTTCTCTCCAACATGCCCTGCTGATGTCATCCACTATAAGTTGACCTGCAGTCTTATAAAAGTCAGACTTGTGCTGTGGCACTTGCATAAAGTACTGAGTTCTTTAGTCTGTGTAGGTAGGGGTTTTATTCTCACTGTAGTAAAGCGTGTGTTTGTACTCTTGCTTGACATTACAGCAAGCCATTTACACCAGCATGTGGGACACTGTTATTACCATATTTTCCTCATCAGACACTGATGATGTCATCAGCTATATTTGATTTGTGAATGTGCACTATTCTCACCAGGACAGCGTCAGAGACTAACCTGGAGGCCAAACATAACTTACCTCATACTATACAATCTGGATTACAGTGGCATGGCTTTCAGTCTATCCACATACATCATGGTATGGTTTGTAGGCCCTTTGTTTATTTGGTGAGAAACATCTGCACCCTCTTCAGTTTCTGTATGTGTCTGTTGAGGTACACACATATGACAACATTATACTCTATTAGTTTTCTGATGAGGTTTGAGTACAGTGCTGTAATATAATCCTTAGCTCTGAATAGGATGGCATGACTTATGATGTCCACAACATAGGCTTTCAATAACAGTGTGGAGACTTGGTGGTCAAAGTTCAGATTGCTATTGACATGTGTTCCCAGTGCTTGCATGACTGAGTTTCAGCATAGTAGGACTGTCATCAATGCTGTAATTAGCAGGGAATTCCACTTTGCAGAAGGACAAAATAAAGACATATTTTTGCATTTATTTGTAGACTATGTGGTTTGGTCAGAAATCATTTGTCTGTGTTAGCCCCTTCTGTAGTATGTTATCATCATAACTGTACTCAATGATTGTACCCAATATGCAAGAATCAGCAAAAGAGGTAAACCAAAGGCCATATACTTTAGCCTGAACTGTCGAGAAATAAAGTCCAAACAGTAAATGGCCAAGCACAGATCCCTGGGTATGCCAGTGAAGACAGCTCTACTGGTGCAGGTTGATTTACCAACTTTCACAGTATGTGTTCTGTCAGTTAGCCAGTCGGTTAGCCATCTAGTGATGTAAGGGTTAATCCCTAACTGGTTGAGTTTCTCAATGATACCTGAAGGGGGATTGTGTTCAATCCCTAGGCCAGATCAGGATAGCCAGTATTCACTGTTTTACCTTCATCTAGACTTATCACATGGAATCAATGATCTGTGACAACATCACAGATTGCTTATCGTGCGACTCAACAGAAACACCTTGTTGACATGGCTGAATACACACTTCAACACACCCGCCACACAGACTATGTTCCTTTAGAAGGGTACATCAAAATGCATCTATGTCAGTTGGGGGGAATGGCACCAGATGCATGCATGTATAGACACATCCTGACTCTCCTCATCTGTGAGGTAAACTAACAAGTCATTATGGACCTTTTCTAAATGGACACTAGTAATATCCCAGCTGTGTGCAACAGACCTGTGGGAGTTGGTAATGCAACATCATGTCTGTTACATCTGATAGATGTCCTCAAATAGGTCATGGAGGGCATGCATGATGACAACACTATCATCTTTTGAACTTGACAAGTGCAAGGCATTTGACACAAATCCACACTGAGATATTCACTCCGCACTGTCAGATCTGGCCATAAACACCTATATCACCAAGTGAAGAGACCACTGTGTCACATACATGCCATGGGAATATGTTGAAACACGTGAAGTGAACTATATCTCAGGTCCAGTGATCAGGTCCATACATCAGGGCTGTTTGCTTTGCCCTTTACTGTCCATTATTTAAGTCACAGACATCACAAATGGTATACACATCCTGTTTCCAAACAGCTCTCTGAAGGACTACAGATTGTAGGCAATCATTGACTCCATCTGTGATATTAGTATAATACAGACAGTATCAACACACACCAAAGATTGCTGCCACAGCCATGACAACACCTGCAATGACACAAAAAATGGAAAGATTTGTTACGTCAGGAAAAGAAACACACAACCCAAGTATAATGTGGACATCACAGCCTGTAATCAGACCAGTAGGTATGTGACCTGTGTCCTGGGGTAGAAGGTAAGTGGAACATCCACCAGCATGTGGCCGCATTGCTGACTGCTCTCTTGTATGTGACACAACTACTGAGTATATGAAGGACATCCACATCACAGGCAATAATACCTCTATAGTTCACAGCCATCATCACACCAATAACTGAGTACAATGCACTCTTCTTCATGTAGCTCACTACTTATCTTCCAGAGATGTGTAACTGAAGTGTACTTCCTTTGCCACAGTGAGCTGTGACATGTCTTATTGGCCATATCTAGGTATTCTTGTTGTGGCATAAACATTTCTGTCTGATGGTGCAGAAACCCCATCAAGGTGTTACACCAGATGGCTTGTGTGATACCTGTTCTGGTGATGAACACAGTACATACATAGCTGTTTGACAGCATTAATAGCATGGATAACATTTGTTGCAGTGTGGATTGTGCCACACACACACACACACACACACACACACACACACACACACACACTCACATATATATATATATATATATATATATATATATATATATATATATATATATATATATATATGGATTCACTTTATAACCTCGAAATGCTGAAATATCGAATTTCAGTATCTCGAGACTATAAAACCGAATCCACAAAACACCGACAAACAAAAACCGCGAAACCACATAACCGAAAACACTGCACACACTACATTAAACATACAACACAACACCCACATCACAACATAAACAAAAAAACAACACACATACACAACTCACACACACATAAGCAGGGGGGCAAGCACCTCTGCACCCCCCATGTGGGGGGCTGTGCCCCCCCTACTTATATATACTAACTCCGAGATCGCACAAACACAACACAAAAGCTCACTCTCGCACGCACATTCTCCAATCCCTCACACACTCTAACTCCCACTAAAACCCTTACAAAACACTCACTTACCTGACATAACACCTACATCCAAACACGGCACCGCACCAAAAAACACAAACCGGACATTACATGGCGCCTTCATAACCGCGAATTCGACATATTTTGACATACGCCAAATTCGGATTATGAACATTCGCTATTTTTAACATTCGACTTTATAGCTTCGAGATACTGAAATTCGACATTTCAGTATTTCGATGTTATAAAGTGAACCCATACACACACATATATATATATATATATATATATATATATATATATATATATATATATATATATGGATCTAGGACTTTTGATCGAAAGATCAAAAGTCCAAATCCATTATCACCGAACATACTTTACCAAAAGCGCTTTCACCGAAAAAGCACTTTCGGTAAAGTATGTTTAAAAAAAAAACAACATTAAACCTATTTTCTATGCAGGGGAGCAAGCCCCCCTGCATCCCCCATAAGTAGTCTGTGTCCGAGGTCACACTACAGTGGGGAAAAGGGAATTTTCCCTTATCCGCACCGTAGTATGTCTGACACAATGAGCATACTTATTCAAAAGTGCTGCTTCGGTGAACAGCACTTTTGGTTAAGTATGCTCAGTGATTTCTGCTTCGGTGGAAAGTGCAGTCGGGGATCTGTACGGATCCCATATATATATATATATATATATATATATATATATATATATATATATATATACTCAGATACACATCCCATCATGCTAAACCTCAAAGGTTTACCAAACACCGAAAACTAACAAACTTTAACCCTGAAACTCTCAAATCTTTATTATCAAAAGTGAACTGGAATCCCTTAAAACTACTCCCCTTGGATGAAGCTGTCCACTTTTTTAACTCCACTTTCCTTAGTATTTTAAATTCTCTGGCATCCCTTAGAACAGTCCGCCTAAAGTCTAACATATCCCCATGGCTGACAATAAACACTCGTGCACTACTAAAAAAAAAAAAAAAAAAAAAAAAGACAAAGCATGGAAAATTTGGACTAAAACTAAACATCAACCAGACCGCCAGAAATATAAAGAACTTAGAAATCTTGCCAAAAGTCACATAAATAAAGATAAGAAAAACTTCTATAATAATCCATCTTCTACCTTTAAATCCACCCCTAAAAAGTTCTGCCACTCTGTAAATCAGATACTACACCCAAGTGCACTAGTCTCCCCTAACCCTCATCCTGACAAAACACATGAGGAAACTGCCTCTATATTCAGCAACTACTATATAGAGTCAATATCCAAATTACTAAATCAAGACACAAACCATCCCACCAACAATAATAGACCTAATAGCTCAAACTCTTCCATCAATAGTAATCCCACCACTACCTTCTCCCTCAAACCTGTCTCCACTAACAATATTAAAACTCTACTATCTAAATTAAAACCTTACTCCACATCTGTAGACAACATTCTCTCCGCATTCCTTCAGACTGCTGCTGATGTTTTTGCTTTCCCAGTTTCTATTCTAATAAACCACTCTATCACGGAATCCACATTCCCTTCCATCTGGAATCAATTTTACATTCTTCTAATATACAAAGGAGGAAACTCCATAGATATAACTAATTTTAGACCCATCACCATACTCTCACCACTCTCCAAAATTCTGGAAAAATGTATACACAATCAAGTCTTACACTACCTTCTGCAAGAAAACCTACTCACACCTACCCAACATGGCTTTCGTTCCATGCACAGCACTACTACAGCTCTCCTGTCTTTCCTAAACTCTGTATCACTAGCTAGAGACAGTAACAAACGTATTTCCTGTCTCTTCATTGACCTCTCTAAAGTCTTTTATACAGTCTCTCATAAACTCCTTCTCCTTAAACTAGCAAACTTACACTTCTCCATCCACCATATCTTGGTTTTTAACAGCTATCTCTCTGATAGACTCCAGTCAGTCAAATGGCTCTCAGCTTTCTCCCCTCTTCTTCCTATTAAAACAGGTGTTCCACAAGGCTCCATCCTTGGGCCACTTCTTTTTAACATCTTTACCAACCTTCTCTACTCTTCCTGTCTTGGATCCACACTGATACAATACGCAGATGATTCTACACTTATCACTATTGCCGAATCACCAACTCAACTAAAATCACACACACAGTCCACTTTTAAATCTGTAGAAAACTGGCTTTCTGAAAATCAACTTATCCTTAATCCAAAGAAAACCAAATTACTTCTCTTTCTCCCTAAAAACCTTAACCACATAAAGTCTTCCTTCTCCATATTGTCACAAATTAATACTCAAATACAGGTGGACACCAGTACAAAACTCTTAGGTGTTACTATTGATGATAGACTAACCTTTGATTTACACGTGAATAATTTTATCTGAAAAACACATCTCAAGCTAGGTCTCCACTATAGAAACAAAAAAATATCTTACCAAAACAGCAAAACTAACCCTTTCAAATGTCTACCTCTTACCCACTTTACTCTATAGCTCCCAAATTATTACCAGCCTCAACAATGGAATACTAAACAAGTTGCAAACAACTTATAACAGGATTGCCAGATTTGCTGTCCAAAATTCTTACAAGTCCCATCACTGTCTCTCACTAAAAGAACTAAATTGGCTAGAATTACCTAACCTGTTTCAGTATAATCAGTTTCAGATTATTCACTCCATTCTCTACAAACCCTCTTTCTGTCCAACTATCTCATCTCTAATCTCTCATTACCTACCCACTAGATTATTCTGCAGTTCTGAACAAGGTCAACTAAAAATCTACAAACCAAGGACCAAAATGGATCATCTATTCTATAGCTTTAACCCTTCCAAGACCTGGAATAGCCTACCACTAAATATAAGATCCCTTGAACACCCCAATCAATTCAAAACCACTACAAAAAAATACCTTCATGAAAACTGGACCCGCCAATGTAATTACCCCCATAAACACTCCCCTGTAACCTTCTACTTCCCTTCTCTCTTCCTTCCCTTCAATAAACAGACTTACTATTTTATCATCTCCTCTTGGGACATCACTGTACAAACATAACTAGTAAAATATTTCAGCTATGTAACTATTGCACTTCTTCTGGCTTTTTCCCAGTTAGGGGTTGCCACAGCAGGTCACCTGTCTGCTCATGATTGGCAGTGGAGTTTTGCAGTGTCAAGTTGCCAGCCCAGTGCACAACCTTCCACAGAAGGCACACACACATGCCTAGGGTCAATTTAGAGTGTCCAATCCACCTACGTCATGTTTTTGGGATGTGGGAGGAAACTGGAGCACTTGGAGGAAACCCACATGACCACAGGGAGGAAATGCAGACTCCACACAGAAGGCATTCCAGCCGAGTGTCGAACCAGAGAACCTCTTGTTGTGAGGAGGCAACACTAACTGCTGCACCACTGTGGCCGGCCTATGTAACTATTGCACTATTATGTATATGTAATTATGCGTGTATCCCTCTGATGAATGCATTTCTATATGTATTTCACTTGCCACAGTGTAATGTATCACACTGTAATGCAGTAATGTGTAGTACTGATGAATGTATTCTATATGTATTCAATATGTATAATTTCTATTTTTCTGTTGGAGCTTTTCTCCTCGGGCCTCCACTGAAAACTGGCAATTGTAGCCCAGTCGGACAAACCCGGTCAACAAATATAAAATAAATAAATAAATATACACACACACATATATATATATATATATATATATATATATATATATATATACATACACACACACACACACACACACACACACACACACACACACACAAACACACACACACACACACACACACACACACACACACACACACACACACACACACACACACACACACACAAACATATATATATAAGTAAAGGGCAATGCACAGCGGTCAAATAGCCTGTATTGCTCATAATGTCACATACAGGTATAGCAGTGCCACTCCTAACATCTCCAGCAGATGTTACAGAGTCTGGACAGTGTGCTTGATTACTCTTATTGAGTGGAGACATGTCATAAGAGTTGTACAAATGTGTTTGTGCAGAACCCTCTCTGATCACATATGTTATCTCAGACACGTGAGATTACTGGTGGCATTATTCTGATATTCTCCATAATTGTGCATGCTTCTTCTAATGTTGTCCACGAGCCTTTACCTGCATCCCACTTGCTGGAGACCTCTGCTGAAATTACACTCATATTCAGGCAAATCAGTTTGTACAGCTTCACAAAATGCACCCTACCCCAATTGGATATAACATTCCTGATAGATGTCCTCTGCATTGTTCATGTAAGAATGTTTATCCCACACAGACACCATCCCCATTGTTATGTCACCTTGTGTGACAGTCACATAATGCACATTTTCACTGTGCAGTCCCTACTGTACAATATTGATATGTGATTGGTGTTGCTGGTGTTGCTGCTACAGCTGTCTTCCATTGACAGGTTGTTTCATCTGTCCTCTTTCCCTGTGTTAATTTCTACAATTCATCTGTGTGCCCCTACTCAATACACACATTTCCCCTGAGTGTTTATTTTACATAGCAGTCCACATACCTTCATAGATCATTTACACAACTTCAGTACAGAATGCCAGGAATAGGATTTCACAATATTCTGCACTGTAGATACACTGCACTGTACTGTGCTTAGACTATATATCATACCTCTCAACTGTACAGATTTTCACAGAATGTACAGAGTTTTGCCTTTATATCTTTTGGTGTATTCCTTATCAAATTTGTGGTTTTCTGCCATATCACTGGGATGATCTCGGGACTGATGTGACTCAATAATTACAGTACATACATTGGAATTTCAGACTTCAAATCCTTCAGAGTATGTATCTTAACACAAACCCCTGGTTATTCTAGCACATTTCTAAAGAGCAAATATGCCAAATATGTCCCTGTTTCTGGGTCATTGTCCCCCCATTATGTTGGCCTTTGTCCAGATGTCTTGCACTAAGAGAATGAGAGCAATCTGTTAAGCCCTGGTGATCATTGTGGCATTCTTCACAAAACTGTGGACCTTCAGTGCTCTGATTTAAGTAGGATTGCTGTCCATGTTCACTTACATGTTTTCCTGGCTGGCAACACTGTTGCCAACTATGAAGCCTTACTTATTTATCTTTAAACGCAGTGCACTGCATGAATATGCAATGAGCACTGCTGCTCATCACGTATCACTGCACGCACATGTAAACTCCATGTAGGCTTTAGGCAAAGCCTACACAGTTTACTGAATCCCAGGGAATATCTTATTAGTTTTATATGAAATTTAGAATAATTCATGGACAAGGCCTTTGATTAATGGGAATTCAGGGAAAGCAGTTCACATTCAAAGACGTAAAACAGGGTTTCCCACTGAGTGGTTTGCTATTAAGTTTGCATCACATATATAAGTCATTTATTCTTGCTAATTATGTTTTGATTACTACATGTTTGTCTTATACAGATGATTTAAATATAATGGTGTGTAACATTGCTAATATACATTTTTTGTGGTTTTACAATAAAAGCTACAGAAGCTACATATTGTAAGCTTATGATTTAATGTTGAAAAATGTAAGGGGTTTGGGATCGCTTCCCCTTTTCAAAGTATTATTTTTCAAAATAAGATTATAAAAATACTATCTGTTGCCTTTTTCATTTCTACAGATTATTATGAAGAATGGGATGAACTTTTAAATAAGGTTAAGATCTTGTTCAATATGTGGAGACATTTTTGTTTTGTCTTTCCAAAAGAAAGTTTATATGCTGAACACTGTTATTTTGGCCAAGCTAGGTTGAAGTGTTTACCCTTTTGCCAAAGATAGAGAAAAATATTATTGAAACTGTTTTTTTTTTTTTTAAATGGGATAGTAGATTTAACCCTATTAAAAGGGAAATGCTATACTGTACCATGCAAGAAGGTAGAATAGGTTTGTATTACCCAGTTGTATTATTAGCATCTCTGCATACACACTGGATTTTTCTGAAAATCCAAAACAGAAACTCAGATTTATTAGGACAAGTTTTCCAGTATAAATTTAAAGAAGTTTGATAACATAAGGTTGGAATAAAGCAGAAATTTGTTCCTCATTACCTTGCTAATGAATATGCACATAAATATATTTTATGGAGGTTGTCCTCAACTTGGTTTATACAAAATAGGAGATTGTGGTATACCTTTGTAATGGATCAATACTATTACATTTGTCTTTCTTTGTTAGCAGTAGTACCTGCTAAACAGCAATGCTTTTCTAGTACATACGAATTAAAGGATTTTTTTAATGGAGACTAATGCTAGGTAAACTACCTGTTAAAGGCTTGATGAAATATAAGATTAAGGTGGCCATGCTTTGCAATATGTGTTCCTGTGAAGATTACATTATAAGCTTGTAGGAATATCCTCTGTTATGATGTATCATCTAATGTATGTTTTTTATGACAAATTGTTATGATAAAACAATAACTACTGCTTTTTGGATATTGTGGCTAACTCACTGTGATGAATTATTATACAATAAATTGTAAAATTGCTCTGTTATAATGGGGAAGCTGAAGAAATAGTTGTGGTAGAAAGAATGGGGCATTGTTACTTGATTTTTATTTTTTCTTTCTCTTTTCTTTTTACTATTAATATGTATAATTTCATTTATTTCTGTACAGCATATAAGTGTTGAATTTCTGTAAGCACATATGATACTGCAGTAGTGGTGCTGCGGTAGCGTTGTCGCCTCACAGTAAGACGTTGTCCTGTTCAAGTCCTAGCTAGAGCGTCTTCTGTGTGGAGACATGCGTGAATAGGCGTGCCTTTGTTGAAGGTTGTGTGTCAGGGATGGCAACTCAGCACGTAAAAATCCACTGCCAAACATTAGCGGACTGGAGTTCTGCTGTAGTGACCCCTAACCGGGAAAAGCCAAAAGACACAACAACTAAGCACATATGATGTACATTGTGAACATATATGGGCAATAAAGTACTCCTACAATTTCTGATAGGTGCCATGGGATCTTTTACATCCAATTGAGCTACCACCAACTCAAACAGATGTGGCCTCAGTTTAATATCTTATCCAAAGGACACCACACTCAGTTGTGTAGCACCCCCATTCCGTTGCACTACAGTGTCAGCAATCAGTCTACCTGATGTGGAAACTGAATCCACAGTCTTCTACACCAAAGACAAGCATGCTACTTGTTGTATCACTGACACTGATAATTACCTGAGAAAAAATCACTATCTCACCCAGAACTAATCACTATACTATGGGCAGTGTATACATTTAGACTTTGGAATTGGGTAAGAGTTATTTGAAATAAACTGAATAATTGACTAGGCATAAAATGTCTTACAAGGGCAGTTAGCCTAGTATGCATGGATGAAACTATGAAGAAGGGTCAGTTTGGACTGGTCTACAAATCATTAAATAAGTAAATAAAATAAATCTAGATCAGGGCAGAACCCCAACAACATACATATGTTTCTTGATAGGAGTATAAATGGCTGTATAACTCTATCAAATGGAATCATACGAATCCATAACCCAGTCCCTCTCTGGTCTACAGCTCTAAATTGTTGATGCAGTTTAGAAGTGGTATATGAGCCTGGATTAACAGCTACATTTTTATATTGTGCAAATGTTTTAGACACCCTAGAATAACTTTGGCTGGGATTCACTAATCCTCCTTGTAAGACTAGCTAAGTCTTACACGGACACTGCAGTGTAAGGGTCTGATGTTAGCGCATCATGCATATTCATGAGTGCGCGCTGACTCAACTCTAAGGCTTACACGGAGCGTGCATGAGTGCAGGGGGCATGTCAGACTGCCGAGCTGTCCAAATATCCACGCCCCTGCAAGTGCCTAAACTGCAAATGTCAACTGAAATGAGCATGTACGCTCAAATGTCCACATACCCAACACTACACTCCCCCACATTCTAAATCCCTGTACAAGTTTAAAATGTAAAGCTTTCCTTTTTTTATTATTATTCCTGATATAGCTGCCCGTATTTGCACGTGTTTGCGTGGGTTTGCCCTTTGCTTAGCTACAGTTAGCAGTGTAGACATCGAAGAGGATAATAAACTATTTATATGCAAATTAAGCCAAATAGCAATAGTGTAGTGGTAGAGCCCTCGCACAAAGAGGAGGCATTTCCAGTTCGAGTCCCACCACTCCCCTACCTATTTTCTGTCGGAAATGTGTGCATAAATAGAATTCCTGACATTTACCTTATAAATCTCAGTAAAATGCATTGAAATGGCCTATGTGGTAGTGGACGATATTTAATATATATATATATATATATATATATATATATATATATATATATATATATATATAAGCATGTGGAATAGTCATGCATACTGATAAATGCATAAGTAACGTATCTTAAACAATGTGAAGCACTACTAAGTAAAGTTTAATAGTATTAAGCACAGTTAAGTACAATTGCTCATAGCTTAGCACTGCTAAAACTAGCACAATAGTTTTGCGCGGAGCTGTGCATCATGCCAATTTGCGCAAACAAAACATGTTCATGCAGAGCTGTGCACTGCGCTAACTAGCACAACATCGGGCAATGTCGGGCAGTGTAGAGCAATGTAGAGCAACATCGAGCAATGTTGGGCAAAGTTGAGCAAAGTCGGCTAAACACAGCCACACCTCCAAGCTGGTCTGGCCAGTAGTAAAATAAAAAACAATGGCAGGCCTCGAACCCAGGATACTGTGCACCATAATCACAGTACTAAACCACTACGCCATGACAGCTTTAAATATGGATGCATTTCCAACACACTCATATATATCAATGGAAGTTTACCCATTGCTAAGCAGGTTTGCTGTTAGCTGAGAATTTTCAAAACCGGCCAATCACAAATAAGTGCAGGAAATGAGGCATATTTAAGCTCCATAGGCGGGAATAATTGCCATAACTGGTTGTAGCTCCCATCTGCAGACAGTATGGCCGGTGTTGGAGAGGGCTCTCGTTTTCGAGCACAATGGTGGGGCACTGAGGAGTCAAAAGTTATGGTTTGGCTCCTTGTCCATCATCATGATGCAAGACTCCTGCAGGGCCAGTTTCAGGGCACTGAATACAAAGCAGAAGCCTGGAACCGTCTAGCACATGATCTCACCAGTGCCACAGACATCCCTCGGACTGGTGAGCAGGTCAGACACCACTTTTCAGACCTGAAGAGATGCAAGGAGGAACGACTGAACCAGTGGATACAGGAGGCCCATCAAATGGAAAATGCCCCACTACTGTGTAAGTAGCCATGGAATGAAGTATGTAAGAATTGCTATAGTAGTCCATGTTATGGATAGGTATGTCTCAATATCCCTTCATTTACTTCACAGCTGCAGGTGTCTATGCTGTAAATCAGCAAGCCTATGCAGATAGGCTGCTAAGGCTGCGCCACCAGGCAGGTTAGTAATTATTCTGCATGTGTTGTCATATAAAAGAAGTGAGAGAGCCTGAAAAAGAGTGTTGTAACCCATTAATAAAGGTATAATGAGTGTTGAATAACTTCTCTGCATGTACTGTTATATAAAATAAGTGAGACAGCATGAAAAGCGGTTGTAACCCATTACTAAAGGTATAATATGTATTGAATAAAAGACCTCTGCATGCACTGATATATCAAATAAATGATAGAGCCAGTAGAAAAGTGTGTAATGTAATAAATAAAGGTATAATTCCTGGAGTGTGTCCATGTCACTTTTTTCGATATGTTGTTGTACCCTTGCATTATAGAAATAGTACTGTTGTAATAAGCGCAGTCAACCCACACATGGGTAGGCCCATATAAAGTGGATGAAGGGAGTGCCAGTAGCTGTTAAGCATATATACAGTCCTCAACTGTCGGTTCATGGCCGGCATGTACAGGTTAATCTGGCACATACGTAGCTTGTTATTCTGTTCCCCAGAAATGTCAGTGTGCTGCTAGAAATGTAGGGGGCTGTCAACATATACCTGATAATGTCACCTGAACACATACAGACATGTAGATATTTAAATATAAATGAAATATGTAATATGTAGCAGTAACATCTGCATCCAGGACAGTTTGTATGTCAGATACAGGTCAGGTATATCAAGAACTAGCAAAACCCAATTCACAATTTAACAGACATTGCCCACTGTAATAATACATGTAGGGGATATATAACTGCAGTCAATAGGAATGTAGTGTAAAATACAAGTATATATAAGTTGTTAGTGGAGGTATCTTTTTATACCCTACTGTATGTGCCTAAACAATGCAATTCCACACCTCAATGGGTATGTCTAATCTCATAAAAGTTGTTGGGACATATGTCCTATTGGTTTATAAATATCTGCATTTACTTTGATGCATGTGCCCTGTTCACATACCACAATCTTGGTGGCCTGTTACCACCAATCAATCCTGCATGCTGTTGGAATGTCCACTATTGTTCTATATATGCATGTGTTATGCTTGCTGTTCAACTGTTGGAACTCTGGTGTGTTGGGTTAATGGGAATTCTACTGTATGCTGTTACAACTAAATTGAAATGCTGTTGGCTATTACTAACCCATATTGTCATTAACTCCTCCTAAATATAGAACGTATGGGAAGGCCGGTCCCAGCGGACCCACCTGTCCCACCTCAGCTGGCGATGACACCTGGCACCAGCAGATCCGGTGCCCAGCCCGGGACCCCCTCCTCCATTGGTCCTGTGCCACCTTCGAGTGCAAGTGCTGCAGGGGATGGGGCTCATCCCCCCATGCAAGCGTGGCTGGAGGAGGGCCACCTATCACCCTCCTAATGGTTTGGGCTGTGGTGCATAGGGAGATTGAGCATTCAGTCGCTGATCCTCTATGCCAGCTCGCGGCAAGAGTGGCGCGACTCATGGGTGAGCCTGCCCCTCCTACGCAGCCCTCAGCACAGCCACCCTCTGGGTTTTGAAGGTGCAGTGGTGACTGCCCATGGGTAAGGATCTCAGTTCCACTGTTGCTATCTGTGGGCTCATGGGCTTGCGATTTCCAAACACCCTTCCCCGCCAATGGTGTTCACCCACCCCATGTGTCATATTCCTTCCCTGTATGCACCTTGTTTGTCTTGTCTGTTTACCTCCCCAACCTACCTCCCCAAATATACCTACTTTCCCTACCCCACATTCCACTCACACCTGAAAATAAAATGGGCAATCTGCTCCCACAAAAAAATGACGTCCCATACATAGCTGCCCATTTTGCACACATGTCCGCTGGACACATAAATTGAAATTTAATTGACAGTACAACATACTTCGTTGTCCTCACCCCTCTCTCAGGGGTAGAAGGTTTCAAGTTACCATCCAAATTATTAGTATATGCACAGCTGTTGCTGTGAAAGAAATGGGCAGCTATGAACCTTCCCTACACCCATCCTGCACATCCCAAGCTGTTTTCCCTACTGTCTTTCCCTCTTTGTGCTCCTTTTTCACCACTTTCCTATCTCCCCATTTTCTTTTCTTTCAAAGAAATGAGCTTGGGGGTTAGCGGGAGTAAGCACTTTTAAGCAGTGGTTAGCGGGGTTGCGTGAGTGTACGCTTGTGTGCGCTTAGTTAAGTATTGCTAAGCGTCATGCAAAACCGCGCAAACCCGCTTACAACTGCTTAAAAGTGCCTTAGTCACTCTGTATATCAGGGCCCTTGTTCTGCTCAGCAGCAAAATAAAATACTTCTGTCAGTCTCGAACCCCGGACCATGTACACACTAGACTGAATGAAGTACCACTGAGCCATGGTAAACATACAACAAATTGGTGCTTCAATCAATATATCATGCATCAGAATGAGTGCATGTAAAGGACAAATAGGAATGCCATAACACAAATCCTGTTCTGTGTATCCTTACTAGCAATTCTTGTGGAATTGCATTACATGACTGTGAAAAGAGAACCAGCCATACTAGCAGGAAATAATGTTACAGCAGCACTTTACAACCCCCACACAGTATCATAGTAGGACAAACACTAGCATATCTGATTATGGCAGAGGCCATACTTTGCAACTGTGACTACGTTTCAGGAATGTCCCTGATTTTGAGACAGGTTTTAGCTGTGTCACTCTGAATCCCTCTGAAAGTTACTGACATTAGGCAGAAAGGTGGTGAATTACACTTAATGAATAATGATAATAAGTAAGAGTTGGACATGTTGGGCAGAAAGGTGGTGAATTACACTTATGAATAATGATAATAAGTAAGAGTTGGACACGTTGGGCAGAAAGGTGGTGAATTACACTTAATGAATAATGATAATAAGTAAGAGTTGGACACCGCTTGTACTTCAGGAAATGTGTATTAATCCATATGCTCTGTGTCTCTCAAAGTCCCAACTTAATGTCTCTAATACTGTAAAGGTGCACCTCACTTCTACCTACTTTTCCCTGAGTCTGTTCAAATATGTACCTGAGTGTTTGAGAGGCCTGGCAGAGGCAGAAACACACAGGCATATCAGCTATTCTGCTGTTACACACTGTGCAAATAGCTTTGGAAGGAGTTCCAGAAGCATACCCTTATGTAGGAGTACAACAGTGAAATACCAAGGGATGTAGCCATGTACTGGTAGCAACCAACTGTGACAATGCCATTGTTCCAGTGCTGAAAAGACCGGTGTGGTGCACAGACAAAGAATAATAGGCTAGCCTCTGGCTACCATCTGGATAGGTCCACATTTGTGAGCTACGCAGACAGACTACTTGCCTTGGTAAACTAACAGGTACACAACAACCCTTTAAGTCCAGCAAGATAAAGTTCACACATTAATACATAATGTTCTCTGTCCTTCTGCACCCCTACCCAAATGTGCAATAAACCTGTGTGTTCAGGGTCTACCAAGGATGTAGGTAGGCATACTCAGTATTGAATTTGTCCAGTTTTCATGAGCAGCCTGTGCTAATGTCAACACTAAAAAAGCAGAAACTGTTCAAAAGTGGGTATGTTAATATTCATAGTATAGCAGTTCACAAACAGTTCATGTGCCAAATGAATACATCTCAATAACTACTTTTGTATGGCAGCTAATTATATAAGTAGAAAATAAACTACATACAGCCATGTATCTTGCATTAGTATTTGTAGGGGTGATTACAAATATACACTGACAACTGTGTAGTGGAAGTGGCAACATTCAGGTCTGAGTACAACATTTAAATCTCTGGCTACACCCCTAGCTTCACATATAAAAAGTATACCAACCTTCTGACTTACACAATAGTGTCCACAGCAAACAAGAATGGGCCCCACTTTGGAAAGCTGAAAGGGCGACACCTACCTGACATAGCAATTTATAGCATTGGGTTGCTATGACAGTGAGTACTGCAATTATCACACAGCAGGCTGCATGCAATTACCAAATGGTGGCCACCAATTGGTGCAGAGGCCATCACATGCACATGTGCAGATACCTATAAAAGCAGGCTGTACCTGCTGGCCACACATGCAATCATCCCATTGCAGACGCTGGAAGAGAGAGAGAGAAACAGAGACAGAGAGAGAGAGAGAGAGAGAGAGCTGCACACACCCACCCACACTCGTGGAAAAAAAATTAAAATTCTGAAATAAAGCCAAAGATACAGAAAAGTGAAAACTACAAACACATACAAAGGAAAGGTATGTAACAGATATGTATTTACTGGCATGTAGTCAATGTATTTGAAGACTACATTACATACTCTGAAACATCAATATGTGGCAGCAGTACGTATCTATGCACAGATGCCCTGCATAACTACTGCCATGGACAAATCAGTGTGTAGCTGTGTGCAGTGGGACATAAATGTGATATATGTAGCTCAGCATTAAATGTCAAACATCTGAACCATGTCATCTGTGTTCTGTACAGTAGTGTGGACAATGGCTATTTGCTGGAATATGACATGTGGTGGTTAAATGCTCTGGGTGTGATTTGTCAGGTTTGCAGTGTCACAGCCACTGAGGCCTGCTAAAGCCACATGGGCTGAGAACACCTTCAATGCATTTCGCACAAGACTGTGCAATATCATTACATAACTGTATACCTCCCAAACTTTGCTTAATTGATATTCCCACCATGACAGGTGGACTGTATATGTGCCTATATGTATATCCATATGTACACCAATGGATGTTTATATGTATGTGTGTGTGTATATATATATATATATATATATATATATATATATATATATATATATATATATATATATATATATATGTATATATATATATATATATATATATATATATATATATATATATATATATATATATATATATATATATATATATATATATATATACATATACATATATATATAATGTATATATATATATATATATATATATATATATATATATATATATCTCTATAGGCAGGGAGAGACAGAGTCACATTTACTGCAACAGATGCCTGGTGACAAAGCCATGGCCTCAAACTCAATGTCTGAAATACATTTGCATCTCTTTGGCTAAAAACTCTGTACCCATGAACTACCACATAGGTGGTAGTCAACATAACACCAACAGTGTGATAAGAGACCATGGGACACAGGTGGACAGTAGTCTCACCCTTGATAATCACAGTGCCACACTAGTCATGTAATCTGTCCACATGACACACCTCATCACAAAAGCTGTGTCATCCCGGGAAAAATAGGTCAGTGTTCCCCTCTACTCATCACTCACAAAACCCATTATAGAGTACAATGCCCCTTCTGGTATGCACCTCACAAGGCATCTACATCAACTGGAAAGGCCACAGACATATCTCACAAAGAGTAATACTGTCCTCAAACAAGTGCCTATGCATACCGTCTCACCAAACCACAGCTACACTGTGTTGCATACCGGCAACCCAGAGGTGACCCCTGCCTAAAATACAAAGCTATGTCAAACCCAGAGCTGTTGTACATGCTCCATGTAAACAGATCAATATCCCTACGAGCTACACGCTCTAGGGACCTAAAGTTTGTCACCACAATAGACAGAACATGCTGGAGGGATAGATTCCTATCTCAGAGACATCCCATACTGTGGAACAAACTACCTAGCAATAGCAAACAAAGCTCCTCAGTAACACCTGTCATGAATAGTCTTGATGATTGGATGTGAGATAGGAATTACACCCCGGGAATCACCTCTGTGGCTCTGCTTGACAGGGACACATGGAACTAAATTACTTGGGTGTCAAAGGCCAGGGTACCGTCTGGCTAGGCTTGTACAGGCCCTAGGGCCAGTAGCCTATAAACTACCTATGAACCAATACACATCCACCTGTACTTGTTGCAATAATTGCTATGTGAGGTTGACTGAGTGTGATGGTGAATGTGTTGGTGAATGTGTCACAGTTGTGTATATGTGGGATAGCTTATTGGGAAATTGTTTCTGTCATGGTATTATGTGTCCTAGCTCTGATCCCAACAAAAGATGTGTATGCTAATGCTAGCCAGAAAAAGCAGTATGGCATACGGAGGATGAAGCAGTACATGTATGCTCATTGATTGGTACTACTGGTGAATCAAACCCCTGTATGAACTGTAGTACTACCTGAAGCTATAGGCCTAAACAGCACAGTATGGTGTATGTCCACATTGCTTGGAAACACTGTTCTGTGTGTTCCCTGTAGTCCTCACAGATTACATACCTCAGGCATAAGGGTTTGTAAGTACTGACACACAGTACTGTATGGTACACATGTAAAGCTCATCTGGGTTGCCATACCTCTGTGTCCTGTATGTATGTCTGATGTGTGTGTGGGTATGCCTGTAACATGCCCCGGTCATATGTGTGTTACAGGATATAAGTGTGTATCTAGCAACATGCATAGTCTAGTACAGCAGTATGCCTCCTATATTCAAGAATGTGCACATATTGTAGGCAGGGGTTTTCCATCAACAACTAGTGTGGTATACTGGTAATACTGTAACTGGACTTTACAATCATTGCAATGGATTACATATTTCGTTATGCATTAGCTGGATATATACCTACTGTAGCTAGGTAGTGCATTGTGTCACATACAGTGTGCCATGTACTGTTGCATAGTCTTACATAGTGGTTTATCTTTGTTGCTGTGCAGAAAATATTTTAATATATACAGCGTGTCAGGTAGTGTCAGTCAGTTGTGGGTTGAGCAGTGATATGTGTTATTGAAAGTGTGTATCCTCTGACAGATAATAGTTTGCTAATTATGGCAGTTCAGTGATATCTGTACTGTAGAATGTAAAGTGTGCCTCATGACTTGCTCACACATATTGTTTTCTTGTCTTCCAGGGCCATGTTCCACCATCGCAATCCTGCATACAGCCGTGCAGAGGATGAGATTCTAACAAACTGTCTCATCGAAAAGTACAACCTGCTCTTTTCAAGAACCAGCCAGGACCAGCATGAACGGACTGCACTGTGGCAGGATGTTGTCTGTAGGATAAATGATATTGGCATGCATAACCGGACTTATGAGCAGGTACGACATCACTGCAGTGATTTACTCAAACATGTCAGGCAGCGTGCGTCTGTCCGTAGGCAACAGCTTGCCACAGGTGGTGGGTTTGCCACTCATCCCCCCCTCACCAGAATGAAGGAGCTGCTCCTGAGCCTGGGGGCTCCCGGCCAACAACGACAACAACAGCACACATGCATCATCATGGAGGCTGGAGCCCCCCAGCAAGTTCACATGGAGTGTGCAGGTAAGTTGGCTTATCTGTTGATTACTGTTACCTGTATTGTTAGATTATGCATATGTTAGATGTGTACTGTGTAGTTAGAAGATATGGAGCCTGATGATGTTCAATACTGATAATTTGGAACATGCTGTGTAGGCCTGTGACTGTCAACCATTGTGCTACTGTAAGATTGCAAAGCCACAGTAGCAATGCCACAGTTGTTGCCACTGACAAACTGTTTCATATCCTTGTAGGTCCCTCTGGTGTGACAGCAAGGCAGCAGACCCATGCTGGTGAGTGTGTTCTACATTTAATATTGCTAATAAAATGTGCATGTCATAGGTAAGGTGTAGGCCATGTACACATGTAACACACCTATGCATAATGCATGCTGTGCATATTTGCTGTGAGACTATGCACATCTCAGTAACATGAGTGGCTGCCTCAAACACATGCAATACACAGAGCATCCCAAACAATTGTGGCTACACTATAGTGGACATTGGATAGGCAGTCGATGCACAAGCACACGACATACACAACTCCGTCATACGCAGTACATGTTAAAATGCTACACATGGCATATTCAGACACACGCTGTAAGGTCACACTCCAGTATCACAAATGTCATCCACACAGCACACATAATATACCTGAGGGGTAGAAGCCTATCATGGGGCAGTGCGACACTCTCCAACACACAACACATTCATGTTAGGCAATGCTCCCTATTGGGCACCTTACAAACCCATGTAACAAGTGGCTGTGAAATGGTGAATGTAGCCATGGTACTGCAGTTCCGGTACAGCATGGTATGTGCCAGTCTGGCACACATTAGTAGCCTTGAGTGACCACATGATGCTGCATGATGATGGCTCATGGTACTACACCCCATCCAGTTACAGTGACCACAGTACCACATGTAGCATTAACTGTTATGCAGCTCAATGTTGTGCGTGTGCAAACATATGCACCAATACACATTATGCATAGCAATCACCATTTGTACAAAGTGACACATATATGTCATGTAATGCTATTGAGTGTATAGGTCACATGACACACACTGTGTATGTGTGAAGTTTAACGTTGCAGTTGTGTTGTAGCATGCCATGTCATGGCTGGCACTGGCATGTCCACAATATGTCCTACACTCACCATAACCACTGTACAATGGCTATGTTGAGCAATGGTATTCCATCAGGTATACATGCATCACTCATCCTGTGTGTATACATAGCATGCATGTGCTAAACCTGTGCCCACAATCATCTGCTAAAGACACAGATGCACTAATCAGAAATGGATATCTATGTGACACACAGATACACATCCAGCCATGGTATGTATAACTGTGAGTGATGGTGCACAAGACATTGCAGAGCTTTTAAGACTTGCACAGCAATGTTGTGTCCATGTACACATTGCGTTCCAGGGTGTGGCCGATCACTGAACAACAACACACATGCATCAAAGCCATGTATACTGTTATTAGCAAGGGTTGTCTACCCACACACTGCATGCTGTTGAGCAGCACACATCCTGCATGCTGAAACGTGTGATATAACTGTTTGCCTTGTGATACTGCACCCCTCCATCACCCGCTATTGAGTATGTTCTGGATTGCTGGTGGTGTGTGTGTGTGTGTGTGTGTGTGTGTGTGTGTGTGTGTGTGTGTGTGTGTGTGCCTGTTTTAGTGAGGAGTGCATTTGTGTGCATGTGTTCATGTGTGCATGTGTGCATGTGTTCATGTGTTCATGTGTGCATGTGTGCATGTGTTCATGTGTGCATGTGTGCATGTGTTCATGTGTCCATGTGTGCATGTGTTCATGTGTGCATGTGTGCATGTCTGCATGTGTGCTTGTGTACATGTGTGCATGTGTGCCAACATCATGTACAGGTCGTAAAGTGTGTTTCCTGTCTTCCTCTCACAGGTGCTGACTTTGGGCTGGTTCAATGCAGCGGGCAAACCAATGTAACTGAGAAAAATAGTGATGATGATGATAGGTGTGTTGAGGCACAGGCATGTCATTGGGACGCCAATCGACAGTGCACAAGTGTCCACACCATCCATGCACACAGTCATACTGCCAATACATCCATCAACAATGCCCTTAGCTGAGGAACAGCATACAGCCAGCATTGGCCAGGACAGTGTGGTATCCATGGCACATGCATCCCAACACAGCAGCCATACCCAGATGTCTGGAAGGATACCACATAGGCAGATATCCAGGGGTTCTTGACAGAGCACTGCTGCTCATCATGCCACTGTCAGACGTGCCACAGGTCTGACAACATCACGCATGTTCCAGGCTGTCATGGAGGCACAGGCACATATGGAATGGTACACCAGACAGGGACTAAGGGCACAGAGGGCACACAACACTGCTATAATTGACAGTATCCATGACCTAGCAGGTGCCATCCATCATTACACTGAGGTCACAGATAGACGTTGGGGAGAGACATTAGATGTACTCTGCAATGTCATGTCCATGTGTCAGGACAGTGCAGGATGGTTGAGTCATCGACGTGGATGCATGCCATCAACATCAGCAGCTGGCAGTCATCACAGATGTCCCACAAGTCACAGCCGCTCCCGTAGTGCCAGTACCAGCCCCAGCACTGTTGGGGATAGGCTGTCGATAGAACGTTCTAGAAGACCATGTGCACGTGGCTCTGGACAGTCCCAGCAGGGACCTGGGTCCAGTGTACATCCATCTACCTCTGGGGATAGTACCCAGTTTGGCTTAGTACCTGATAGTGTCAGTAGCACTCCTGCCAGGCACAGGTACCGTATCCGTGGCCAGAGATGGTGATCTGTAAAGCCTGGCAGGTACAGTCTGTGGCTGTCTCACAAATATCCATATATGGCAGCCACATTGTGGAACTGTGTGCATGCAGACACACAGACACAGGAACCAGACACCTAGGGATAACACATACCCGCACACATTACATCAACATTGGCTCATAGCACTACTCTTGCCCCTCACACACACACACACACACACACACACACACACACACACACACACACACACACACACACACACACACAGACATACATGTTGATTGGATGGCTCATTGTAGGCCTCTGACAAACCAACAACACACCCTGTGCATATGATGAAACATGTGCCACCTCCTGTCATCTGTAACATCGATGCAGAAACAGGCTACCATGGTGCTGATGCACAGGGTGACTTTATAGCAGTACAGCAATGTTACCATTTTGTCAGCAGTAGAGTGTAATGATATGCTTGAATGTGTAGCTGAGCAGTCATGATGCATTAAAGCTATGAATGTCATTGTAGTATTGTATACACCAGTGTTAGTTAAAATAGTGTACTGTCCGCCCACGTGCCACTTGGCTGATGTGTGTAGTATTGGCAGTATGTGTTAGAGAGTGGACAGTATGTGTGGGATGTGTGTAGCACAGATTTGCAGGTGTACATCTGTGAACATGGTGGAGGTGCACTGTCTGCATGTACGTGCATAGTGGACACATGGGCAGGGTGACATGCCCTGTATTACACAGTAACACTACATCATTTGTATTGGTGGCCAGTATGCATTGTACTACACACATTTCAGAACCTGACTACACATGTGTGTATGACATGGTTTGACACTGTGCTGTGGGTGATACTGTTGCTATCTGTCATTGTTCTGCATTCTGGTAGCATACATAACTTCAACAACCTGACCATAACCAATCGTTAGATGATGTCTTCACAACTGACACACAACTGTAGGACACACAGCAAAATTTGCATCCTTCAGGTACTATACTATGCCAGTAACCAGTGGTATTCACCTGCACCCATTACTGAGACCACTCCTGTCTGGCATATAGCTCTCTTAAGTACAAGCAATCACAGTAGGGATATGTCCGTCCACATCTGGTAATGCATACTGTGGCCTATAATGCATTCTCCAGATGACACACACATCCTCCACAAGGGTACCATACAGACAGATAACTGTTGTCAAACCCATGCTGTAAAGGTATTATCTAGACTAAGCATAGTCATCCACCTTTACGGAACATAGTATCCCCACAGTACCACATAGGTAGTAGCCACCAACATGATGAACAGGTACCGATGTGTACATGCAACCAAGTGTTACGTCATCTCTCCTTTAATAATCACATTTCCTAAGATTTTTTGTAATACCTCGGTGGATCACATAAGCAATAAGGGGTTTGCATGCATATCCACAAAGGTTGTTGTACACCTATAATGAATACCCATCATTGACAGACTTTGCTGCATTAGAACCGGTCTAACATATACCTCGGCCATAAACCCTCACTCACACAATTCAATAGTAACCGTATTGAGTGTGTGTGACACGGATGACCTAGGCCAGGGATCACTGCAGTGGCTGGCCTTGTCACAAGCATACAGATGTGACCTAATGTCTGGGAAGCAGCAGCACAGTCTGGCAAAGTTGACAGTTGTGTCCTTGGAGACAGCAGGGTTCACACACATGCAATAATTGAGGTAACATGTACGTATATGTATTTGCCACACAGCTACCTCACATGCGCAATGCATACTGACATGTCATACAGTAGTAAAAGCAAAACCTACTCCACATTGACCAACTCACCGAGTGCAGGATTCAAACCCCTACCTAACTACTTCATGATACTAGAGCAGTATGCATTAACACAGCATGCCATACACATTACTGGGATGCCTTTTTCCACAGGTATTTTTGTAAGATGGTGACATCATCGGACTTGACAAAGATAAGTATACCACTTGTAAGGTGTTCTACTACTCTACAAAAAGGTTTCTCCTCCACAAGGTTATTACACACACAGGTGTCATGTGCAGGATTCAAACCCCTACCTAACTGGTTTATGACACTACAGGAATATGCATTTACACAACACGCTATACACATTACTGCAAGTTCGTTTTTCCACAGGTATGTTTGAAGGATGGTGACATCATCAGACCTGACAAAGATTGGTATAACACTTTTAAGGTGCATGAGTACTCTCCAAAAAGGTTGCTCCTCTCCAAGGAGATCACACACAAACAGACATGCACACACACTTGTCAAGTGCAGGATTCAAACATCTACCTAACTGGTTTATGATACTACAGGAGTATGCATTTACATGATGCGCTATACACATTACTGTGAGTTCTTTCTTCCACAGGTATGTTTGAAGGATAGTGACATCATCAGACCTGACAAAGATTGGTATAACACTTTTAAGGTGTATGAGTACTCTCCAAAAAGGTTGCTCCTCTCCAAGGAGATCACATACAAACAGACACACACACTTGTCAAGTGCAGGATTCAAACCCCTACCTAACTGGTGTATGACACTACAGGAGTATGCATTTACACGACCCGCTATACACATTACTGTGAGTGATACTTTTCACAGGTATATTTGTAGGTTGGTGACATCATCAGACTAGACAAAGTGGATTACATTAGGTGAGATTGGGTGGGCTACATAGAAGGAGTGTCTAAACACTTTGGTCATGTGATCATCACAGCAGAGTGTACTATCTAACTGTGTCCCCAGGGCCTTCATGACTTTCTCCATACATACTGGAGTACCACCTATGTGATAATTTGTTTGCACTTTGTTTTAGCCAAAGGGGATGTCTATGCATTCTTTGCCATTCTTCTTGGGGCATTGTTTTCACACCAGGTATCTGTCTCAGTAAGCCCCTTCTGGAGGATGTGTGTGTCAGCCACAGAGTCGATTATGGACTACAGTTAGCAGTCATCTGCAAACCTGTTCAGCCATACTCCACCCATGCTTGCCTGTACCTCTGAGCAGTGTCTACTGAACAGGTGGGGTCCCAGGGCCATGACCTGTGGGATGCCATTTGTGACTGTCTTAGAGTCAGACATGGCACCTGCAACTCTGAACATGTGTGTTGGATCTATGAGCCACTTGGTCATACATCCTGTGACATAGCTGTTGATGTTCAGGCTGGTAAGCGTGTCCATGATGACAGAGTAGGGAATGGTGTAAAAAGTCCTAAGTGAGGTCCAGGTGGGCTGTGTGGACTACTTTCACCTCCATCTATGTCCTTGGTAACTGTTTGTTGTAAGTCAACTATGTTTGGGAGGCAGGGTCTGCCTTTAACAAGGTGGGGCTGTGTAGAGTCCAGTGTCTGGAGGTCCCCAATGTCACTGCTTATAGGTTCCATGACATTTTACTCAATAGCTTTGTAGATCAGGCTGAGTAGACGTATAGGGCAATGGTTTCCAGGTTCTGTTGTGGCACCCCCTTTGTGGGGCTAGATGACTGTTGGTGTATGCCATTCTTTGGGTACATACCCTGTGGTACGATTGAGTCTGGCCAGTGAATGTAGGTGAGGGTGTGGTTCCTTTTGTGCCTCGTGTAAGACGCAGCCTGGGACACCATCCAGTCCCATTGATGCTGTGTTCTTGGCTTCGGAGAGGGCTGTCCTTACCTGCATGTCCATGACGTCTGGGGCTCTGCATCCTTCTGTGATGGACACAGGCCCTTTTGGGGGTGATGGGGGGAAATTTGCACTGAAGTTGTCCCCCAGGATGTGGACAATGAAAGTTGGTTCAGTTTATTCCTTGCCATTTGTAAGTAGCTGACAGCATATTTGGAAGCTGACACCTACATGTGTGGTATAGCTACCACAGGCTTTGTGGTTGTCATTTTTACAGTCCTTGGCAATTTGTCTTTTGAAAGTGTCCTTGAATTATTTTATGAGTGATCATTGCTTCTTCCTAATAATGCTCAGTGATGCCTTTCCTTTAGTGAAGTTGGCTCTATCAGGTGTTTGTTTCCTCCTTCTGTTGTCTAGCTTATTTATGGGTAATGACCACCAGATTGTTTTCTTATTTTTGGAGAAGTGCATTATGGTTTTATTTGTGATGATGTCTTGATCCATGCATCTCTGTAGATGCTTATAGAATTCACTTGTAACTGATTTGGCAGATTGTATACCATTATCCTACAGAAAGGGGTCTTTGGAACTTTCCACTTTTGTCTTGGGGCATGTGCAGTTTGCTTTTAAAAATGTCTTCATGGTGGTTTCATTTACTGGGTGAGGGGGCGGGATGTGGATGTCCAGTGTGATTACTTTATGATCTAATATTACCAGCGAGGGCTTTATCTCTGTTGTGGAACACTGGTACCCCATGTTGGTGATGATCATGTCCAATATGGTGTCACCTCTAGTGGGCATGGTCACCAGCTGTTCCAGGGTGTTACAGCTTTTAAACTCAAGGAAATATTGGGCAAAGGATGTTGTACACAAGTAATTCTCACACTCACTATTTGAGTAGTTGCAATCACATCATATAATGGTGTTTGATAGGACCTCTATATTTTCCACTGTTCTCAGGAATACATAGTGAGGTTCCTGTGACAAGGTAGGTGATCTGTAGCAGGCTACAATCTGATGAGCATCTTTGCCCAATGTTAGTTGCACTTGCATGGTCTCTGTTAGAAAAATATGTATTAATGTGTGTATGCGTAATGCCAAATTAATAATCAAGTATTTTAATACGCTTTTCATTCTATTTTTCATGCACTGTATTTTATACAAATTGAGTTTCATATGAGACTGAAAAAGATGCTTTTTGAAAACTGCAGTATGCTTTCTGAAACTTGCAAGTTGCCCTCTGACCTAGTAACTGCTAGCACAGCAATATTCATGTTTATGCCTTGTGGAAATGTAATTGAGAAGCAGGTGTTTATCTGCTAGGTCAGAAGTGAATGAATGAACAATGTCTTATATTATAAATGTAATGGTTTTAGACAAACAGCTCTGTCCAGAGGATGGGAACCTCTGCAGCTGTAGTAATTTAGAGATAAAGTAGACAAAGGATTATTAGAGAAATGAACTGCTAGCATTGTGCTTGATTTAGCCGTAGTATCTTGAATGTAACATAACATGTATCTAACTGGGAGTAATCAAGGCCATGTTGTTTTCCTCAGGAAGTTTCACATAAAAATTGATAAATCAGCAGAAATTCATGGGAAAGATGGTCAGCAGATGATGATGAAAAAGGTGGTAAACTGTTACGTCAGCATGGTAGGACACAACCAGTTTAAGAATGTATAAAAATGAAAGTATTTCCTGTTTCTGGTTAGACAAACTCTGTATTAGCACGTCTTTGTCTCCTTGCTGCAAGATTAAAGTGCCTTAACCTGAACCTACCATGTTTTGATCATTTTTTAAGTATATTTTTCCTTTGACAGTTTGGTTCTTCGGACCGGAAAGTACCTCTCGCTCTAGGCCTAGGTCAGAATTGGGCCCGGTGGCATGCATCCGTATGGAGAAGAGGCCAAATCGGCTCTTCTGGTTCGAAAGACCTCCGACTGAATTGTCGTTCGAAAGAGACCAGCCACTCTTTCTGATCTGGGATTGGAGGACGAGTCAACGATCCGGTGGATCAACTCACGGAGGGTCAGGTAAGGAGGAATTACCTTATTTCTGTTTTAAGATCAGGGACTAAGTACAGAACTGTTTTTTGTCAGGTAGATTTGCATGTGCAGATCAGGGACAGAAAAAGGGATTACTGTTTTTGTCATAGATCAGGGAAACAGAATAGGTAGGCAGTTATTCTAGATAAACTGTGAAAAGGTATATATTTGTGGTACCACGTGATAGAAAGGGTTACGTAACAATTTACTGTTTAGCTAAGACAGCAATGGGAAATCAGTGCACAAAAAGCTCCCGAGACCCGCCCCTAACTGAAGACGCGAAGTATATGCAATTACAGCGTGCCGATAATGTTAAGTACTACACCAAATGGGTTGATAAGTATAAATTCGAGGGTAATTTAGATAAACTTGCACTTATGAAACTTGTTAAACAGTTAAAAATAGATGCAAAAGGTCAACTAAAAAAGCAAAGACAATTAGGAGTCCCTCAGGCGCATAGGTGGCTTGAGGAAGCAAATCGCAGGGAGCAGAGAATTAAAAATTCAAAGACAATGTTCTTAGACAAAGAAGACAATAACTTGGTAATAGCAATGGCCCCACCTCCGCCCCCTCCGCTTCTGTTACCAGAATATGAAGCAAGTGGACAAGCTGATCCACCTTTGCTATACCCAGTTGTTCCTGCAAAATCACAACCGTTTGTCAGGGATCCTATCAAGACCAGGTCTCGAACACGCGACTTGAGGAGGGAGATTGAATTAAATGAATTAAATAGAGAATTACAGGCTAGGAGTGAAGAAGAGATATGTCCGCTCATAGAAGTACTGAATCCTCAGGCAGGACAGGCAGGACAGGATCCGACTCTTTTAGTTTATAGACCGTGGACACCGGAAGATATCCGGAAAACCACGGAGGGAATTCCCCACCCAAAAGTGAATTTTAGAAAATTTTTAGAAGACTTACAGGGTATGAGATTAAGTTACCATTTAAATGGAGAGGAAGTAGAAAAAGTAGTTAGACAAATTGTGGGTCCAGATTGGCACATGATCAGTGGCGACTGGAATCCTCGTGACGCACAACTTAGACCACTCCCACATACTAATGCAGAACTGGATGGCAGAGTAAAAGGTCTGACTGACCGAGTCTCTGAAAAGTGGAAGCCTAGGGCTGATTGGACTTGCATTAATCAATGCATTCAACAGGAAGGTGAAACAGTTGGTAGATATTATGATAGGCTGTTAGAGTGTTTTAATAATCACTGCGGAATGCAGATACCAGAAAACCAGACACAAGATTCCTCATATGAACAACAGTTAAAGAATGCATTCTTGAAGGGTAGTATAACTCCCATTAGCAGCTTTATTACAAAGCACATGGTAGATCATCGAACAAGTAGATTACAGCCATTACTTGAATATGCTAGACATGCAGAAAGACATTTTAATAGTAAAAAGAAAAAGAAAACTCAAGTATTTTCGGCAGAAGATGGGTCAGAAGTATTTGTAGTACAAACTGGGAAAAAGGGTAAGAAAAATACCCAGGGAAATAAACAATCTGATAAACGATCAGAAGATTTCGAAGAAAGAAAGAAAAAGGGTGAATGTTTTAAGTGCGGGAAAAAAGAACATTTAGCAAGGGATTGCAGGCTAAACAAGAAGGTGACTACAGAAAATAAGGAGGATGAGGAATGACTATATGATAGCCAGGAATCACTGGATGAGAATAAGCAGGAAAGGGTAAGTGCAAATATGATAGCAGGAGTAGAGGATGTGACACAAGGAGTAGAGGATGTACATGAATTCGCAGACATAGAAGAAGATGAAATTTTAGACCTAGCTCTATTGAGCTTGGAGCTTTACTTAGCAGACACGAAACCGGAAGTGACACTTCTGGTAGAGGGAAAGGAAGTTAAATTTTTGTGTGACTCAGGGGCTTCACGGACCCTGATACACCCTTCCAAGTTACCGGAAGATTCAGAATCACCAGATTATATACTAGTGAAAGCAGCTAATGGACAGCTGTATTGGAAGCCACTCTCCCATGACATAGCAATAACAGACCCCGTTTCAGGAATGACCCAGAAAAGTAAAATTGTAGTTTCTGCAAAATGCCCGGTAAATCTTTTGGGTAGAGATTTGATGCAGATATTTGGCATAGCCATAGTTCTAACCATGCAAGGTATGGAAGCACAGCGACAAATGGATACTTTTGTAGTGCGACCGGAGGGTGAGACATATTATTGGTACAGCCAGGACTTAGTTACGACTGGTCCAGGGGCAGTAACTGAAGAACTGATGAACGTAGCTGTCAGTAAGTCCCCCTCCCTTGACATTGACAAACAGTGTTTGTTGCATTGTACTCTATATTACTGTAATAGACCAGGACCTGATAAAGATTATGAACAGGAATTGTTTCAGAACCATGCAAACAGGCTAGTATTGCGAAATTTGTACTGGGATGCAGAGGGGAACAGTGTAGCAAGCTGTTCATTGCCCCAGGAATTTTTAGCACTTTACAAATCTAATTGACTGCCGCATGTTAGTTTAACTAAGAATAAAAATTTGAAATGGGCAGACTTAGGTGAAAAAATCACAAGGTGGGAAAAGCAGACAGAATTAGAGCTCACTGAACAAGGAGTACAGAAACAGAAATTGAATTGGATTACACAGACACACCCAGCTGTACACTCACAGGCTAGTGAGAATAGCTGAGTATTACTCTTATTGGAAGAAGAGGAAAAAGCCTTGCAAGACATACCAGAGACTCTCTGGTCAACAGGGAAATCAGATGTAGGACTAATACGAACAGCAGGACCAGTTACCATAATGCCAAAGTCAGCATTTAGGCCCCAGAAAAGACAGTATCCCTTGAGAAAGGATGCAGAGATAGGGATCAAGCCTATTATAGCAGCCTTACTTAAGGAAGGAGTCTTAATAGAATCTCCTGATTCACCATGCAATACACCTTTATTTCCTGTCAGAAAAGCAAACGGGGAATGGCGTATGGTCCAAAATTTACAAGCTGTAAATAATGCAGTTATACCCAGGGCACCAATGATGCCAGATCCACACACCTTACTGAATGATTTAAAGCCAGAGCAAAAATATTTTTCAGTGGTAGACATTAGTAATGCATTTTTCTCGATACCGATACACCCTGACAGCCAGTATTGGTTTGCATTTACATTTCAGGGAAGGCGGTACACATATACGAGATTACCACAGGGATATTGTGAAAGTCCAATGATATTTGCACAGGAAATGGCAAGCAACCTGGCAGGATTTGTCCCACCGAAAGGTAGTCAGATTTTACTTTATGTAGACGACATTCTGCTGGCTGCCCCCACCCAGCAAGAATGCAGAGAGGACATGATAGCTTTATTACAATTTTTGGCTACTCAAGGTCACAAAGTAAATAAAGACAAGCTACAGCTTTGGAGAAAACAAGTTAAGTACTTGGGATATGTAATATCCAAAGAAGGTAGAATATTAGATGAAGATAGAAAAACAGCAATTTTACAAGCACCTAGACCAACTACCAAGAAGGAAATGATGTCCTTCCTGGGAACTACTAATTTTTGTCGGAGCTGGATACCGAACTATGCTTTGGAATCTGCTCCACTGGCCAATTTAATATTTAAAAAGCTGATGGCAGCACAGGATTTATTACAATGGACACCTGAAGCAGAAGCAGCTTGATGTAAGCTGAAACAACTGATAGCATCATCCTTAGTCCTAGGATTACCAAACTATCACAAGCAGTTTATTCAAACCGTAGACTCTAAGCAAGGTTATATGACATCAGTATTGACACAGCAACATAGGGACAAGCAATGCCCCATAGCTTACTATTCATCACAGTTAGACCCAGTGGCACGATCCCTGCCCCACTGTGTACAAGCAGTAGTTGCAGCTGCAATGGCAGTGCAGGCTTCGGCCTCAGTGGTGCTATTCCACCCTCTCATGTTGAGAGTGCCTCATGCAGTCGCAATTATTTTACTGCAAGAAAAAGTAGCATATCTTTCCCCAGCTAGGCATCTTTCTTGTATGACCATACTGTTGAGCCAACCTCATATGACAATTGAATGATGCACAACTTTGAATCCGTCAACTTTGCTTCCAACCCCTGCAGATGGCAAACCACACTGCTGCCTGCAGGAGATTGAGCAAAAAACATTACCTAGACAAGACCTTAAGGATGTTCCCTTGGATGATGCCGAGGTGACATACTATGTGGACGGCTCGTGCAGGAGGGGTCCTACAGGACAGAACCTAGTGGGGTATGCAGTCGTTTCTGATACTAAAACTTTAGAAGCAAAATCTTTACCACACAACTTATCTGCACAAGCGGCAGAATTGATTGCCTTGACAAGGGCATGTACCTTAGCAAAAGGTAAGAATGTGAACATTTATACTGACAGTCAGTATGCTTTTTCTACTGTACATGTTTTTGCGCAGCAGTGGAAAAATAGATGAATGATAACATCTACTGGTAAACCGATCAATCATGCACAATTTATTTTAGACTTGTTAGATTCAATTCAGTTACCTAAAAAAGTAGTTATTTGCAAATGCGTAGCTCATACGAAACAACAGGATAGGATTTCAAAAGGTAATGAACGGGCTGATACAGCTGCGAAGCAGGCAGCTTCAGCCACAGAAACTTTTCATTTGAATGAGGAATTACAACCCTCTGAGATTCTAGATTTAGAAATGTTAAAAACAATGCAGACACTTACTACAAATATAGAAAAGCAGAAGTGGATAAAACGAGGAGCAATCCTCGAAAAGGGACTGTACATCTCCAAGGAGAAGAAACCGATTTTGCCATCTAATTTGTTTAGATATGCAGCATTGTTGAGCCATGGGCAGAGCCATGTCTCAACAGGGGGGATGGTACAGTTAGTGAATCGAGTATTTACAACCTATGGATTTACCAGTTATACAAAAAATTTTTGTGCAGCATGCCATGTTTGTAACAAGCATCATGCACAAGGGGCGTTGAAGCCTAAGCAAGGGAATTTTCCTACACCACCATATCCATTCCATACTATTTGTATGGATTTCATAGAATTGAATAAATATGAAAATAAGAAGTATTGCCTTGTTATTATAGACATGTTTTCCAAATGGGTAGAAGCATTTCCAACTAAAAATCCAGATGCAGCTACTGTTGCAAAGGTCCTTGTTAAAGAGATTATACCCAGATTTGGTATACCAGAAAAGATTTATAGTGATAACGGGACACATTTTGTGAACCAAATGATTCAGCAACTTAGTCACTATTTTGGAATATCGTTAAAGAACCACTGCGCTTATCACCCCCAATCTGCAGGGCTAGTAGAGAGGCATAATGGGGTGTTGAAGAATAAACTTAGGAAGTTGATAGCAGAGACACAGAAAAACTGGGTGCACTGTTTGCCTTTAGCACTGTTGAGTATGAGAACTGTTCCAAATGCAAAGGAATTAACTCCTTTTGAAACTTTGTTTGGGAGGGCATATTGTACACCTCAGTGGAAACCTCTCATGTCTATGGAGCAGGAGGCTGACAGTTCACTTGCAGGGTATATGAGGAGATTTTTGAATAACAAACTTTTGCAGTTAAATTCTGTTTCAGATAAAGAGCAACCGAGATCGGAAGCACCAGTAGCCCCAGGCACTTGGGTCTGGGTGAAGATTGTGAAGCGAAAGAATTGGAGTTCTCCGAAGTGGGAAGGTCCATACCAGGTACTACTGTCGACACCCACTGCAGTCAAGATCGCAGAGCGAGCTTCCTGGATTCATTTGACGCACTGTAAACTGGTTAAAAACTTTGAACTGGACAAAAACTTTGTTACTGTTGCACAACAAGAACAAAATGGCCAGGTACAGAGTGAGTAGAGACATTGAGCAACCCCAGAAAACTTGTATGATCGTTTTTATTGCAATATTGATCACACTGTTCTTTTTGTTGTGGCCACTCCTTTTTCCTGCCACAAAGGTTGAACTGATTAGACATAATGAACCAAACATAGACTGGCATCTGAACTTTAACACTTATCAGGCAATTACACATGTGTACGCTGAGACTTTTAATGTTTCGAATTGCTGGGTCTGTACGGCCATACCAACAGCATACGGGGGCTTATTAATGACTGCTATCCCCCTAAGGGTCAATGAGATCTGGGAAAATCTGGTTTTTGACGCAGTTGCTATTAAAGCATATGATAAGGTAGCACTGTATTTGCCTGTGACACAAAAAGGAATTGTATGTTTTTTTATAAAAATGATACCATCCAAGTGGAATGGAGTAAGTGTAATGTTACAATACAATATAAATGTTATAGAAAACCAAATTATTTGAATGGATTTTGTAGTACAGATTATGACTCAGTTTTGAAATCTATGTATAAGACTCTTGACCAGGTACAACGCAATCCTGTACTTTTTAAACAGTTATCTGTAATAGACAAGAAAATGTTTCATGCAGGGCAGTCATTTTGTAACAAAGTAATAACTAAGGTAGAGGACTGTTATTTTGTGTGTGGTAAAAAAGCATATAAATGGTTACCTGAGAATTGGTCTGGCAGTTGTATTTTGGGGTACCTGGTTCCGGCCATCCGACACACTGCAGTTTTGCCTCAAGGGAGTATTCGAAATACTCGAGATGTAACCAAAAAGACTGTTAAGAAACCTGAGAATCCAGTGGGACAGATCGAAGTGGGCTGGAAAGACCACCGTGATGTGGGAACCAAACTTGCACACATGGACTTGAGTGATGCTGTCATATACTGGGCAGGTATATCACCCATGTATGGTGGAGTTAAATCAATATGGGAGCTGCGAAAACTGTCCAAACTTCTCAAAGTAATGAGTAATGCGACTTTTTCTGCTCTTAAACTGATAACTGATGAACTGAATGCCATGAGAACTGTAGTGCTCCAAAACCGAATGGCTCTTGACTTCACCCTAGCGGCGAGAGGTGGAACTTGCGCTTTAATCAAAGAAGAATGCTGTGCGTTTATTCCTGACCACCAGCATGAGATTAATGATCATCTTGAGGTGATTCAGCAAGTGTCGGCCATGACCAAGCCAGGCCCAAACTCTCTGACAGACTTTTTCCAGAATGCCTTTGGGGGGTGGGGCTCCATTTTTATGAACATATTGATTGCTTCTGGGGTAGGATTACTCCTGATAGGAGTTTGTATTTGTTGTGGAATCCCCTGCATGAAGAGATTAGTTAAAGAATTCATAGATATATCCATATCTGAGACTATGTATCAAAATACTGAATTTGAAGAGCTGCTAGAATGCGAAACACTTTCATAAAAGTTTAAACTGAATGACTTTCTTAACTGCACATCCTGAATGGAAGAGGTTAGGAAAAGAAGCAAGCTGTTTATTCTTTCTTGAAAATAGAATAAAAAGTATTAACAGGAGGGAAATGTTAGAAAAATATGTATTAATGTGTGTATGCTTAATGCCAAATTAATAATCAAGTATTTAATACGCTTTTCATTCTATTTTTCATGCACTGTATTTTATACAAATTGAGTTTCATATGAGACTGAAAAAGATGCTTTTTGAAAACTGCAGTATGCTTTCTGAAACTTGCAAGTTGCCCTCTGACCTAGTAACTGCTAGCACAGCAATATTCATGTTTATGCCTTGTGGAAATGTAATTGAGAAGCAGGTGTTTATCTGCTAGGTCAGAAGTGAATGAATGAACAATGTGTTATGTTATAAATGTAATGGTTTTAGACAAACAGCTCTGTCCAGAGGATGGGAACCTCTGCAGCTGTAGTAATTTAGAGATAAAGTAGACAAAGGATTATTAGAGAAATGAACTGCTAGCATTGTGCTTGATTTAGCCATAGTATCTTGAATGTAACATAACATGTATCTAACTGGGAGTAATCAAGGCCATGTTGTTTTCCTCAGGAAGTTTCACATAAAAATTGATAAATCAGCAGAAATTCATGGGAAAGATGGTCAGCAGATGATGATGAAAAAGGTGGTAAACTGTTACATCAGCATGGTAGGACACAACCAGTTTAAGAATGTATAAAAATGAAAGTATTTCCTGTTTCTGGTTAGACAAACTCTGTATTAGCACGTTTTTGTCTCCTTGCTGCAAGATTAAAGTGCCTTAACCTGAACCTACCATGTTTTGATCATTTTTTAAGTATATTTTTCCTTTGACAGTCTCTAAGGACTCATGCTGTGCCATTAACCTGAAGGTGTGGGTATCCATATGGTGAATGGGTGCACCCCTTCCTTTTATATTTCACTCGTGGTTTTGGGTACGAAGGTCAGGGAAATTGTGAGTGTTTTACGTGGAGCCTGTCCAACAGCTCTGCATTTGACATAGCTTTGTATGTTAGGCAGTAAACACATCTGAGTAGGTGATATGCAAAGGAGTACAGATGGAGCATTTTGAGATGGTCTGTGTATGGCATGTATTTCTGGATGCTAATGCTCTTTGTGAGGTATTGCTGCAGTCTTTACAGTTGTTGTAGTTGTCCTGTGAGGTACATAGCAAAAGTGGCATTATACTCTATTATAGTTCTAGTGAGTGATGAGTAGTGGGGAACAATGTCCTCTTCTATCCTGCATGAGACACATTTTGTGATGAGGTGTGCCACATAGCAGGGTTTTCTGACTACTGTGGGGATGTGATTATCACACTTGTGTCCAGTGTGCACCTGTGACCCAAGGTCCCTTGTCACACTTTCAGTGTTAAGTATACTACCACATATGTTGTAGTTCTTGGCTACAGAGGTTTGAACAAAGAGGATGACAATGCACCTTTTGCCATTGAGCTAGAGCCCATGGCTTTAACAACAGACATCTGTCTCAGTGAGGCCCTTTTGTAGGATGTCCACATCTTTAGTGTTTACAATTATGGCTCCTAGTTTGCAGTCCTCTGGTAACATCTGTAGCCACAGACCTTCCATGTTAAAGTTTACTTCAGGGAAGTAGATACTAAACAAGACAAGACACAGGACTGGACCTTGTGGTACTGCACTCATCACTGGTCCAAAGTCATACTTGGAGTCTGCTACTTTCACAGTGTGTGTTCTGTCAGTAAGCCTGATGGCAACCCATCTTGTGACATAGCAATTTATACCTAGTTTAGTGGGTTTATCTATATTTCCAGAGTGTGGGGTGGTGTTGTAAGCCATGGCAGGATCAACATAGGCTGTGTGAACCACCTTACCCTTGTCAACGGTTCTGTTGACTGCTTCAATGTCATCTATCAGGTTTAGGTGACATGATCTGCATTTTACAAACCCAACATGGTTGTGGTCCAGGGTTTGGGGATTACAAATGTAATTGTTAATATGTTGTATGATGATACATTCCATGGCCTTGAAGAGCGGTCTCATCAGGCTGATGGGGTGCTAGTTCCTGGGGTCCTTGGTGTCTCCACCCTTGTGTAGTGGAATAACCATCACTGTGCACCATTCAACAGGCACAAAGCATGAGGTGAGACTATGACTGCACATGGTACATCAGAGTGGTGCTTGTTAGTTCTGTTTTTTGTGTGGAACACAGCCTGTGAAGTTATCTGGTCCCATGGATGCTGTGATACTGGCTTTGGAAAGTGTTTTTTTACCTGTGCAGCCGTGATGACAGCAACCTTGCAGTTTTCCATTATAGAGGTGTGCTCTTTCATAGGTGAGAGGGGGTACAGTTAACAGTGATCCTATCTGCCAGGATGTTGACAATATCAGTTGTGTCTGTATATTTAGTGCCATTGAGCTGTAACTCAGTACAGATCTGAGTGTAGCCATGACATGGACCTGTCTGTTAGGCAGAGATCTCCTGAGTAGACAGTATACAACAGAGTACAGATTGGGTTACATTCAGTCTTGTTGCATGGGGCAACTGTTTGAGGCCAGTAATCCTCTTGTTACGGTACTTCAGTGGTCTTTCTGTCTGTTGAACGTGCCTAGTCTGATTCATCGTAAGTGTGTTGTGGTACTCTCTGATGGGTCTGATGACTGATGAGTACTGGGAACCTCCTTTGACCTACATGCACAGACCTTGGCAGTTTATGTGAACACATAGCATGATTTTCTGACAATTTTCCGATGTGTTTCTGAAAGTAGAGATGTCTATCCACATTTGTCCATAGATCCCTTATCACCTCCGTATTTGGCATGTGTGTGAGCATGCCCAGTATAACTTTTCAGTATGTTGTTGCCTGACATTTACTTCATTTTCTAAGTGTGTGAGCACACCCGGTATAGACATTTATACTATATGTGTATGGAAAGTCAAGCTGTATCTTTACAGCAGGGCTCACCTTTGTGTCATAGATCAACAGGGATCATGCTGTGCCTGCAGGGCTTCCATGAGACACTTTGCATAGACTTATCAACATTATTACATACAGGGGGGACAGCTATTCTTTGTACATTTCAACCCAGGGGCACACTTGCTTCTTACTGTGGGTGTACATAGGATGAGGGTTTCACCTGACACTTATACACATTTGCTATGCGTGCACTGCTATGTACCATACACCATTTCAGTCTGTACTGTTGCCTATCATACTGGCTTGAGGCATACTACTGTGCTACAGATCCTAGTGTCCACTGTCACGTATATTAGATTGCAACTTCATAGCCTACACTACCCACATCACACCACCCGGCCTGATGTTCTCTGTCTGCATAGGCCTGTAGGGGAGGTTACCCATATGCCTCTTTAGGGACATGATACAGCATTTCTTTGTGATTGCATTACTGTACAATTGTCCTGCTGTGTCTATGCCACTGAAATATTATCATGGCTTAGTGGTTCAGTACTGTGACTATAGTGCACAGTATCCTGGGTTCGAGCCCTGTCACTGCTTTTTATTTTCATGCTGGGCAGAGCAGACTGGTTAAGGAACAGTAGAGCAAATATGAGCATGTTTACCTGACTTTGCTCAACTTTGCATGACTTTGCCCAACCTTGGCCAACATTGCTCAACGTTGCCCAACATTGCGGTAGTTAGTACGGGCGATTTTGTTTACATATACTAAATAGTGGTAAATGCTGCTTAGCACTGTTTTATATTACTTAAAACATGGCAATCATGCCTCAGGTGGTGCTGCTGGGCTGCCTTTGTCAGATGCACATACTACACTCCCTATGCATGTTTGGAAACAGGTAGTTTCAAGTTAGGCATCCCTTTTATTTTATGTGCGAGTCAGAGAGAGGTATTGTTTCCAGGGTACCAACTGAGCCAGTGTATGTGCTATGTGTTGCCTCTTTGCCAAGGCCAGGGCATACTGGGCACGCCTTCTTCTGCCTACTGGGGCAGGCTCAGGTGGTTCCTCCTCCAAGTCATGCTGGACCTGTGCAGGCCTTGGTAATGGTGGGGGGCTGTTTGGCCCAGCCCCATGCTGTTCCTGCTCCAGCTGTTTTCGCAGGATCATATTGTGTAGCATGGCACATACCATGACAATTTGGGTACATGTAGTTGGTGAGTACTGCAAGGTTCCACTGGATGTGTCCAGGCACCGGAACCGTGACTTGAGCATCCCAAACACAAGCTCGATTACATTTCGTGTTTGTGAGTGTTCCTCATTATGGAGTTCTTGTTCAAGTGTGTGTGCATTTTGATGGGTATCATCAGCCATGGCTCCAGTGTGTATCCAGCATCCCCCACTAGGTGACCATCAGGGATGTCTCCATTGGCAAATGTCTGGTACAGCTGCGTCAGATGCCAGATATGGGAATCGTGGTAGCTTCCAGGGCAGCCAGCACACACATTCAGTATTAGGCCCTGGGCATCGCACATGACCTGGCAGTTGATGGAGTGGAAGCCCTTGCAGTTGATGTAGGCCCTACCCCACTCACCGGCTGGTGCTTTGATGTGTATGTGCGTGCAGTTAATTGCACCCACTACCTCAGGGTATTCCGCTATTTGCTGGAAGAAACACATATTGCTGGCCAATACCTCACGGGAATTGGGGAAATATACATGATCACCGACATGTGCTGACATGGAATTCAGGAACTGGTGCAATACCCCGGATGCTGATGCCTGTGAAATCCCCATCATATCACCAGTTGGTCTCGGGAAGGTACCTGTTGCTAGTATTCTTAGGCCAACACATACCTTGGTTTCCACTGGGATGGGTTCTCCTCTGTTGGTTCTGTGTGTGAGGCGTGGCCTGCACAGCTCAACAATTTGCTGCAGGAGCTCTCTGTCCACTCTATAGCGCTCCACAATCTCCAGCTCATGTAGCCCCTGGTAAGTTACCCTGGGTCTGTAAACTCTTCTCCGTCTCCTCACTGTGGGTTGCTCAGCAACATCTGCAATGGCACCACCCTCAGAATCTTGCACATGTTGCCTTATAATAGCAATGGCAGCCCCTAACATTTTTTTCTCAGTTAAGCTTTTTAAGTTTTCACTTCTCTTTGTATACTGCAGTGTTGCAGTGTTTCTGAGTAAAACATGAGGGAATGTTGTTTGCAGAGTTTTAAGTGCTGGGCTGGGCTGGGCTAGTGGACTGCCTGTGTAATTGGCTGATTCTGATTGATTTCACCTGGCAGCTCTGCTAGTTCTCCTTGGTTAACTTCCTACTACTACTTTTCCTTCCTTTCCCCTTTTCTGTTTCCACAGGGGTCGGTGCCGCGCAAACACGCAAGACACGTGTGCACACAGCCTTACACAGGCTTACACAGGTTTAGGCGGGTGCACCTCCGTGCACACAGGCTTACACAGCCTTACACAGGCTTACATGGGCACACATACGCACACATAGGCTTAGACGGGTGTGCACGTGTGCACACAGTGTGAGCATCTTTGCAAGAAACTTTAGTTGTAGCCACAGCATATGCCTTCAGTTTCTTGGTTTCAGTTCAGACATCTGTAGACACGCCTCTTCCAGTCCTGTGTAACTCACAGCAAACTCTGTTCCAATAAGCTTACAGTCTTTGATACATACCCCCCTCATGATGTCACCTATCTACTACTCTGATACTCCCCTAATCCTACTCTTACACTCTAGGGACATGGTTCACATGGCAGGGAAAACTGGGATTCACTATCCTTATACTCACTTGCATAGGATTGCCTACTAATGCTTGGTTTCATCTCTCACACTGAGCTTCCCCCCCTTAGCAACCACTACTCAGTAGCCATGTTGTCTTCAGCCTGCCATTCACTTGCATGGCAGATGGATATTTGTAATAATATGCCTATTTTTGGCTTTTACGCTTAAACATCGGGGATCGGGGAAAAAATATAAATTTTTCTTATTTTTTTGCAACACATATAAATGCCAATGGCCTTATATTTTGCCATTGGCATGCTTCCTCAACTGGATGTATCCTTTATTTGGAGCCATCATCGCTCCGTTTTGCTATTTGCAGAACGGCACTCAGTTACCAACCGAGTACATTTCTGCAAATAACACTACTCTTACTCGGACAGGTTAGTGTTTCCTGGATTGCAAATTTACCTCATTTGCATAGCTTTCAGCAGCATATGAGGTAATTTGCATAACCTAACACTGTCCGTGCAAGAGTAGTTTTAGGAGCTCTCATGCACGCCCCTGCCAGCTGTTCCTGGATCGCTCTGCAGACTCCGTGCAAGCCTTCGCAAATCCGGCTGTTTTTTTTTGTACATTTCCTGAACTTCCTAGCTTATTTTGCCAGAATTGCTAGAATAATTAAGAGATATAAATATATAAATCTTGCTAAATTCTTCTCTAAAGAAATATATGTCGGATATGCTGTAAAGTGAGGAACCATTTTAAAGAAGACCGTGCAATCTGAATGTAAATTACTTGCTTTACATTGGTGACAGAAAGTCACTGTATTGTGTGAATGGAAGTTAATATATTATGTAAACACTAAAAGTTCAAGGCCCAAGCCTTCAGGAGATCCTATTGATAGTGCATTTCTGTAGAGGTCACCCTGTGAATGTTGACACTAAGTGTTCTGTTTAGATAATGTGTTGACTTTTACAGGCACTCATGAGGATATTAAATGAACGAAACTGGCTTATAAGAAGTTATTAATTTAAAGTCTCAAAGATCCTTTGACATAAACAAAAACTGTACCTGTTAAGTTGGCTTTGTTGGGTGGAAAAGAAAGATTTATTATGATTATCAGTGGCTTGATTGTGAAGGTACTGAAGAATTTTAGAAATTCTAATGATGAAGGTTATTTGCATGCATAGATTTAGATCAAGAAAAATGAAGTAGTAAGGCTTTGTTATGGGTGGCTTGATTGGGAAGGGTCAGGACATTTTTAGAAATTGCAAGGATGAAGGTTACTTGCATGCATAAATCTAGCTAAAGAAAAGCCAAGTGTAAGTTTCTAAAAGACTTGCTGGATACACTAATGACACATTATACCTGGAATCACCAGCTAAGTGCATGCAGTAGTAGCCAAGGGCCATGATATATTATTCTGAGAAAGCTACTCTAACATTTAATTTGTTTATAGGATTACATTCATGTAAAGAAAGGCCCACATAACTAATGTAGATGTGGGTAGTACGTATGTATCTTTTACAGATATGGTGTATCATTGTTTATTTATTTATTTATTGGTCTTCACATGTATCACTAGCTAGCTATTATGGCCATATCATGCCCTGGCAGGAAATGAAACCTGGAACCATCACTGCAATTCATTAGATTCCAAGTATTAAACTGGAAATTATAAGCCACAACAAACACAGTAAATATATATTTTTATTGTTATATAAACAACTTGTGATATTTTGGTAACCACTCATGTTATAGACATACTGTCAGTAGCATTTTCTTCAATCAGATTTCTATTGGTTTTTACCATTGGTGACTGCAGTGCATATTTTGTGGCGTGTGGACCTTGGATTTGGGTAATGCCTGTTTCCTTCTGTTGCTCATTGTTACTTCTTTTTCATAAACATAAACAGGCAATGTTTGACACCTAGTCCCATCAATAAGATGATCCTAGAGAAATGCCTGGAGGCACCAATAGGGTTAGTGAGTTAAGAAATGAGGTTATTATAGTACCAAAAGGCATACATTATGGAGACCCTACTAATGAAAGCAGCTTTTGTTTATGCAATGTACACATTTTAAGAAGCTCTGTAGAAGCACCACAGAATGATCCCAAATAATATGCATGTGTTTTATGCACAGGATAGCGGTTACCGAAATGGGTGTATTATATTTTTTCAAGGTTAGGGTTTAAATTTCTGCTGTAAATTTACTGAATTCTTAATGAGGTAAACTCATTATGAACAACTGTCTCTGTTAAATAGTGACCCGGGAGCTCTCTCTGGCTAAGTAAATTGTGTAGAATTACACAGTATACAGAGAAAGAGTGAATCAGATCCAGGAGTATGGGATGAAGGTCAGTTTCAGTTCTTAGTCCTGATATTTTGCAATAAACTACTAGAATTGTTAGTTAAACAAAATTATAACATATGCAATGTTTTATCACAGTCTAATGCAGTTAATATGGAAATAATTATTTGTATTTGTTCTGCATGAAATGTGCTCATTTATTATCCCTAGATTCAGAATTATTTCCTTCTGAAGTCTGTTTCAATTATCTTTTAGGAAGGTTTGCCCTTCTCATGTGAAATTATCCAATATATCTTCATATGTCTTTTGTATCAGATTCTCTGAGTTATGAAATTGTAATTAATCTTAGTCTGAAAGAAAATCAAATATAAATGTGAATAGTAAATAAAGTTTTTTTCTCAAGTAATTGTTGCTTATCCTCATAGATTTGTGTATTTTTCATTTGTATTTCACTATTCATACTAAATCAGTATATTCTGGAACAGTAAATAGCAGCCTATAAATGACAGCTATAAGAGAAACAATGTAAGTGCTTTGGTCTAATTTCTTAAAAAAATATTTAAGAGATTTGAAGTCTGAAAGGCCAGTGTTGTAAGTATATTCTAATATTATTTGACAAAATAATCAGAAAATCTTGTAAGCCTCCTGTCACATTCCTTAAAACATACCAGCTTTTTTATAGTGCGGTTTTTACTTGCTGCAGGGAGCTTTACATTTCTTTAAATTATTAACACTACCAAGGACAATATAATTCCTCTGAGAGATGGGCCTTGTAAAAACATTGCTGGTTCTAAGTTTCTTAGGTGACAACTGCTCCGGGCACTTTACCAAACATTCTGTCACATAATTTCATTTGACTGATGTTCACCTTGTTATTTACTCTCGGAATGCTTTTTGTTTTCTTCAGGGGTTTCAGAGTTGCCTTTGTTCACACGCACAATGTGGACAAAGCATGGCGTGCCAAGGTGTTCAGTGTCGGCAGACTACAAGCGTCCTTCTGGGATGATATTAGCAAGGTTCTGACAGTTTTTTGCTCAGTGTCACAGCAGTCATTTTGCAAAGAACACTTTAAATGGCAAAGCCTCTCAAATCATTGTACTTTGTTTTGCGGACACAAATATTTTTTTCATAGTTTTGACTACTCAGGATGGTGTTTTTTAACTGCAGGTCTGCATATAATTCACTTGATTTTTTCCTCTTCATTTTTATTTGTATATTACCTGTTTCACTCAGTGTTCATTTTCATTAATGTTTGATATGCACCAAATGCTTTAGGTTCTCGTAGTGAAACGTCTCTGTTGCTTAGCTTTTTATGATCTAAAATTTGAAATTGAAATATAAATGTGATTGATGTAAAGAAATAGATTATATACAGTGATTTGTCACATGGCTTATGTCTTTCATGCAGTGCCTAATTCAGTCCACTTCTTTTTTTTACTCTACTTCATGTGTGTTAATTCTTGATTTTAGTGATAAGTCCATTAAATTGTTAAACTCTAAATGTGCTGTTAATTAAATGTGCTTTTTGTCAAAATCTAGTAAAGTGCTGTTGTCAGTAAGTATCTTCCAGGCATTGTCAGTTCTGAATACTTTGCTCCTTACCATGATGTTTCAGAAGTGAGCAGTCCCTGATATACACCTTTCATTAGTAAACATAACCATGGTACCCTCCTTTAGTAATCTCCTTAAGCCTGCTGGATATAGGTAGAAAATGTTTAACTTGACTGCTTTGCCTCACAGGCAGCTTTGTTCTACCTGAAAATGATACATTATGGCTTCTGTTTTCTTATTCAAATACACATTAATTTAGACTTCTGTTCATACTGTCTCTTTCAAGGTCAGTTTCATCAGATTTTGAGGACTGTTTGCATTGTTTGCATTACATAAAATATTCTTTTGGCAAAAGTGTAAATATCAGTCTTAAAAGTGATGTTCTTATGCTGAGAAATACTGCTCTCCTATAGCCAGTTATCATTACAAACACTAGTTTACATGACAGATGTGATTTAATAGATTCTATCCTCATAAGCAATATCTATGTTAGACATGAACCATGCCATTTCATACACTTGTAACTTTATGGAAGTTTCGGGCTGTAATCTGATATGGAAAATTAAAGGGAAGAATACAAAACACAAAGAGCCATTCATTGAGGGACAATCTTAAATAAACAGGTCTAAGCTGGAAGGCTGAAACACAATTGATATTTGATTGATTGATTGTTTGATTGATTGTCAGCTGCAACAGTTTGAAAGACTTGCAGGGTGCCCAGTGGGCTATATCTACTAAGTGATAAGGCATGCAGAGTTTGAAGAAATGGAAAGGATCTATAAAATATACTGTCAGGGGATGAATGTCTGATTGTCAAAAAAGTGGTAGGCTTAAAAGGCCTATCAACTGCAAGTGCAAAGGTGCATGCTACTGAGGATTTTGTTATTAGGACTTACAAAAGAAAGCAACAGTATGCATGTTAGCAGAGGAGGTAGAGTGGAGCATCATTTAACATTAATTATACTTGTATGGAATATACTGGCAAGAAAAAATATGCCATTGTAGGCAAGGTCACCAGGCAGCATGACCACTGACAAAGGTAACTGAAAGTGGGATGCAAAGCCTAGATGGACAGAATGATATGGAACAGATGGACACTGGGAAAATCATTATAATGCAGAAAGATGGGAGAATGAAAGCAGACCCAATTAAATGAGAATAACAGTGAATCAGAAAGTAAATGGAGAGAATACAGATGGCGTCGATGGGTTGTTTTAGTTTCAAGAGCAAGACGTAAAGACAGACTATGCAGGCAGAACTTAACTCTTTAAACACCTTTCTAGATGAGAGGCCAGAGAGAGAGAGAGAATAAGGTGTAGGAAATCACTGCAGTAATAGAAGTTTTCAGCTGAAGGTGGGTAAGGATTCAAGCAGAACCCCCAGGCATGATCTGGGTGGGATTGGATATGGTGCAGTCCACCAAAATGTACAGAACAGAAGGAAAAAAGAGAGTTAAATGTTTCCTTAGGAAGTGGATATATTCTTTATTATGAGCTATGCAGCACATTTCTTTTTGGCTTTCACTTCACTGTTCATGGAATGTTGTGGAGAAGACAAAGGCAGAATGGAGGTAAACAAAGAAGGGAACAGGTTGTAGAAGACAGCCATGCCGAAGGATAGAGAGAAGGAAGATGCCAGATGTTATTTGCCTGATTTTATATATATATATGTATATATATATATATATATATACACACACACACACACACACACACACACACACACACACACACACACACACACACACACACACACACACACACACACACACACACACACACACACACACACACACACACACACACACACACACACACACACACACACACACACACACACACACACACACACACACACACACACACACACACATCCATATATAAAATGGTAAACAGAGCAAGATACCGATTTCCCTCTTACTCAAAGTCTGCATTGAGTTTATCTGCCTTTGGTTTAAGTACTGTCAGTGAACACTGACCTACCTCAAGGTTATTTGCAAGTAGACAGACTAATTAACTCATGTCACATTTATCTTTGAATTAGGTAACTTAAACCAGCTATCATTTTCAGACCTCTATTTATACAGTGCTGCATGTTTGCTTGCATTTTGTTGTCTTATAGTTTGTTAGAAAGTTAATAAATCTGAATCAAATTTGAGTATGAATATTATGCTTTAGGTTATATCCAGTCAATAAGAAGGGGCTGTTGATAAGAAATCTAAATGTGTTCAGGTGTTTAAAGTCTGATGAGGTAGAAATAAGAGGGTGACAGATAAATGAAGGGTTTTGCTAAAACAGATGACAATATAGAAATTAAATTCTTGAAATGAGATTGATATAACTGTTTCAGAGTACTGGCTGGAACATTATAGATTTTGTTTAGAGGTATATTAAAATTAACATACCGAATGGGTTTCGGTGCAATGATTTTTACGGACCTTGACATGCCCAATGAGCAGCCTTCTAATGATGCCTGCTAACTGCCTGCTGCCTCTTGATGCCTTGGGGACCATTCTGTGCATTTGGTTATTGAAGTTGTGGGCATGGCAATGAGTACTTCTCTTTGCCCACATGTGCAACAGCCATATGTCACTGCAACTGAATGTCACTTCAGCCATGTGTCCCCAAACAAATGTAACATAGGGAAATATCTTGCCACCTGGGTGCTTGAATCCTACTGAATGATATTTTATTGCAACAAATCAGAATGTATATTCTGCTATGGGGTAATAGGCATGCTAGGAAGATTGTTGGAGGAGGACAAGGTTTGTAAGGGACAGGGCAATATGATGAAAGCCATGAAAGTAAAACAGTTGTGTAAGGATAAGGGGAAGTAAAGAATTTCAGTCAGCAATCACAGAAAGGCAGCATTTATTGGAAGGTTACAGGAATATCACTGATGCTGCATAAGAGGGGCTGAAAGGTTATGTCCTGGCTACGCTAGAAGCAAACAAACCACTGATAGCATGGACAACATCTGGGGCAACCAGCAGACTTCAAATGGGGAATTAGAGTTAAATATGGTACCCCAAGAGTCCTGAGGACCTCATTAAACTAGAGTAGTAGCCAGATGGGAAGGTGATGGTGGTAGAAAAGAGAAGGTAGTAAGTCAAGGAAAGAAGGAGGGAGAAGACTTAAATGATCAAATAAAAAAAAGTAAAGGAGGGAGATGGCTGTGGTGATCCATAACATCTTTTTCCCATTTTTTGCACATGGGGTCGGGGTGTCACTTAACCAGGGGCAATCATCTAGAGCCAAGGTTTACGCTGCTGGGTGGCTAGTTCTGCCACAGGGCTGTGGTTATAGTCTTACTAAAAGTAAAAATGAAGAAAACAAAAGCATTTCAGCTGTCTAGGTAAGGTTTTAAGATGGCATTGGAAGACTGCAAAAAGTGAAGCAGGAAAAAATAGGTTGAGGTGGTGGTAAATAAAGGCAAAACAGGGAAGGTAGGCATATCGGCAAAAGGTAGACTGTGGACAGGAGATTGGTCAGAGATGAAGCAATAGTATAAAGAATATTCTATGATCCTAACAATAATGGAGGAGAAATAGTCACAGACTTTTTGCCAGGTAAAGAGGATGAGAAGGTGTGTAGATAAATAAAGAAAAAGAGAAACTAATTTTATGAGGGACAGATTATATGGAAGAAGTTCCACAGCATTTTTCAAAAAATGTTTTTCAGAGGTATTCAACATGTAGGGTGAGTATCCATGGGAGGAATATTGATAACAGAGGGTGAGAAAGCGAGAGAAGAGAGAGGTTACTTTTTCAAGATACAAGTAAACAGAATAGCATGTTTTATTTAGATGATAGGATAATGGCGAGGTAGGTAAAAATGTGGAGTGATATATTTCAGATCAGTTGTATGTCAACTAGTATGGTCTGGGGGCTCAAGGAGATAAATCAAGAGGGGGAGCTCTTGTGAAAGTGGATATATGTAGATTATTTGGAAAATAGCTGATATAAGAGAAGAAGCAGGATGAGAATTTCAGCATATGGCAGTGGAGGAATGGTTTAAAGACCATGCATGAGGTCAAGCTGAGAAGAAAGGAAGAGGAGAAGAAAAGGTAAACATAAGTAAAGAACAAATAATCTTTACAACGTGGAGGAGGGGTCAAGGGAATCAAAGAAATGTAAGAGCCAGTGAAAGATCACAACATGGTAGTTAAAAGCAGGACGTGCAATGATATCATCAAAGTTAAAAGATGAAAGGGAATAAAGTCAAGTCTATACTGTAACAACTCTGGCAGATGAAAGAGTGTACAACATAAAAAAGACAGGGAAGGAATTTCAACATTTCTATGAAACAACACTGAACAGATGGGAATGGTGGGCATGAAACTCTATTAAGCATGAGTGACTTAGGGCAGGATAATCTGGCACTGGCTATCAAGCTATATGGCAAAAAGAGAAGAAAGCTTAAGCTATATTCAGTAAAGCAGCTGCATATTGGTAAGACACTAAAAGTTTGAGTGTTGATGAATATTCTGTAGATTTCTGTAAGGTAATATAATTAGAACTACCACAAACCAGAAGTCTCATACTGGAGGACTAGTAGCTACACTCTGAGGTCCTCCAGTTTGATGAAATTCTCTCTCTCTCTCTCTCTCTCTCTCTCTCTCTCTCTCTCTCTCTCTCTGTCACAGAGATTGAACCCTGTAAATGATTCCCATTTCCACCACCCATGACCATGTTATTATCATTTTATTATGACCGAAAGTTGATGACAACAGGATTGAGGATGGATGCAGAGATTGCCTGGCAAATTTAAAAGCTTCATCCAATGACTCACGTGAAGCTTTACCACTAAATTCCAGTAGAATGCCTGCACTACCACTTCAAATCTGCCCCATCTGCTCTATTCTCAATTATGCCCAAGAACCCAGGATATGCTGACCCCTCTTTTTGAGGTATTTTCTTACCCATCACCTGCAGAGAGCAATCCACAAAATAATCCTCTCTTTTCCTGAAGAGAATCTTGACCTCTGATCATACCTCTTAACTGTCCATAATTTCACAGAATGTCCAGATTTTTGCCTCATATTTTTGGTCTGTTCCTCATAAAGTGTGTGGGTTTCTAGCAAATCACTGAAGTCTGAAGTTACTAAATAATGCCAGACATTAAAGCTTTATGCATCTTTTTGTTCAGAAAATGCTTTTTTATGTATTTTTATTATTATAACCTTAACTTTTTAAGCCAATTAAAGTGATATGTTAAATATTGTCCCTTATTTTGGGTCTTTGTCTCCCATTTTTGCCGTTGTCCAGAATATTTGCTCTAAGAGGTTGAAAGGTATGCCTTTGATTTAGGTTTGCTAATTTTGACCACAGCTACTTCACACTTAGCAGCAAATCATTGCAGTGCACACCAGAGATCACTGCCGATTGTGGCCAAGAGGACAAGGTCATCTGTAAACAACAAACATAAAGCCCTCACTTTCGTAAACAGTATACTCTGCAAACATTAGACGTACCTTGATAAGGATAATAAACAGGAAGTGATATAAGCTGTACCCTTGGTGGAGTCCTACACCCACCCTGAATATATTCAACTTCACAAAAGGAATGTAGACTCAACTCTCATTCCATAGATACTCTACAAACACAAGGAGAGAGTACCAAGCAGCGGTTGCCCCAGGACCTGTTGTTGTAACATTTCCCATAAAGCATTCTGGATTACATAGTCATAAATGTATTCATTTATTTATTTAACATTTGCTGACCGGGAAAGTCCAACTAGGACAGCACCTTTTTACAGTGGAGGCCTGGGGAGAAATGCTCAAGATGCATGTGTTTGGAATGTGGGAGAAAAGCAGAGTACCCAGAGTAAACCCAAACGAACGCAGGTAGGACATGCAGACTGCACACAGAAAACACCCCAGCCAAGAATAGAACTAGAGAACCCCACACACATATATATATATATATATATATATATATATATATATATATATATATATATGTATATATCATACTAGTGAACACCTAGGACTCTTCCAATATTCATGTAAAGGCAAAAAACATGTATTTAGATTTCCACAGCATGAATGGAATCCAATTTTTCATTCAGAATCAGAGGCTCACATATAAGATGGAGTCTTGTTCCAGTGCCCTGACAGATGCTTTCCAAGGGATGTTGAAGAGCATAATCCCTCTATAATTAGAAAACAATTCTTCCTCTAAAACTCAGGACCACTACCTCAAACTGCCAGTCAAGAGGCAATTCAATTTTCTTTCACCTAACATTGAAATGGTGTCTTAACCAAAACATACCAACAATACTGGGTGCTTTCAACATTTCTTGCTGGATGTCACCCAGTTATACTGTCATTCTGCCTTGGGACTGCTTAAATACCGCAGTGACTTCATCTGTAGAAATGGACTCATTCCCACCAACTGCTTCTGATACTGCCTCCTCTAAGGACATACTCAGTGGCTTCATGAGTCTAACAAAGTGTTTCTTTTACCTCCCAACAATGCTTATAGTTAAGGTTGGTGTTTCCACTATGTTGCTGACAAAAGCCTCATTAATAAACTGGCTTTACTCTCTAAGTTCCTGTATATTTTGATATAACCTCTATGAGAATATCAATAATTCATTGTCCATAGTATCGCCAAATGTCATTCATGCCTTAGCAATATGGTTAAGGTCTTTGCCAGCCATATAAAAAGTACATGATTCAATCCTGACCTCTGGTCAATGCCTGTATAGAGTTTGCATGTTTTCCCTGTGCCTTTAGGGGTTCCTCTTACCTTTCAAAAACATGTTAAGCGTTTCCATTTCAGACTTGCAAATGAATGGAGCTGTGGGCAGCAGCACAGACTCTACACAGTGCCTTATAGGGGGAAGAGTTGTATAGAACAACAGTTTTGGGCATCAGCTGTGGTGTGCAGTATCCTCAATACAGGAGAATACAGATCACAGACTGTATACCATGTCATTTCTAGCCACTCGACGTGGGTCTAGATGATTAGTCTTATTAACTAATGTCACCAAATTGGGGATGGGTATTTGCTGGTGTTAAGTATGTTGAGAACCCAGCCTTCTCTATCCCATGCCAGGGACCCATGCAAACAGTGAGAGGTGTATATGCAGCGCTATTGACTAGTATGGCCTGCCATAAATCCCAACAGCCCTGGATCAATAACCTACTTGCCAGCTGGCTGGTGTCCAGTTGCCAACTTGGGTTATCTGGAATTGCTCTGTTGAACAAAAGCTGGAAGTAAAACCAATCAACTTGCCAAATACAAACTAAGAATTGCCACACTCAGTGTAGGTTCACTGACAGGATGTAGTTTGGAAGTGGATGACATAATGGGAAGGAGAAGGCTGGACATCCTATGCATCCAGAAGACAATCCGGAAGGGCAATGTAGCAAAGCCACTTGGCTTGGGATACAGAGTCTACCACTCAGAAGGAGGAGAGACTAGAAATTGTGTGGGGATTTGGGTAGGGGAGTAGCTTCTGGATACAGTGAGGGATGTCATTAGAATCAGTGACAGACTCATGACACTCAGACACCAGTGTAAGGATAGGGCACTATTCATAACCTCAGCCTACACACTACAGCAGGGGTAGGCAACCAGCAGCTCTGGAGCTGCATGCAGATCTTCTACCCCTCTGAAGTGGCTTCCTCTAGCTTTGAAAAAAAAAATAATATGGAAATAAATAATGGCTATTTTTATTTTATTTTTATTTTTCCCCCTCTTATTTTGGAGATCAAGGTGATACAATGACAGTGAAATAAAAAGAGTGTTTTAATATTTTTCCAATCAAAATATGCATCATATCCTACAACGCCTACAGCTCGCCGCTTTTCCCTGCCACCTGCAGGTGGTTAATTTTGAGTTTTCTACCCCCTGTAAGCTAACCATAGATAATCCAAAAAAAGAAAAGTCTCGGAAGAAATTAGAGAGCTTAATTCTGCATGGACAGATTCATTTGCTTTCACAGCCAGCAATACTGGCTTACTTGTATGCTTGATATGTGGTGAGAAAAAAATGTTGAAAGACATTTCCTGAACAAACACATAGCATTTGCTGAAAAGTACTAAGCTGGGATGAATGAAAAAGAGTGATTTTGGAACTGCTGTGGAAAGCTGATCAGAGGAAATATACTTTCAAAAGTGGATGAAGTCTGTAAACAACTACTGCTGCTAGTTTTGTGGCAGCTCAGGAGATAGGAAGGTGTGTAATGCTGTTCATAGATGGAGAATACATGAAAGAATCATTCATTAAAATATCAGAGCATCTATTCTCAGACTTCAAAAACAAATTTGAAATTGTTCAGAAAATTAGAGATATGCCTCTCTCTGCAGAGACTGTCAAGGACATGATCATCAAGATGGCAGCAAACATCACCAGTCAACAAACTGAGGACATTAATTTGGCTCCAGCATACTCAATCACATGAATCAAAAGATGTAAAAAGTATTGATCAGACAGCATTGTTATGCAGATATGTGTGCTCTGATGGGCCGCAGGAAGAAATCATTGAGTTGATAGCAATAAAAGGCCAAACACAGGGGTGCATTTGTGAGGCTGTGGTGAATTGTTTAAAAGCTAAAGAAATAAATACCACCCACTTGGTGTCAGTGCATACTCTGGGCCATGAGTGAAGCACAGAAGGAGTTTGTGACTTTACTTTGGAAGTCACTGGATTGAAAGCTGCTGACATTCTGCACCAAGAAGCAGTGTGTGCTCGAGCATTTTCTTCTGAATGCATGGAGGTGATGAACCTTCTCATTCAAACAGTGAAGAAAGTAATAGCAAATGGGTTATACCACCACCAATTCGGTTCACTGTTAGATGAATGAACCTTCTCATTCAAACAGTGAAAAAAGTAATGACAAACGGGTTATACCACCACCAATTCGGTTCACTGTTAGATGAAGTCGACAGCATGTAATCAGACCTCCTGCTGCATAACAAAGTCTGATCGCTGTCCAGGGGAGAAGTGCTGAAATGGTTTGCTGCATGTCTGCAAAACATGAAAAGTTTCCTGGAAAGCAAGGGACTCACCTATCCTGAACTGGAACTCCAGATTGTCTGAAAAAGCTGCACTTCATGCTGGATATGACTGCACCTCAACACACTGAACAAAAGTCTTCAGGGAAAGGGAAGCACGGCTCTGCAGATGCTAAATGATGTTTTGGCATTTGAGCGGAAGATGACGGTGTTTGCCAGAGATGTACAGAGAGGTGCACACTCTCACTTCCCCTCCCTGAGAGAGTTCAAAGAAGCACTCAATCACATAAATTATGAGTATTTACGGCATGCAATCATCATAATGCAAACTGCATTTGGAGAAAGGTTCTGTGAGTTCAGAAAACAAAATAACACATTATCCTTCCCTGTCACATGCCTGGACATTGACCCATCCCTGCTGAACATGTCCTAATTTACAGGAGTAAGTCAACCCAATCGTGAAATTGAACTGGCTGACATAGCTGATAAAGACTTATGGGTGTCTAAGTTCAAAAGCCTAACAGTCAGTCTCGAAGATGTTGCCTGTCAGAAGGCCATTCTTGCTCAGAAGCACAAATGGAGCAATATTAAAAACCTCCCCGAACCTGACACACACGGGTTTGAAACATGGAATGCCATTCCTGACACTTACATGAACATGAAGTATGCATTTGGAGTTCTATCCATCTTTGGACCCACATACTTATGCAAGCAGGTTTTCTCAAGCATGAACTACATAAAATGCAAATATTGCTCATGCCTCATGGATGACAGTCTGCAGTCCTGTGTGAAGATCAATGTTACGTCTTACAGCCCTGATATAGAGAATCTCTGCAGTGCTGTACAGAAACAGAAATCACATTAAACAGGTGAGAACACTATCATTCAATAGGCTATTATTTTTCAAACAGTATTTATTTTGGACCCTGAGCTGATGTAGTTGTGTTTTATGTTCAGGATCAATGGTTGATTACTGTACATGGCTCAGAAAATAAACAGAACTGGACGACAGCACTCACTGAAATGGACGTAAGTCATAAATAAATACAAACTGGCCTATTTTTATGTTTACTCAAAGCTATTAGGCTGCAGCTATAAGTTTTATTTATTTCAAGGTGGGCTACTTTTTATTTTATTAATTTTCCACAAATAAGGGAAGAACTCAGACAGGCCTGCATAGTTCTTTGTTTTATTTCAAAGTAAGCTTACACATGCCAGTGTTTTTTTTTTCTCTTCATAAGAGTTTGGTGTTTTCCTTTGTTATAACAGGTAAAAACACTAATAAAATATAAGTAGTTTTCTTTTTGTAGCTCTATAACTATGGAGATGAAGTCATATTCCAGATGACTGGAGAATAAGCATACCAGTACCAGTGTACAACAACAAAGGGGACACCCACAACTGGTATCTCCTGTAACATTGTATGAACGTTCTGGGGAGGGTGATTAATGTATGAATATGCAAAGTGGTAGAAAGCAAGTTGGAAGATGAGCAGTTCCAATTCAGATAAGGATGCAGTACAACTGAGCTGATGTTTGCAGTGAGGCAGACAGTTGAAGCAATGCTAGAAATGATGAAAGAACCCAACTGGGCATTCCTCGACTTGGAGAAAGCATATGACAAGGTCTGAGGAGAGCTGATTTTGGCAGTCCTGTGGTAGTTCAAACTCCTAGAAACATTGGTAGGATTAGTGTAGGCCAAGTACAAGGGCCTAATGGATCAAGTATGAGCAGTGTCCGGTCTCACAGATGAGTTTCCAGTGGGAGTGAGTGTGCATCAGGGTTCAGCACTGAGCCCACTGCTGCTCATACTTGTGATGAACTACATTAGCAAACAGGCCAGAGGGCACAGCTCAACAAGGTTGCTGTATGCTGATGATGTGTCATTGCAGGCAGACTCTGTGCAAGAACTTCAGCAAAGGATGAGGTAGTAGAGTAGAAAGCTGAAGGCACGCAGGATGAAAATGAGTGCAAATAAGACAAGTGTAATGGCAGCAAATGGGGAAATCAGAAGTTGTGAATTGAGATAGAAGGGAAATAGTGGAACAGGTTAACAGCTTAAAGTATCTGGGAAGGGTAGTTTAGGAGATGGGAAGCCTGAATGAGGAGGTCAAAGCTAGAATCAGTGGGGCTGCAGCCAACTGGCACAGAATGTCAGGGGTAGTGTATGACAGAAGAATGCCAAAGAAGCTGAAAATCAAGGTGTACAAAACAGTGCTGCAACCAGTACCACTAGTACTACTATATGTCGCAGAAACCTGGGCAGTAAAGGCTGAGAAGTTCAGAAAGCTAGAGAAAATGGAGATGCAGTGTATGAGATGGGTGGAAGGATACACATTGTGGTACAGACAAGGAAATGAGGGCATAAGACCAGAAGCCAAAGTACCTCTAATTGCAGAGACGGTCAAAGAGAACAAACTACAGTGGTTCAGACACATTCAGAAAGGCAGAATACAATCTGGTGAAGAATATTTGGGACAGATATGAACTAACCAAAAGGAAACAAGGGCATCCAGCAGAGAGAAGGATGGATTATGTGAGAGAAAACTTGCAGCAGTCACGCATAAATGTTGAAGAATATAGGAGAGTGGCATTGAATTGAGAGAGATGGCGACAGTTGACACAACATCCAGACCCCCATGTAGAAAATATGAAAAGGGAGGTTGATGATTATGATGATGATGATAATTCTTGCTTGGTCTTCACTTGAGTGGTTGCCACAGTTCATACTTTATCAGCCTGTCAGTACTTATCAGTAAAATCTGGATACCCCAGCATTGCATGGAAGACCTCTATCTTTAAACTGACAACTTTCCTTACTGTTGGTATCTACTACCTGATTCGTGTGGTACAGCTATGATATGCAACATACCCAGTATGAATATAGGAAGTCTTAAAAAGGGTCTGTTCAGACTCAATGACCTTACCCCCCTTTGGTATATAACAAAACCTCTTATGGGAATGGGATTTGAACTCATCCCATGCAGATGTTTCATGATGTCCTCACTACATATTTGTTTTTTTTTTCAGGTCTGTCCAATTACCACCCAGTTATGTGGCCCATCTCACAACTAGATGGTTATTATTCAACATCTCGTGACCCAGTTGCCCAAAACAAATGGCCTCAGGTTTGGTGACATGACTAAAATGTTGATCGTTCATCTTTGGCCACAGATGCTCTGATGCCAAGTACTTGTATGAGTAGCCTTGTGCTCAGATATGTTTCTTGCAATAGAAAGCTCATAATTAGTACAAAGTTCCAATACGAATTCACCATTAGCTTCATATCAGGTAAACCATTCCTTCCATTCATGCTCCTCCATTTACCTTTCATTCCACATGCCATCACTGAAGTTTCACAGTACAATTGAAGAGTCGGTAGTCTCACCCTCATAGTCACCAAGAAAGTGATCCAGCAGTCTAATCTAATATGATCTAATAGGATGTTTACGTACTTTGATTTAATGATCAATTATCATTGTATGTTTGCTTTCACTGTGAAGACTCCTTATAGCTCTGGGACTTATTTTCCCCATAGAACAGCAATATATGCTTTTGAATGGTGGACTGAACACTCATCATCTAAGATGTAAATCAAGATGAAGAGAAGAAGTATAGCTGGTGAATTATACATACACTTTGGACTGCAGGTTATTCTGTGTTCTACACTAGAAAGTGAAGATAATTTTGAAATAGGGAACAATTCCTGGAGATGCTTGCTAAGGCAAAAGCACTGTTTCATTGGGTCCCATCAATAACCCCAGTTGCCTCCTAAATAGCCTAAAACATGACCTAGCAGGACCACTTGAGGCACTCTTCAACTACAGCCTCAAAACAAGTTATGTGCCAGGTAACTGGAGGGCCACAACAGTCATCTCTCTTCATAAGGGTGAACAACCAATTAACCCTGGGAACTACAAACCCACCAGTCTGACAAGTCTAGTATGCAAAGCCATGAAACTTATTATCATGGAAATGATCAACAAGGACATTAGCAATCTGGACATTCTGCAAAAATCTGGAAGTTGAGAGGTATGGACCTGGGCAAGGTATTCAATATAATACCCCACCAGGGTATTGTTGACAGTCTCTCAGAACTAGGTATAAACTCCTATGTAAGTCACTGGATTGTTATCTGGCTCACAGATAGAACCCATGAAGTTATGATTGGTGAGACCAGCTCCACCAAGAGACTGATCACCAGCGGAGTACCCAGGGCTCTGTGCTGGGTCTGCTCCTGGTTAACATTTAGTTTTTGGAAGTAATGGCTAATGTCAAAGGCCTCTGACTCATTAAGTTCACAGATGACTGTAAACTGGGAGCTATCATAGTGGCCCCCCAACACCAACATTCTACAAGAAGTACTAACACAAGCAAATGACTGGTGTGAAAGTCACAGATGAATTTCCCATCCAATGATCAAGGTTCTTTGGAGCAGGATCATGAATGAACTCTGCTTCACATAGATGGGGAGCAAAGAAATGCCTTATAGTGCCTTCATGAAAGCATTCACCCAAACTAATTACTTCACTGAATAAAACACCCTTAAGAGTTAACCCAGTAGTTAGGGATCTGGGAACATATGTAGTCAGTAATCTGCCATTCGATCAACACATAGTCAAAATAGTAAAAAAAAATCATTCTGTGTCGCCAACTCGTAAGCAACAGTACAGCATCCAGGTGCAAGGAAGTAACAGTACCACTCTACTCAGCCATTATCAGACTCATGTTTGAGTACAATGCCCCCTTTGGCATGTGCCTAGCCAAGCACACTTGCAACAGTTAGAACACCCACAAAGGTTCCTCACCAGAAGAATCCAGGGTATGAATACCCTCTCCTACACAGATCGCCTTAAGGTCCTACCTCTGTACTCAGTTTCCTGGAGGTTACTGAGAGGCAATCTATGCCTAGCATATAAGGCATCCTTGGATCCAGCTCTGATGGATCTCTTGCACATTTGCAAGACAAACAATACCAGAAACACTAAATTCAAGGACCTGAACTTTGTCTGCAGCATAAATAGAACTTATAGGTTCATAGATTAGTTCATAGATTAGTACTAAACTAACTGCCCTTGTGAGCCATTTTAAGCCTAGCCAATTATCCCTTGTGAGACTCAAACCCTGCACCTTATGTTTGTAAGGCAAACACCTTAACTTGCTGGATGTATATATGATATATGTGTCTCTAAGGATCCCTATGCTATGGAATAAGCTCCCCATCTACGTGAAGTAGAGTTATCCCTGATCCTGTTCAAAAGAACCTTGATCATTGGATGGGAGATAGCAAATTCAGCTCCAGCCTGCCCCCCCCCCATGTCTCTGATGGATCGGGGTCGACAGTAAGTAAATTAATCTCCAATTAATGTACCCCACACACACACACACACACACACACACACACACACACACACACACACATATATAACTCTTTGCTACCTCTTTACTAACATACCCCACCATATAGGTGTTCAAGAACTATGGGACAAAACTGGGCTGGGTTGCAAGGCTAGGCTTATAAAGACCCTGGTGGTTGTTAGCCTAGTATGAACCTCTGAACATATTAACCTATAAACCTGTAAGACTTAACAATGATGAATTATACATACATTCTGGACTGCATGTTATTCTGTGTTCTATACTGGAAACTTAAAGTCATTTTGAAATAAACTATTGTAAAGTTTGACAGGCTTTAAGCTGTGAAACAGTAAGTTATGTATTCATGTGTCTCAACTAATAATGTGATCTCCAATCATTTGATTCTGTTTAGGAATCATGTTTCTGATGTATGACATTGCTGTACATGCTTGCTATTTATTGTCTCTCTATAGAGATTTTGCCTTGGCATCTCAAACAAGTAAAGTATCATGATTTATTTATTTTTACCTGACCCATACCTTGCTCACAAGAGGGTTGATATACCACATATTTTACTGGTGGCAGCTAGAAGATAATATTCACTCCACAGCAACTTGAGATCTGATATCTTGGTGATCCCAGCAGAAGACAACCTGAAAAGGAACTACCCAGGTCACTGTTCTAAGTATAATGGCACTACAGAGAAGTTATCCTGAGTGCCTAAAAAGGTGCATTATATAGGTTAAAAGATATGTTTAATTACAAGAAAAACACGTTACTGAAATGAGTGTAACAATCAAAACTAATATTAACATGAAACTGTAAGTATTGCAGCTATGACATATGTAGCTCAAGTAACATAATAGTAGTAATACATGTCTAACAAAGGGAATACATGTGATTCGAGAACATTAGCTCAGGGACAATAATAGCAGCCTCAGTTAATTATCCCACATATATGGAATTATGCATGAATCACCTAAAACATTTCTGGCTACTGTATGTTTCTGTAACACAATGGCTGGAATCCAGAAATAAATAGTGCATTGCATTACACAGACTAATGTGACAAATAACAATGCATACTATTAGGCAGGTTCAGGGACAAAACTTACATGACAGTACTACCTTAGAAAATAATGTGGTTAGCATCATGTGCAAATGACTGCATAGACACATGCAAATGACGAACGTTATATAAATGGGGCATTTTGTGAATGAAAATGAAGGCAAACAACATGGTGGCATGATTCAGAAATATGTAAATATAGTCATACAAGCTGCAATAAAGTGTGATTGTATACTGTCATGTCTTGGTAAACAGAGAGACAGAGAGAAGCTGTGTTAAGATGCTAGGAGTAACATCAACATTAGCTGGACAGTATTTGTTAGGGGTTGTTTTATCAGCCATTATCCATAGCAGTGCATGTTATATTCCTCTATGTCTGTGCCTGGACACAGAAATGTCTACCATTAGCTGTACCAGTGCACCACCCATGTGATAGAAGTAGCTCCAACAATTGGCATGCCAACTATACACTGCTTCACAGATCACATCCACACAGCAATCTAGCTGGGACAGCTTGGAGACGGAATGCAGTGGAACCTGCACCTTGTCATCTGTCTATATGGACCTGTGCAACCTGTGTAACCCCTCTAGCAGCACTGGCAAGTGTCTCACAGAACACACCTGCAGGTTTGCCTCCCTCACTTAGCCACCTTACCTTTGTATGTCAGTGCACACCTGGGGAAGAGGGTATGCAATCGAACATATCCCTCTGTGTCTCTGTTGTAAACCAATGTGGTTAGTTCAGTGATCCTTGTCATTCAGCAGTAAATCTGATGGGCTAGTGATAGATGGGCCCGTACCCTGTCTGCTCACATTCTTCATTTCAACCTCATATGTTGTCAGTCCTATTGTATGAAGGTTGAGCATCTCACCAATAATGTAAATGTATCTATTCTGCAGTCCCACCTACCTCTGGCCTGTGTACCCTTACCACAGCTACTGTAGAAAACGTTTCACTGCAGAACTCAGAAACTTAACAGTGGCAATGAACAAAAGCACTTTAAAATAGATGAGTGGAAAAACTGCACAAGTAATGCACAAATGTAAATGCATAGTATATTCCAAGACAGAGTGTAACACAGCAATGTGAAGTAATTATTTAACTGTGAATAGGCTTGGATTCAGATCCACAGTCAACTACAGTGGCAAAAATAGCAGTTAAAAGTAGTTAAAAGTACAAAAAACTATACAAATAGTGGACAAATATGACAGCAACACTTATATTTCAAGATAAAGTGAAAAACAGCACTCCAGAGTACATATCTAACAGTGGATGGCTCTTGATTCAACAGAAAGCCTCAGCTATCAATGGTGTGGTTGTACAGCATTTTCAGTAAAGATCCAGACCATCAGGTAAGCTTGTCTAAGATTGTAAGATGCAAGTAAGCTTTAATAAGCATACTGTTAAAGAATTGCCAACACTGAAAGCCTTTCTGTTGTTGCCATGCAGAGAATACTTACATAACTAGATAACGTATAAGCCTTGGGTGTTGAAATGCATATGACAGTATTTGTAATAAAGGACAGGATTATATTATTTTAAGAAGCTTGTTACATTTGTTGGAGACTTGCAGTCATCGTTGCAGGCTTTACCTGTAAACTAAACAGAATGCCAATCTATTGTGTGTGGTCCATAACCTGTGCAGTAATCCTTTAAGCAATGTATCTTGAGCTTGTTTCTTGTTTGCTTTTCATTTTTTACTTTGATCGTGTTTTCCCCATGAAACAAGTAGATAGTTGTTGTCAGGCAGCAGGTCTTTTTTGGATAAGAAACATTTTTACAAGTGGGGGTATTACAGAGATTGCTACTTTCAGCACATTACTTGGTCCTATAATAAAGCTGAATATAAATTATAATTAGAACTGCAGTGCAAGGAGAAGTGGTTTGAGTTGAGTGCTGCTTGTTTTTTCTTATACTTGATTTTGACTGGCATTCCAGTAATGTATTTAAAAAGTAATTTATTTTTTCATGCCTCACAACCTTTTTGTTTCCATCTAGATATTAAGTAAGCTGTCATGCAGCCAATGCATTGAAATATTTTTTTTCTTCTACAATTCATTTTTGTCTTGATTGGACTCTCATAGGGACAATTTGGCACCCAGGGCAACATATTTAATTAAAGTTACAGTTTTTGTGGTTTTGAGCATAGCTCCTCCCCTTTCTAGTTGGCCAAACCCCTTCCCATTGACCCCACCCATTCAGCTGTCTCCTGCAGCCCCCCTTGATTTGAAGTCACCAGCCGCCACTGCAGCACACACTGCTCAGTCAGAGACCATCAGGAAACAGTGCACCTCTGCTGTTTCTCTCACCAGGAACAAAGCAGTAGCATTAATCCCAAACTGACTCCAAAGAAACAGATTGGTGATTGGTAATCACTAGGAAGGTCAGGATATAATGTGCCTCTCTGTTCCTTCTCTCACCAGGAGCAAAACAGAAGCACAAATCCCAAGCTAATTACTAAAAATTTCTCAGGCTCTCCAGAACAGTTACTACCCATCCCATTATTAGCGGGATACTCGTGGGTTGGATCAAATGATACCATTGCCCCTGGATAAAGCAGTGGAAATTAAAATATCTCACTTTGCTGAAGAGCTAAATTGCTATCAAAAGACTGCACTTAACTCAGGCTTTTCTATGGTGATTCAGTTATGTCACCAACCCAGAGCTGTGGGTAAGGCTGTTCCCTCATACAGTGATTGGCTGCATTTCATGAAGGGGCAGGGACCTGTGCAGGAAGAGTCCTAGAAAGCCCATGGCTGTACATCACTTTTTTATCAGCACTTCTACGGCCAGAGAATGAGAAGCAGTCTTAAAATGGCTGACATTTGTTTTTTTTTCAGCAATTGAGGAACCACAAGGGAAACCAGCAATCCAACCTCTTGGGAGGAAGCCAAGTCTGCATGCCAGCACCCAAGGAAGTAGCCAAGCCAGCAAGTCAACCCCCTGGTAAGCCAAGCCAGCTAGTCAGCCCAGAAGGAAAGCCATCCAGGAAGCCAGCCAAGTAAAGACTGTGATTGTAGTCGTAAGTACAAGTAGTATTTTATGTCTCTAACTTAGGTGAGAATATTGTGTTTTAATTACATTTTTACTTTTTTTAATGCACAGAGGTAAATGGGGACACCTAACAGTATTTGAATCTGTAGTGGTTGTTTTGGGTTTTGCAAGCATGTTTAAAAACATGTATATACAGTCTCTATTTTTATGGAGTACCTTATTATTTGAACCTTTAGAGGTTGTTTTGGGATGATTTGCAAGCAGTCATTTTGAAATATGAAAATGTGTGTTTGTATATAACTTTTTTATTTCTGGTAGTGAGGCAATGTTCAGGAGTAAATTAGTATAGTACTAATGGATATTATTGTGGCTGTTTCAGGAGAGTTTGCTTTTACAGATGGAAATGCTTTAGAATAGTTTGCATGTTTTGGGTGGAAATGTGTATATTTTATATATTTTTAAGCTGCTTTCAAGAAGTTAAGATACTGCTTTGTGTATAGTATAAATATGCTCTACTGCTTTTGGGGCATTTATTTATTTCTTTGCTGTGCAGGGTAAATTTGTGCTATAGGTTTTATTTCTTTTTTTTCTTATTAATGCTATGTTCAGAGGTAAAATGGGGTCTGTGAGGTATGTTGTACATTGTATTCTATTTTATAGTGGCTATTTTAGTGATGATTTAACAGAAGTAGTTTTAAAAGTGAAAAATGTGTAATATAATTTTATTTTTGGGGTCAACTTCAGGGGTAAATTAGTGCATTTGGCATTCTAGATGGTATTATGGTGGCATAAGAACAGTTTCCTATCATGGGTGGAAATGTTTGTATTCTATTTTTTAATGCTGTCTTCAAGAAGTTTAAAATGTACTGCTTCTGGTATAGTGTGATTATCTCTGTGCTGCTATTCGGACATTTATTTCTTTGTTGAGCAGAGTACATTATTGCTCTAGGTTTTATTTCTTTTTTTTTATTATTGCTGTGGATTGATATCTTTATTTATTTAACATTTCTTTACCGGGAAAGTCCAACTTGGAACGAAGCTAATTTTCAGTGGCAACCCGGGGAGAAATGCTCTAGACATAATCTATTTTATAGTTGCTGTTTAGTAATGACTTGCAAGAAGCACTTTTAAAAGTGTAAAATGTGTGCATATAATTTGGGGAGGGCATGTTCAGGAGTAAATATAGTTTATTCAGCATTCTACAAATATATGTTATTGTGGTTGTTTCAAGATAGCTTGCATAGGTAGAAATGTGTATATTTTTTTTTTACATTGTCTTCAAGAAGATTAAAATGTACTACTTTGGGTATAGTGTGAATATGGCTGTGCTGTAGGATGCAGGGTAAGTTAGTGCTATAGGTTTTATTATTTCTTTTTCCTTATTAATGCTGTGTTTGTAGGTAAATGGGGTCGTGGAGTCGTCTGTGCAATGTAAACTATTTTATAGTGGCTGTTTAGTGATAACTTCCAAGAGGTATTTTTAAAAGTGAAAAGGTGTGTATATAATTTTATTTGGGGCGGGCTATGTTCAGAGGTAAACACAGTGAATTTAGAATTTTATTAATAGATGTTATCATGGTTGTATTAGGATAGTTTGCTTTTACAAGTAGAATTGTTTTGAGATAGTTTGCTTTTGAAGGTGGAAAAGTGTGCATACTTCATTTTTCTTTTATTTATTTGTTTTTAAGGCCATCTTCAGAAGTGAACTCTAGTGCATTGGGTACAATGGTAATAGATAGCATTGTGGCTGTCCTGATGTCTATTGTTTTCTTTGTTGCGCAGGGTAAATCATTATTATAATGTTAATGGTTTAAATTTTTTTCCACCCTGCTTAGATGTGGAGTGTACTATGGGCATAATTCTAAATCTGCAACTGTTTTGTTTTAATATTATTAATAGTAAAAAAGTTGTGTCTGTTAATGGTTTGTAAGGGTGCTTTTTATTTTTCTGTGGTTATGTGGTTAAATGATGATTTTACTGCTGCAGGAATATTAATGGTTTGTAAGGGTGCTTTTTATTTTTTGCTGTTTAGATGGCCCACAGAATTCAATAAACTCCATGTAGTGTGTGCAAGAAGCCTACACAGAGTTTACATGAGCGTGCGGTAGTGCACTGCGAGTAGCAGCACACACCACCATACAATGCATATTCATTCCACCCACCACATCTAAGTGAAGACTCCTGGCTAGCAACACTGTTGCCAACCAGGAAACCATGTAAGCATACATAGATAGCAATCCTGTTTAAGGCAGAGCACTTATGGTCAGCAGTTTTACATGAAATGCCACAATGATCACCAGGGCTTCACAGAAAGCTCTCACTCTCTTTACTTCAATGCATTTGCACAAAGGCCAACATAATGCAGGGACAATGACCCAGAAATAGGGACATAGTTGACATAGATGCCTTATAGAAATATGTTAGAAGTACATGTTCTGAAGGATTTGAAGTATGAACTCAAACATACTTCTCAACCTCCTAGAGCAAGAAATCTAGACAAAGCCATAAATAACAGGGGAGACAAAGGCCCAAAAATAGGGACAGATTTTTAGCATTGCTCTAAAAAACTGAGATGGTTAAAAGAATAATAGGTTTTACATGAGCATGAAGTTTGAAACTCAAATGTCTGTCATTATTTACTGACTTCAATCCATAACGACATGTCAATGATTTGCCAGAAAACCGAAATTTAATGAGGAAAAGATCATAAATATGGGACAAAAATCTCGACATTCTGAAAGAATCTGGCAGTTGAGAGATATGAATTCAAATGTATGTAATATTGAGTCACATCAGTCCTGAAATCATCCCAGTAATATGGCAGGAAGCTAGAAGTAAAATACTACAAATTTGATAAGGAACACATCTGGACATCCTGTGAATATCTGGACAGTTGAGAGGTATGAATGTGAAGTATGTGGTCCAAACACAGTACAGGACAGTGTATCTACAGTGCAGAGTATTGAGATATCCCATTCCTAACATTCTGTACTGAAGCTGTGCATATGATCTGTAACAGTACATGGACTGCCATCTAAAACAAACACTCGGGGAAGTGTGTCTACTGAATAGGGACACCCAGATGAATTGTAGGAATGAACACATGGAAAGAGGACAGGTGAAACAACCTAATATACATCGGATGAGGGCATGTTAATGGAAGATGGCTATACCAGCAACACCAATCACATATCTATATGGTTTAGTAGAGAGTGCACAGTGAAAATATGTTTTATGTGACTGTTACAGAAGGTGACATAACAATGGGGAGCATGTCTGTGTCAGATAAACATCCTTACTTGACTAATGCAGAGGAAATCTATCAGTGATATGACATACAATTGGGGTAGGGTGCATTTTGTGAAGCTGTGCAAACTGATTTGCCTGAATATGACTTTAATCTCAGCAGGGGTCTCCAGTACATGGAGTACAAGGAAAGGCTCATGGAAAACATTAAAAGAACCAACCACAATTAGTGACAATATCAGAATTACCACCAGTAATCCCATGCCCCTAACATAACATATGTGATTTAGAGTGATAAGAGATGATTCTGCACAAACACATTTGAACTATTATGTGATGCAAGCACTGGGAACACATGTAGATAACAATCTGAACTTCAACCACCAAGTGTTCACACTGGTATTGAAAGCCTATGTTGTGCACATCATAAGTCATGCCATCATATTCAAATCTTAGGATTGAATGACAGCACTGTATTTCAAACTGTATCAGAACACTAATAGAGTATAATGCCCTCTTTTGCGTGTACCTCACCAGACACATGCAGCAGATGGAGAGACCAAAAACACAGGGCCTACAAACAATGCCATGATATATGTGGATAGAATGAAAGCCATGTCACTGTAACCTGTACCATATAGGATGAGGTGACTTTTGCTTGGCCTCAAGGCTAGTCTCTGACCCTGCCCTGGTGAGAATAGTGCATATCCACAAATCAGATATAGCTGATGACAGCAGCAGTGTCTGTTGAGAAAATTATGGTAATAAGCGTCCCACATGCTGATGTAAAAGGCTCTCTGTAATGCCAGGCAAGAGCACAAACACACACACAGTTGACTGCAATGAGACTAGAACCCCTACCTAAGTAAACAGACTACAGAACTCTGTATTTAATGCAAGTACCACAGCTCAAGTCTGACTTTGAGTGTCAGAGACAACAGTTTATAGCTGATGACATCAGCATTATCTGTTGATGAGAGCATGTCAATAACAGTGTCCCACATGCTGGTGTAAAAGGCTCTTTGTAGTATCAAGCAAAAGCACAAACACACACATAGCTGACTGCTGTAAAAATAGAACCCCTGTCTATCTAACTACACAGACTATACAACTCAGTACTTTACACAAGCGCCACAGCACAAGTCTGACTTTTACAAGACTGAAGGTCAACTTATAGTTGATGGCATCAGCAGGGCATGTTGGAGAGAAGATATTGAGAGGCCTGCATGAAATGGATGTGTAGGCAAAGGCAAGTATCAAAGTACTGTCAATCCATGGGATTGGAGGAGTAACTGTAGGATACACGCTTCTGTTCTTCTATCTAGAAACACACACACACACAGTTGACTGCAGTGAGACCAGAACCTCTATCTAAGTATACAGACTACAGAACTCCGTACCTAATGCAAGTGCCATGGCACCCATCTGATCTTTATAAGATTGCAGGTCAACTTCTAGTGGATGACATCAGCAGGGCATTTTGGAGAGAAGATGTTGAGAGGCCTGCATGGAATGGAGGTGTAGCCATGTGCAAGTACCAAAATACTGTCAATCCATGGGATTAGAGCAGTAACTGTAGGTTACACACTTCTGCTCTTCTGTCTAGACATACACACACACACACACACACACACACACACACACACACACACACACACACAGTTAATTGGAGTAAGAGCAGAATTCCTATTTAACTACACAGACTACAGAACTCAGTACTTTACAAAAGTGCCATGGCTCAAGTCTGATTTTTACAAGAGTGCAGGTCAACTTATAGTAGATGACATCAGCAGACCATGTGGGAGAGCATAGGTTCATAGCTTCAAAGGTTCATAGGATGTTACTAGCCTAATGGCTCTAGGGTGTTTACAAGCCTAGCTATATAAAAACACAAGTACCCATATTGAGCATAGGTAGATGGTTATTGGTTATAGAGCAATTTTTGTGAGCAGCACCAAATGACCTCATCCATGAAGGACATAGGTGCCACCCCAGAGGTGACTTTACAATCACCTATACAGTTGTCAAGGTTGTGCTTAAATAGGGCCATTGCAGAGCACTGCTGCATATGCATTGGGAGCCTATTACTGAGGAGTGTCAATTGCTGAGGGAATATAGCTGTCTCCTCAGCATGTTCTGTTTATATCACAGGCTAGATTGAGAACCCTGGAGCAAGTTATTCTTGTCCCATTTGATTTTCAGATGTCCAGGATTTACAGTCAGGCAGGGTCTGAGACTGCTCTGTAGGTCAGGCATAGGTCACCTCTCAGCAGCCCTCATAATACTGAGTATAGTGACAGGTCCAGCAGTCATTCCATGTATGTCATGTGTTGGAGGCCCTGGATTCTCCCGGTCACAAACCTCTGTGTTTTTTCCAATTTCTGCAGGTGTCTGGTGGGTACAGACAGATGGGAGCATTGTACTCAATTAGTGGTCAGATAAGAGTAGAGTACAGAGGACCTCCCTGGTCTTTGATGTGATGTCCATATGTATGAAGTGTGGTTTACAATCACAATTTCAAGTGAAGGTTCGGCGACCATGGGATGTTGAAGTATGGTTGGCTGAATCCCGTATTGCTGAACCTTCATTTGTGTGAGTCCCAGTTCAGCGAATGCACCATGCATTCGCACATATGAGGTCAATCGTATAACTAGAGATTGCGGTACAGTGGGGATCGGAAAATTTACCCTTTTCCCAACTGTAGCGCAATCTCAGAGTTTGAATACATAATCTGCAGGGGGGGTGCAGGGGGGCTTGCCCGCCTGCAAAAATTGTCACGTCACATGATGTGCAGTGTCAGACTGCAGTCTGCGGATACCGAGAAAGGTCAAATTCACAACAGGAAGTGTGTTTGCAACATTCTGACCTTCTTGACATTCCTAGTTGAACTTCTTAGTTATATTTAAGCTAGGAATTTATTTTGACTGTCGAATATATGATAGTAAACCATGAGGTGCACGAATCAGAATGTGTGCCTCACCACTATGAACACATAGTTATTAAAGCTTAGATTGCTATCAACGTGTTCCCAAGTCTCAGAACACTGTGTTTGAGCTTAAAGGGAAGCTATGTATATCATAATTAGCAGGGTTACTTCATTGCCAAAGGAAACAATGAGGCATTGTTTGCTTTAAGGTTCATTCTGTGAGTTTGGCACCAATCATTTGTCTGTGTCAGCCCCTTCTGTAATGCGTTATCATCATTGGGAGACTCTATATGAGTACTTCCATTTAACAGTCAACTGCAAACCTGGTAAACCATAGGGCAACTATTTTTGCCTGCTCTTCAGGAAATAGTTTGCAAACAGTTGAGGGCCCAGCACAGATCCTTGTGATATTCTAATAGCAAATGGCTAGTAGGGGAGGTGCAGTCCCCAACTTTGAGAGTGTGTGTTATGTCAGTGAGCTAGTTACCTATCCCTTTACTAGTGTATGGCTTACTGCACACATGGGAGATCTACACTATGACACATGAATTGAGGATAGTGTCAAAGGCCTTGGATAACTCAACATAAGTGGTATGTCCTGTTATCTCTCATCCAGGTCTTTGGGTCATTATCCAAGAAGGCCACATGGGTCAATAAGCAAGATCTATCCTTGACAAAAACAAAATGGGTAGGGTCAAGTGTATTGAAGGTCACCTATGTCTCTGGGATATGGTCCATGCTGATTCCTTCACTGGCCTTGCAGATAAGCCTTTTTAGGCACATGGGTCAACAGATGTAGTTCCGCATGTTACCAGATTGATGTGCATTGCATAGCACACAACATTTGATATTAAATTTTGTAGTGTGGTTGATGTATGTGAGGAAAAAGTACTGAGACTCCAGGGTTGCAGTGCTTGGGGTGCCAACACATGGATGTATTGTAATTATGTGACATATTGTTAGGGCCCTCAGTGTGTAATGTTTCCACATGTGATTTCACATCATACACAGGAAATTGACAGTAAACAGCAGTAATACAGCATAATATATACATTTCCATAGTGCAACGAGCAGTGGGTTTGCACGACAGTTAGCAAAGTGCATACACATGGCAGCTACACATTTGTGCATAGCTAAGCATTGCACAAATGCGAGGCACATTGCTAAAGTCTGACAGTTAGTACTGAGTCTATGAAATACACCTGCTGCTTACCTGAATCTGTGGCAGTATGTGTTAATGCATTGATATATTCCTTTTTGGGGCCAGATGGTACTGGGTTCAGACACAGGTGTATGTAATACTTTAAAATACTTTTCATTACAAAGTGATAATGCAATGACATGAATTGTTTATACAAGATGTGTTGCTGTGTGATGGCATAGCACAGCGGTGTTAAGAAGCATTGAATGAGAGTAACTGCACCTGTTTGCTGCTGCTCACCATTGATGAGTGGTACATACCTCTGCACAAACAGGGAGCCCAAAAAGTGAAGGGATCCATTGTTTCTCCAGCAACTTAAGTGTGGTGTGTGTGATTCTATTTTTTGACCAGATTAAAGGTGTTAAAATTGGGTAGATAGGAAATTGGTGAAATGGGGAGCAAGCAGGGGAAGAACAAAGGGAAAGCAGCACAGAAATGTGCAGGGGTAAGATAGGAAAGAACCATAGCTATCCATTTCTTTAACAGTGAAAACTGAAAATATGTGCAAAATATTAATTAAATTTGGATTGTCACCTCTAGAGAGAGGGTTGACCACAACACAATCATGTTGTATAGCCATTTGTACTGAATCAAGAGTGTGTCATGAAGACAAGTGCAAAATGGAGAGCTATGTATGGGGACAATTTATTGTGGAACAGGTGCACATTTATATTTTATTTCAGAGAGAGAGGAAGGTTGGGGAAGGGACATAGGTATATCTGGGTCAGGTAAGTAGGGTAGCTGAGGAAGCAATTGCAGACAGACAAGATACACAAGAAAAGAGACAAGGACAGTGTTGGACACAAAAGGTTGGAGGACACCATGATTGCGATGAGGGTGGGGACATCCCAAACCCATGATCATCAAGCTGGATGCCAGTGAGAATCAAGTCCTCACCCACTGGACTGTTATCACTGTCACCTCACTCTGCTACTGGCTGCAGTTGTTGATGGCTTCTTTTCCTCATCCTAATACTGTGTAAAATGAGGGAGAGAAACCTCTCCATCCAGCATAGGTGTGCACTAACGGTGCAGTGCACAAACCTATACACCATCCCTGGCATCTTGCTGCAGGTGATAAAAATCGCCACCTCTGCCACTGCTCCCAGAGAGTACCACAGGATTAGTCTCCAGGGCAGGACTACCTGATGGGGCAGGTAGTGCAGGGTCAGCAGAGGCAGTGCTGCCAGTTTGTCTCCCAGATGTGCTGAGCAATGGTGGTGGAGCTGGTGGAGGGGGGCAGGCCTAAACCACTGTGCTGTGGAGCATTTACTGATGTGCTACACATGGATGACATGACATATTCTGATGTCCCATAATAAAACTAAAAAAAAAAATGAAAAATAAAATAAAATAAAAATTAAACTTGCAATAAAATAAAATAACATAAAAATAAAATATAAAAATATTCATAAAATAAAATAAAAAATAATACAAAATTATTGCAGTCTGTCTTAGCCTGTGGTTTGCGGTTACGTCATATTTTAGATTAGTTGCTGTTGGGGACTGCTTTACACTGTGTACTTTGTAGATCTAACCTGACACACCCAATGGAAGTAAGGCAACCTGCAGTGTTGTTGTGTTTTCCTTCTCCCAACCACTAATTATTCACAGTTGCAATCCATTAAAAACAAATACTGAGGGAGTGCCTGCACAATGTTTACATCTCCTACATGGATCCAAGTGCTTGGGATTCAACAATTCTAATGCGTTCACACCTCATTTGCATCTTCACCATACTAATAGTCCCAAATTTAAACCATATAAAAAGAAAACCATGTAAGTAGTCAGACTGACGGTGAGGAGACTTATTTATGTTGGAAATACTGCACATATGCAATTTCTTCAGGATATACCTGTACAGAGGAGTGTTGAACTTCAGAAGGTATGCTTCCATTTTGTGAGCTACATATTGCATATGCTGGAATGCATTTAAGAAAAATAAAAAGCAAAGGTTTTACATTTCTATCTGTATGCATTAGTTAGAAGTGTAATGATGGCATGGGCATGTTTGCCAAGTCATTTCAGAAGTATACATGATTTCCAATACATGAAAATGGAATGTTGTGCGATAAATATGTACAAATGTTTCAGGGACAGTTTCTTTGATAGTGAATTTGCATTTCAAAGATGGTTTGTTAGCAAAATGTGTCATTTTCTGTTCATGGGGGGATGACAAAGCTGATTTACTGTTAAGGCACAAACAATGATATGTTTCTCTTGTTATTATCCTTGTTTTGCATCCTGCCTGTTGTTCATATTTCACATTGGTAGACTGTTGTATGTTTCTCCAGGGGCTAATATTCAGTGGCAACCTTTTCTGTTTTATCTGGAAATAATTATTCTGTGCTAATCTGATACTTATGGGTATTATACTTCTGTTGTCTTTTAGGACACCTAGGAGTATGCCACCCAGGCATGTCAATCCTCAGGGACCCCCCCTTCACTGATGCTGAGAACAAGATGATAGTGGATGCCTTTAGGCAACATGTAGGATGCAAATTTGGCAACTGATAATTGCTGATCTGAATGCTATGGGTGGCCACAGCAGGACATATCAGCAGGTGTGCCACAGGGCCACTGACATGATCACATCTGCATGGAGGAGAGCAGCTGCAGTGGGCAGTGACCAGATGGGTACCAGGAAAGGACCTGATATGGAACCACCACTAACATCCAATGAAGAGTTCCTGGCCAATATCAGGGATCCAGACAGCTCATAGGAGAGTGCAATACAGCATGTCCTGGACATTAGAGCAACAGTTTCAGAGACAGCAAGCACGTCCAAGGAGGAGCTTTTAGGTAGGCTTCATTATCTCAAAAGTTGAATACTGTTGTACAGTAAACCATTTGAAATCAATACATTACTTCTGTGCCACTTGTATTGTTTTTTTCTGGGTAAGATTGAAGATTGCTGAAGAAAAAGGCCAACGTTAAGAAACTTCTTTATTACAACAACAAAGCTTTTGGGTCTACACACCTACTCAATATTAATATAAAATTACATAAACTGACTCAGTTTAAATAGGAGCATACCACATCATGTGACTATAGCCAGCTAATCACATGAGTGTCACTTAAAACAACAGACACCTATTATAGACATATCAAATCTTTTAAAATCAAAGTTTACTTTGTTGCAATTTAACTAACACAAGTTTGATAGTCACAGCAGTACTGTGGCCAGGTTCAATGTCAGCTCCTTGTCTCAGTATCCAACTATATTCCTTGTTCTCTAATAAATTATTTATATCACCCCCTCCCAATATCTTTATCTACCATTTCTATAACCCTAAACTTAAAGTTATGGTCGGCATTTGTACACATAATATGTCTACTTAATGCATTCCTATCATTAACTCTCCTAATCTCTGATTTGTGTTCTATAATGCGTTCTTTAAGTTTCCTTGTAGTCTTGCCCACATAAAAAGAGGGGCATTGACTACAGGTTGCTAGGTAGACTACATTCAGACTAGTACAGTTTGCTGTCACATTAAATATATACTTTTTGCCTTTCAAGGGGTGTGCAAAAAATCACTTTCCTCCCCAAATATATCACTACAGCATGTGCAACTCATACAACTAAAAGTGCCTGTTCTCATTTCCTGACGTCTCTAAAATAAAGGTTTAAAATCTTTATAGCATAGTTTACTTTTCAAATTTCTCATGTATCTTTAAGAAAAATACGGTTTCTCATCTAAAACATTTCTAAGCTCAGGTGAAGCCATCGGGATAAACCAGTTTTTCTCTATAATCGTTTTAACTGCTTGTGTCCTTACATTATAAGTTGTAGCATATCTAACTTTATCCTTATTATGGACACGTCTTCCCAACAGACTTGTCTGTTGTTCAGTAATATTAAAAATTGGCCTCAAAGATGTAGCCCTGTTGCCTTTTACCTCTTTATTAATTTGCATAATGTGCCCTTCATCATACCCACTATGCAAAAAATCTACTTTCATATCTTCTAGCTGTTCAAGAAATACATGTTCTTCTGTATTTAGCCTACTAGTGCTGCCAAATTGTGCCTCATTATTTCATTAAATATATGGGGGAGTGTATACTATATCTATCTATATATCTACTAGCATGTACTTCCTTCTTATGTGTACTAGTCTCTATATTACCTTCTTTCACCACTAAGTGAACATCTAGGAATACAATGTTACTCCCAGAAGATTCTGCTTTAAGCCTTAAAAATTCAGTCGTACAATTCAAATAGTCTACATAACTATATAGTTTTTCACTAGTGCCTTTCCAGATAATAAAGCAATCATCCACAAAATGCTGATATAAACATACTTTTTTGTTAAGGACATTCAAATCACTACATACATATTTACTTTCCCACTGATGTAGTACAAGATTGGCATAAGTATTTGCGGCAGATGTACCCATCGCCACCCCTGTCAATTGCAAATAAGGTTCACTATTAAACAAGAACACATTCTTAGTTAAAACTAAATCAAGGAGCAAACATATATTTTCTATGCTTCTAGATTACATTACTTGCTTATTACTTAAGAACTGTCTTACAGCATCAGTGTCATAATCGTTAGGAATCACAGTAAAAAGTAACATTATGTCCAGACTTACAAGAAGATATTTACCCTCAATTAATTCTACATATTCTATTGTATCAAACCATTTTTGCAATTTTTTAATAAAGTCTGTTGTATCTTTCAGTACACAGGGACACTCTATTAAGAAATGGCTCAATTTTTTCTGTAAATACATTGAAATGGGTTCTGTCACCCACCCTTTGCCAGATAGTATTGGACTCATTGGTGGATTGGTGAGTGACTTATGTATCTTTGCTATACCATAAAATTGTGGTATTTTAGAACAGGGCACCGTAAAGTAATTGAACAGGTCTATATCTATGTCACTACCAAGTTGTAAATCATAAGCAGCCATATTAACATCAGTAATACACTTTCTAGCTTCTAAAAATGTTATTTTCTTAAAAGTATTTCTGTCTCCTAGTAGCATATCTGGTAAGCCAAACATTTTTATGTCAATACTGCTGAGCAATTTAATGAAATATTTTAGTTTGTGCTGTTGATGTCAGGCCTGTTGTGTGTATTGCTGTACTGCCCATAATAGTGGCACCACTGTTAATTTGTTAGCTTATAATGGACTAGAGTAGTGTAGGTATTAATTTTTCTGTAGTTATCTGATACTTATGTGTATACATTTTCCTGTGCTTGTTGGTTTTTATCACAGGTGATCATGACAGTGAAAGTGTGGACCCTCTGCCACCTGATGTCTGTGTATCAGCAGACTCTGGTGATGATGGTGGCCAAACAGAGGGTGAATCTGCCACTGAGGTTAACATACAGCCATCCTCTGCAGTTCCATTGGACACAGCCAGTAGGCCTATGCCTACCTATTCCAGTGACCCCACAGATATTGGACAGGTGGCTGCAAGGCCATTGATCAGGGAAGTGTGGTTACTGCAGCTTTAGTGCCCACTGAGTCTGGCCATAGCCAAAGTGTCAGTGAGGTGCCATGCAGGAGGGTTGATAGGGGTGCTCGGAGGGAGCCTGCTGTACCTCATCCACCTGGTGCAGGTGTCACTTCCCATGCCACTCAACATATGTTTAGGGCCATCATGGAAGCACAGGCATATTCTCGTAGGTTCTCCAGACAAACGCTCAGGATGGTACATTTAGCACTGGCTGACATGTATGACTGCCTCCACCATGCTGCCAATTCAATGGATAGGGTGAATGACACATTGGAATGAGATGTGTCTGTCATGGAACATGCATTCTCTGTGATGGACCATCTGCTGGGAGTGGAATGGCATCCTCGTAGGCATAGATCAACCACATAATTTACTGTGAGCCAACGTGGCTGTGCCCAATCATGCTCTTATAGTGGCAGTACTTTCACTGCACCATCAGTGAGTGTGCTGTCTACACCCACATGTGGCAGGCCATGGGGTCATGGTCCTGGGCATCCTAGTGAAGGAAGCTCATCCAGCAGACATCAGTTGCATTCAGGCAGCAGCAGCACATCTGATTGTAGGCGTGGACATGCCAGTGCAACTCCTGGTAGAGCCAGTTCATGTGGTAGGGGATGACAACAATGAACCGCCATATTTACCATGCACAGCTCACACCAGTCTGACATACCAAGACACAGAGCCTGCCTGGAGCTTGGCTGTGTTCATGCAGACACTCACACACCAATTTCACCTGGAGGACCCCTACAGACACGCACACACACAACATTTACATGGTTCAGCTGTGCAGTTTAAAACTCATTTCTGTCTCACTGGCCCTTTCTTGGATTATCCAAATGTCTGCCTGCTTCTCTTTCTTACTCACTCACACTCACTGACCCTTTGTATTAGCCTAGGTCCCCTACACCCCCACACACAACACCTTGTGCAAGTGTTGATATCTGTACCATATCCCTGTTTTCCATCTTTTGGATACAGGGATACATAAGCTTTGTGTCTGATGGTCAGGGTGCATAGACGGAATTAAAGTGGTTAGTATATCTGCATTTGTGGTATTGAACTGATAATTTTATCTTTGACTTATATTGGCCTTGGAAAGTTACACAACTGATACCATCAAAATTTCTCAACTTTATTGTGAATGATCTTGCGAGGGATTTGAAGTCAGAAACTGCAATGAATATCATTACTTTCTAAATTCTTTCTTTAATGATTTTCTATTACAAATGTATGGTGCTAAACTGAGCCATGCAGTGACCATCACTACTTTTGAGGGGTTTGACTGTGTGAACATTGATGCCTGAGGCCTACTACTAAATAATGAATACATCTAAGTCACACAAGTCTCTGCTGTTACACGTTAAGATCATTTCAGTACCAATCTTCCACCTTTTACTTGCTTACAGTACCAATTAGTGTGATACAAGGATACACCACTCATTCATATTATTACAAAATACACTCCAATTTACAGACATACCTTGTAAATGCAGCAGTTGCCACAGTTAAAGTTCAGGGCTAACTATGTCCGATGCAAGCAGTACACAGCCAATACATGGGAAGGTAATGGTCATGTGAGTTGCCTGGCATCAATGTTACTATATGTATATGTGTAGGAGAAAGATTTTAGGTCCCTAGGTGGTGAATGAGTGTGTTATGTGTTGCCTCTTAACCAATTCAAGGGCATACTGAGCATGTCTATGTCTGCCTACAGCCACAGCATCTGGTGGTTTCCCCCTGACTCCTTATCTGTCTGTGGCTGTGGTGACCTTGGCATTGGTGTTGGGATGTCTGCCACTTTCCCTTGCTGATCCTGCTGAAGCTGTTTCCTTGGGATGATGTTGCACAGCATGACATGTACTGTGAATATTTTTGTACATGTCTGTGGATTGTACTGCAGGGGTCCCCCAGATGTATCTAGGCACTGCAACAGTGACTTCAGCAGCCCAAACACATGCTCTATGATATTTCTGGTTTGAACGTTTGCTTCATTATGGAATTCTTCCATGGGTGTGTGTGCATTTCTGATGGGTGTCATCAGCCACAGTTCAAGTGCATAGCCAGCATCCCCCAGTAAATGAACCTTTGCAATATCCTCCCTAACAATCATCTGGTGCAGTTGGGAGTTGTGCCAGCTATGTGAGTCATGGTAATTGCCAGGGATGCAAACACACACATTCAAGATGATTCCCTTGGCATTATACATGACTTGGAAGTTGACAGAGCAGTAGCCCTTTCTGTTTATGTCGAGCCTATCCTGTTCCCCAGCCTTTGTTTCAATTGTATGCAATCTATGGCACCCAGTACTTCAGGGCAGTGTGCTACACAGTAGAACTCCCTCTCCTCAGAACTACAGGGGAAATATATGTGGTCAATGGCATGCTGGAGCATAGCATTCAGGAACTGATGGAGGATCCTGGATGCAGATGCCTGTGACACGCCCAGCACATCCCCTGTTGGTCTCAGAAAGGTACCTGCAAGTAAGATTCTAAGGGCTATACATACCTTTGTCTCCACCGAGATGGGTTCCCTTCACTTGGCTCTGGTTCTAATTTGAGGACACCAGAGGTCACAGAGTTCGTGTAGTGCATCCCCGTCCATCCTGTAACTCAATACAATTTCCACATCATGTAGGTTGTGAAAAGTTAAATGGGGCCTGAAAACTCTTCTCCATCTTGGCCTAAGCCTATTAGCAGCAGCAGCAGCATTGGCTTCATCCTGTAGCACATGCAAATTAATTAAAGCATCAGCACCCCCTAACATTCTGTCCATAGTAGAGTAGACTCCTTTCCATGGCTGTATTCCAAAAGTTTTGGAATTCATAGAAAAACCAGCATGGAGTCTACACAGATGCTTTATAGCTTGTTGAATAGCTCCACCATGTTGGATTGGTTAATTAGCATCCAGTTCAGCTGGTTATGCTGTAATTAGCATGCCACAGTGTTTATCCTGTTTGTGCAGGGGTGCGCACCTCTATACACAACTTACTGAATCTAAAACTTGCTGCAGCAGAATGTGCATGCAATGAAATACAACCATGTAGGCTTAATTGAATCCCCCCGATGGTCAGTGTAACATGTAGAATGTAGAGGTTTTTTTGGTTTTTTTTAAATAAACATACTAGTTTGCTATGCATATTATTTTTTTAGTTAAGTTTAATTACTGATACAGCTACTTAACATGAGTAATGTGTGCTTTTGCAACAATGCTTCACTTTTACTGTTATAGCTGCATAATTATTTCAGTAAGGTCTAATAATTTTACACTGTTGTACCCATAAATGCTCCACCTTGACCACTTCTGTGGTAATGTCATGGTTGGAGGATGTGGCCAGTGTCATATGTCTTACTTTGGCCCACTTAAAAGGTGGCAGCTCTACTCTCCAGTGATTGGTGGTCTAATAGAAGATGTTACAGACTTTAAATGTAAGCTGTAAAAAAGGGTTTAACACCCTGAATATTGCCATGTGCACTAATTGAGCAGGCTATAAGAAACAGAAACTAACTCGGGCTGTAACAGTCGAAGGGCAGAGCCTTACTAGTTTGATCATTCAATGCCCAGACTAAAATGAGTAGATGAAATGAGATGAGGAGGAGCTTCTTATATTAAATTTACAGTAGAGAACAGATCAAAAGCCATCAAGTTTAAAAGCACAATGAAGAATGGATTAGTGAGTGAGATAATCTTCAGGCTAACAGATTTCTAAAAATAGGAAATAAAAACAAAAGATAAAATGCATAAACAGAGCAAGTAATGCAGAAGGCAGTTATAAATGGCTATCAACTTAAGATCAGGAGTATATCAATATCTTACCTAAATACACCACTCATATCCAGGATGACATCAGCTTTCTCAAAATAGGAAATAAAATCAGAAAATACAACGCATATACAGAACAGGCATCACAGAAGGCAGCACTAGCTGCCTATCAACTTAAGCCTAGACACAAAGTAAGAAAGGAAGAAACTAAAATGACTTCCTTAGCTCCTTTTCTGATTTTAAAATTCCAGTAGAGAGTCAAACACTAAGTGCATATAAATACAGACCAAGTTTTATAAGAAGACATGGCCAAGCTAAACTCAATGTAAAAACAAGTGAAATCTGAAGCCCAAGTGTTAAACATTTCCCTACATCGGGAGTACATCAGTCTCTTACCTAGACATACCACTCAAATCCAGGATGCCCAGAAATGCAGGGCAGCAGATTTCTCAATGCAAGATATAGCAGAAAATAAAATGCACAAACTGAGCAAGTAATGCGGAAGCCAAGTGCAAACTCAAAGAAAGAAATTAAAATTACTTCCCTGGCTTTTTTCTGATTTAAAATCTCCAGCAGTAAGTTAAAACTGAGTGCTTGTGAATGCCGACCAAGTCTTATCAGAAGACCAAAATATCGATCAGAAGTGGGATTTAAACCTACATGTCCATCTGGAGACCAGAATACCCATCAATTGTGAAAAGAGTTAAATCCTTGGGGCAGATTCAATAAAGCCTACACAGTCTGCTAAAACAGTATGTGCATCTCAGTGATAGCACGACATTTTGTATTCAGTAAGTGGCTCTACTCACAATGTAGAGCTGTGCAATCCCAGTAAACATTGTGGCATGCTAATTACAGCATAAGCAGCTGACTTTTATGCTAATCAACCAATCCAAGATGGAGGAGCTATTCAACAAGCTACAAAGAAACCATGTAGACTCAGCCCTTGTTTTCCCTGTGAATTCCAAAACCTATTGGAATAGAGCTACTGAAACTAGGCTACACGGAAAGAATCTTAGAAGCTGTTGTTTCTCTTATTCATGTTTATGTGTATCGGGCCCAAGTCTATGTTGCTGCTGCTGCTAATAGACTATGGCCAAGAAGGAAAAAGGTGTTTAGATCTCGTTTAACTTTTCACAATCTGCCTGATGTAGAAATTTTAGAATGCTACAGGGTAGATTGAGGCACACTACAGGACCTCTGCATCCTCTGTTGTCCTCAACTGACACCAAGGGCAAACCGAGGGGAAACAATCCCAGTGGAGACAAAGGTATGTGCAGCACTTAGTATTTTAGCTACAGGAACCTTCCAGAGACCAGCAGAGGACATGCTTGGAGTGTCACAGGCAACAGCATCCAGAATCCTCCATCAGTTCCTGAATGCTATGCTACAACATGCCAGTGACTGTATATATTTTCCCTGTACACCTGAGGACAGAGCCAGAATGATGCAGGAGTTTAACCCAGTAACACATTGTCATGAAGTCCTGGGCGCCATGGACTGTACACATGTAGAAATCAAACCATCACCTGGGGAACAGGAAAGGGTACACATAAATAGAAAGGGTTACCACTCCATTAACTGTCAGATCATGTGTAATGCCAAGGGAATCATCCTGAATGTGTGTGCAGGCAACCCAGGCAGTTACCATGACTCACATATCTGGCACAACTGTTAACTGTATGAGATGTCTACTAGGGTGGATAGCCCGTAGCATCATTTATGGAGTGATGTAGGTTATGCACTGGAACTGTGGCTGATGACTCCCATCAGGAATGCACACACACCAACTAAAGTACACTATAATGAGGCACACACTCAAACAAGAAATATCATAGAGAGTGTGTTTGGGCACTGAATTTGAAGTTCTTGTGCCTAGATACATCTGGGGGAGCCCTGCAGTACAATCCCTGTACATGTGCTGAAATATTCACCATCTGAGCCATGCTTCACAACATTATCCTGCAAAAAGAGCTTCAGCAGGAACAGCAAGGAGAAGGGCTACACATCTTACCACCAATGCCATCACAGCCACATATATTTGAGGAGTCAGAGGGGAAACCAGTAGCCGCTGTGGGTGTAGACAGATGTAGGCATGCTCAATATGCCCTCTCACTGGCCAAGAGGCAATAGCACACACACTCACCATCTAAGGGGCTAAAACCCTCATCCTATGCACATACATACAGTAACATTGATACCAGACAATGTTTTCATAGTTTCATAGTTTAGTACTAGGCTATCTGCCCCGGGGCATTTGCAAGCCTAGCCCTAGAGATGTGGCTTTCGCCACGCCATGTAATGGTACTAAGGTGTATAGAATAAATTTAGAATACTGTGCCTTTGTCTAGTAGTGACATGTTGAAGACCCCCTTACTTATTAAAATTAGTTTACTGTGCCTCTGTTAAGTAGTGACACAGGGGTGACCCCCGGGGTAAACCTACGATCTCCCATCCACTCGTCAAGATTTCTCTTGAAGAGAGTCAGTGAGGGGCTCTGCCTAACATGGACTGGGATTTTGCTCCAGAGTATGGGAAGCCTCTGAGTTATGAATCTGTCCCTCCAGCATGTTCTATTCATGTTTGTACTGAGGTTTAAATCTTTGGCTCTCGTGGTTCTTATAGATTTTGATTTTTTGAGGTGGAGCATGTCCATCAATTCCTGGTTGGACATGGCCTTGTACATCAGGCACAGATCACCTCTGAGCAGGCGGTATGCTACTGATTAGAGCTGGAGTTTCTTTAGCCTGGCAGCATATGACATATGTTGGAGACCCTTGATCCTCTTGGTGAGGTAATTCTGGGGTCTCTCCAGCTGTTGTAAGTGCCGGGTGAGGTACATACCAAATGGGGCATTGTACTCAATCATGGGCCTGATAAGGGAGGAGTACAGGGGCACGATGACCTCCTTTGATCTGGATGTGAACCCCTTCATGATAAGGTGGGAAAGATAGAAAGTCTTTGTAACCACTTTGGCAACGTGGGTGTCAAATGAGAGCTCACTATCAACTTGGGTCCCCAGGTCTCTGATTACGTTTTTGGTACTCAGTGGGTTACTGTCTATGTGATAATTTGTGGGTACTTTGTTTTTCCCAAAGGGGATGGCTATACATTTTTTGGCATTCAGTTTAAGGCCATGATTCCGGCACCAGTTGTCCATTTCGGTGAGGCCTTTCTGTAGGATGTATGTGTCAGCTGGTGTATCAACTATGGCTCCTAGTTTGCAGTCATCTGTGAACTTTGTCAGCCACAACCCTCCCATGTTTGCTTTCACATCTGAGAAGTAAATGCCGAACAAGAGGGGTCCCAGGACAGAGCCTTGTGGGACACCACTTGTGACTGGCTTTGAGTCTGACATGGCTCCTGCAATCTTGACTTTATGGGTTCTGTTCTTTAGCCAGTTTGCAACCCATCTTGTGACATATGGATTTACATTTAAGCTGTTTAGCTTATCTATGATCCCCGAGTGGGGTATTGTGTTGAAGGCTTTAGCTAAGTCCAGGTAGGCTGTATGGACTGCCTTGCCCTCATCAATGGCTCTAGTAACTGTTTTGAAAAAGTCAACCAGGTTCAAAGGCAGGATCTGCCCTTTACAAAGCCGAACTAGGTGGGATCAAGTGTCTGTAGGTCCCCAATGTCGTTGTTTATGAGTTCCATAATAATTCTTTCCATAGCTTTGCAAACCAGGCTGGTCAAGCTTATGGGGCGGTAGTTCCCAGGGTCTGTAGTGGAGCCTCCCTTGTGGAGTGGGACCACTGTTGCTGTATGCCAGTGTTCAGGTACATATCCTGTAGTAAGGCTAAGGTTAAATAACATTTTCATATGCGGGTTTAGCTCCTCTTGGAGTTCACGTATCACGCAGCCGGGAATACCATCAGGTCCCATAGATGCTGTGTTTTTTGCTTTGCTGAGGGCAGTTCTCACCTGGACATCAGAGATGACAGGGAGGTTACATTCAGCTGGGATGAGTATTTCTTCTTTTGGAGGTGAGGGAGGGGAGAAATTTGCCCTGAACCTGTCTGCCAGAATGTTGGCAATATCTGTGGGTTCGGTAAATTTATTGTCATTGTGTACTAACTCTGAACATATCTGAGTGTTTCCGCCCAGGTTTCTAACATAACTGAAGAATGCCTTGTAGTTATATTTAGTGTCCTTGGTTATTTTTCTCTCAAAGTTGGCCTTGGATATTTTTATGAGAGAACATAGCTTTCTACTAGTGCTGATCAGAGATGCCTTCCCTTTATGGGATTTCGCTCTGTCTTGCAGTAGCTTCCTTCTTTTGTTATACAATTTGTTTATGGCTGGGGTCCACCAGACAGGACGCTTTCCTTTGGTGGAGAGGGTCTTGGTTTTATTTGTGATCGCACGATCCATGCATTCTTGGAGATGTTCGTAGAAAGCATTTGTGTAGGATTCAGCATTGTGGGATGTGGTTTCCATTGGCCCTGTGGGCTTAAATGATACCATCTCAGTCTTGAGAAGTGTAAAGTTGGCTTTTGAGAAGTTTCTCACTGTAGCCTTTTGTGCTGGGGGTGGAGGTGGTAAATGTATATCCAGGGTGATTAGTTTGTGGTCAGATCTCACCAGTGAGGGCAATACTTCCGGTGTGGAGCATTTTGTCACCATGTTTGTGATGATCAGGTCTCGTATATTATCCCCCCTTGTGGGAGAGGTGACTAGCTGTTCCATTGCATTTGAGTTTATGAATTCCAGGAACCTTTGGGCTAGGGTGTTAGGGCTAGAATAGTGCACCCAGTCTATGTTAGGGTAGTTGAAGTCTCCCAATATGATGGTATTTGGTGAGACATTCATATCTTCCAATGACTTCAGGAAGGCTGAGTGGGGTTCATGAGATTGGGAGGGTGGTCTGTAACATGCAACCAGTTGTATAGCAGTTTTGCCTACGGTTAGCTGCACTTGGATGGTCTCCAGTGCTTCATGAGTTGCTACTAACCTGGAGGTGTGGGTATCCTTGATGAATATGGACACTCCCCCTCCCTTTGTGGTTCGGCCCAGGTTTTGGGGCCGAAAAGCATGATCTGAGGTAAAGCCTGGTAGCTGGGGTGCTCTCAGGAGCCTTGAACCAGGTCTCGGTTACAGCACAGACATCAATGTTCTCCATACTGAGGAGTGCTTCGAGAGCCTGCATCTTGAGATTTAGACTTCTGGCGTTGAGCAGCATTACCCTTAATTTTTTCCATTTTGTTTTCTAAGGAAGTTGGTTTGTCTTTTGAGCCTTGCCTAAAAAAGGCACTATGGGGTGGCAAGAGCCTTAGCCAATATCCGAACCCTGAAGGTCAGCCGCCTGGAAGCATGCTCCACATGCATCCACAGCAAATTAGGATCGAGGAACCAGACTCTACTCACAATGTGAAAGAGCTGTGCAATCCAGTAAACATTGTAGACAAGCACCATAAGCATAAGCAGCTGACTTATGCTAATCAACCAATCCAGATGGAGGAGTTTATTCAACAAGCTACAAAGAAAACCAGGAGACTCAGCCCTTGTTTTCCTGTGAATTCAAAACTCTATTGGAATAGAGCCACTGAACTAGGCTACGGAAAGTAAATCCTAGGAGCTGTTGTTTCTATTCATGTTGTGTGGGCCCAAGTCTATGTTGCTGCTGCTGCTAATAGACCAGGCCAAGAAGGCAAAAGGTGTTTAGATCTCGTTTAACTTTTCACAACCGCTCGATAGAAATTCTTAGAATGCTATAGGGTATATTGAGGTGCTACCACAGGACCTCTGCATCCCTCTGTCATCCTCAACTGACACCAAGGGCAAACCAAGGGAACCAATCCCAGTGGAGACAAATATGTGCAGCACTTAGTACGAGCCACAGGAACCCTTCCAGAGACCAGCAGAGACATATTGGGTGTCACAGGCAACAGCATCCAGAATCCTCCATCAGTTCCTGAATGCTAGCGCACAACATGCCAGTGACTGTATATATTTTCCTGTACACCTGGAGGAAGGTGGAGCCACAGAATGATGGCGGAGTTCAGCCTGGCAACACACCATCGCGAAGTCCTGCTATGGACTGCACATGCCGTAGAAATCAAACCATCATCTGGGGAACAGGAAAGGGTACAATATAACAACAGGTGCGGGTTACCACCCATTGACTGTCAGGCCGCGTAATGCCGTGGCGATTCATCCTGGAATGTGTAGGCAACCCAGGCAGTTACCATGACCTGCTATCTGGCACAACCAGCAATCCTATGAGATGTCTACTAGGTGGATAGCCCTGTAGCATCACGGCGGAGTGATGCAGGTTAAGGCACTGGAATCAGGCTGATGACCCCATCAGGAATGCCACACACCAACTAAAGTACACTATAATGAGGCACACTAAAACAAGAAAATATCATAGAGAGTGTGTTTGGGCACTGAAGTTGCAGTTCTGGTGCTTGTAGATACATCTTGGGGAGCCCTGCAGCAATCCCCTGTACATGTGCTGAAATATTCACCCATCTGAGCCATGCTTCACAACATTATCCTGCAAAAAGAGCTTCCAGCAGGAACAGCAAGAAAGTGCTTGCCACATCCTACCACCACCAATTAAACACATATATTTAAGGGAGCTGAGGGGAAACCACAAGGCCAGGGGTGTAGGTAGATGTGGGCATGCTCAGCTACACCCCTCCCACTGCCAAGAGGCACAGTACACACACTCACCATCTAAGGGGCTAAAACCCTCATCCTATGCACATACATACAGTAACATTGATGCCAGACAATGTTCACAACCTTTACTTACCCATGCAATGTCTATGTACTGCTAGCATCAGAGTCATCTCTGAACTAAAACTCTTGCAACTTCCGGATTTCAAGGTAAGTGTTGAACCTGCAAAAGAAAAACAAATGTCTAAGAATACAAAGGAATTGCATATCCGTGCATACTGTTACTTGGTAATGTAAGTATAAGGTGGGTGATTTGTACAACAATTACATCAAGATGTGACAGCAGCAACCTATGTGAATACGTGTCCTCTATCAACAAATAGGCCTCATGTTTCAAAGATTCACACATTCATACATCTTAAATGTACAGATTTTCACAGAATATCCACAGTTTGGCTTCATACTTTTGTACTGGCAAATCATTAAAGAGTGAAGTTAGAAAATAATGACATACATTTCAGATTCAGACTTCATATCCCTCACAAACACATAAAAATATTAATACAAAACCTGTTATTCTTTCAGCTGTCAAAGTTTGTAAGACAACGATTTTTAAAAATTCTACCCATTGTTGGGCCTTTGTCACACTTTTATTTATGGCCTGGTTCAGCTTTGTTGCTCTAAGAGGTTGTGAGGGATATATACATTACAGAAACCTGTAAGAAAGCAGTACAATTTGAAAAGCAGCCTCACAAACACAGATATACTAAGCACTAAGTCAGCTATGCATCCTGAGCATCAGACAAAAGACTTATGTATCTCTGAATCCAAAAAATAGAAAACAAGGATATGGCATAGTTATCATCATTTCCACAGGGTGTTATGAGTGTGTATGGGGGGGGGGGGGTGGCAGGAGGTTTAGGCTACACAAAAGGTAGTGAGTGTGTGAGTAAAAAAGAGAAACAGGCAGACATTTGGATAAAGTATCAAATGGACGTTCTATCAAAGACAGCACCCATTCCAATGCATCATTCATGAGATCCATTGAATCAGCAGCATGGTGGAGGCAGTCATGTATGTCTGTCTGTGCCACTTCTGCAAACCTAAACATTTCCTCAAAGGCCCTATTGGAATGTATCCGTGCCTCTGTGATGGCCCCAAACATATATCAAGTGGCACATAAAGATACGCCAGGATCAGATGGAGGGTGGACAGCGGGCCTCTTCCAAGCACACCTAACAAACCTCCTGCATGACACCTTACTCACACTTTGGCTACAACCAGAGTCAACAGGCACTGAAACCGCAGTAACCACATTACCCTGATCAAGCGTCTCACTCTCCACCTGTCCAATATCTGAGGGCTCACTGGAATGGGTTTGCATAGGCCTACTGGCTGTGTCCAATGGAATTACTGGGGATGGCTGAATATCAACCTTAGTGTCACATTCAACCTCTGCACCCCACCCCTACTGTGCCTGTGTTAGGCCACCATCATCATTATCAGTGTATGATGATACTCTGACATCAGGTGGTAAAAGTCCTATATTTACACTGTCAGGATCACCTGTGATAATAAGCAACAAAGACAGGAAAGAAATTAATAGCTACTCTACTACAGTTTAATATATGCTAACAAACTAACACTGGTGCCACTATCACAGATGATACATCAATACACACACACAATCCTGACACCTACCTCACACATTCAGATAAATGCAAATTTCTGTCAGATGCTCATCAGTACTGAAATAAAAATGTTTGGCTTATCATGTGCATATGACTCCACACTTGCTAGGAAGGATAACCCTGAAAGATGTTAATCAAAATGAAGGGACACCATCATCACAACAATAACTTAAGGGGAAAAAGTTTGACCTTTATATGTCCTTTAACATTATACTTAACTGAAACTTTGATGGCACGTCCACCCCAAGCCCATATGTAATGAATCAGAATGTGTTGTTAACTGTATCAATCTATAAATAGTCCCCCCCAAAAAAATATTAAATCAGCTTAATTATTGCTTTCAATATTTTACTATATAAGAAATCTTTAAAAACTGACATAGGTAAATCTGCTTGGAAGGTCCGCCTGGAACATACTTGTCCTCCCTGGAACAGCAGCACCAACATCATTCACATGCTCTTGTGCACTTTCCATTGAGCTCTTTGGATCCCTGACAGTGGGCAGGAACTCTTCATTTGGTGTCAGTGGTGTATCTGTAGCAGTCCCTCCCCCTGGTACCCAGCTGTCCATGGGTCACTGCAGCTGCTCTCCTCCAGGCCAATGAAATCATGTCAGTGGCCTAGGATGCACCTCATCATATGTTCTGCAGCACCCCCAACAACATTGACATCATTCACTTTTTCCAAATTTGCATTCTTCCAAACATATCCACACATCTTCTCTCAAGCAGAAAGGCACCATGTTGATGAAAGGCATGGACAATCACATCATTCTCTGAGTCACTGAAGGGGGGTTTGCAGAGAATGGGACACTTGGGTGCCATAGTCCTAGGTGACATAAAACACAAAAGAAGGATACTATGCATAAATATCACATAAATACAGTTTCTGCTTAGATATAGCACATATTAGTTTTTCAATATCACCCAATGGAGAAACAAAATACTTCAGTTATTCAAATATAAAAAAGGGTTATGTGGTTGTAACATATCACAGTCACACACAAACCAAGATTTGATCAAAACAAGGACAAACAATAGCAAAGCAAATCTCTGTAAAAACATTTTTATTGTGGTAACACAGAAATGGAACTTAGCTCCTCCATCCCCAAAATAATAGGCAAATGACATTTTGTACCAAACAAGGAATAATAAATCAGTCAACTTTTATAAGTGCTTTCAAGAAAACTGTCCCAAAAAACATGTGTACATATTTACCACAGAAAAGTTATTTTTATCCAAGTGCCAGCTACCACTATCTGTGCCCAACACTACCCTAAAGGTGCCTAGGAGCCACCTGAGAAGGCTAACACTCCTGTGTCATTGACAATATAGGACATTCCCCTAAATTCAATAAACCCTACACAGTAGCCCACCATTTTAGATTCAGTTAATGCCATGTAGAGGCATGCAGCACTGTGCAAACAAGGTAAACACTGTGACATGCTAATTACAGCATAAGCAGTTGAATTGCATACTAATTAACCAGTCCAACATGGTGGAGCTATTCAAGAAGATACAAACCATGTAGACTTAGTGTTAGCTTTCTCTGTGAATTCCAAAACCTTTTGGAATGCAGCCACAGGAAGGAGTCTACATGGAAAATGTTAGGGGCTGCTGCTGCTGCTTTAATTCATTTGTTTGTGCAACAGGCTGAAATATATGCTGCTGCTGCCAATAGACCTAGGCCTAGAAGGAGAAGACTTTTCAGGCCCGATTTAAATTTTCACAACCTACATAATTTGGAAATTGTATAGCATTACAGGGTGGATAGGGACACACTACAGGAACTCTGCAACCTCTGTCATCCTCAACTCAGAGCTAGGACCAACAAAGGGGAACCCATCCCAGTTTAGACAAAGGTATGTGTAGCACTCAGAATCCTAGCTACAAGTATCTTTCAGAGACCAACAGGGGACATGCTGAGGGTGTCATAGGCATCAGCATCCAGGATCCTCCATCAATTCCTGAATGCTATGCTCCAACATGCCAGTGGCCACATATATTTTCCCCATAGTTCTGAGAAGAGGGCCAGAAATATGCAAGGAGTTCTACCTTTTAGAACACTACACTGACATACTTAGTGCCATACAATGCACACATATGGGAAATAAGGCACCACCAGGGGAACAGGGTAGACTCTACATAAACAGAAAGGGCTACACCTCTATTAACTGCCAAGTTGTGTGTAATGCCAAGGGAATCATCTTGAACGTGTGTGCTGGCAGCCCTGGCAGTCACCACAATTCACATATCTGGCACACCTCCCAACTGTACTAGATGTTCGCTAGAGGCGATATCCCACAGGGTCATTTACTGGGGGATGCAGGTTATACACTTGAACCATGGCTGATAACACCCATCAGAAATGCACACACACCCACAGAAGTATGCCATAAGGAGGCACACGCTCAAACCAGGAATATCATAGAGTGTGTGTTTGGGCTGCTGAAGTCATGGTTCCAGTGCTTAGATATAGCTGGGGGAGCCCTACAGTACAATCCATGGACATGTACTTAAATATTTACAGTATGTACTATGCTACACAACATCATCCTGAGAAAACATCTTCAGCAGGATCAGCAAGGGGAAGGACCACACATCCCACCACCAATGCCAAGGTCACAGCAGCCACAGGTGGATGAGGAGTCAGGGGGGAGCCACCAGCTGCTGTGGGTGTAGGCAAACATAGGCATGCTCAATATACCCTTGCATTGGCTTAAGAGACAACACATAACATACTCACTCACCACCTAAGGGCCTAAAACCTTCCTCCTGTACACATTCATAAATTAACATTAATGCCAGGCAACTCTCACAACCTTTACCACCCCATGTGTATTGCTTGCATCAGACAGAGTCAGCCCTGAACTAAAACTGTGGCAACTGCAGCATTTACAAGGTAAGTATTGAATCTGGAATGTATTGTGTAATAATATGGATGAGTGCCATATCCTTGTTTTTAATTACGTGGTACTGTAAGCAAGTAAAATTTGGGAGATGTGTACATGTGTACATGTAACATGTGGCAGCAGAGACTTATTTGACTTATATGTGTCAGACATCAAAGATTCATACAGTCATACCCCTCAAAAGTAGTGATGATCACTGCATGCCCTCAATTTAGCACCATACATTTGTACTAGAAAATCATTAAAGAGAGAAGTCAGAAAGTAATTATACACATTGCAGTTTCTGACTTCACAACCCTCACAAGATCATTCACAATAAAGTTGGGAAATTTTGATACTATCAGCTGTCTAACCATCCAAGGTGAATATAAGTCAAAGGTACAATAACCAGTTCAACACTACAAATGCAGATATACTAAGCACTAGGTCAACTATGTACCCAGAGCATCAGACACAAAGCTTATGTATCTCTGCATCCAAAAGATAAACAGGGATATGGCACTGTTATCATCACTTGTACAGGGTGGTGTGTGTTTGTGTGAGGGGGGGGGGGGGCGGTGGCAGGAAGCCTAGTTTGGCAGAAAAGGTCAGTGAGTGTGTGTGAGTAAAAAAAAGAAGCAGGCAGACATTTGGATAAACCAACAAATGGCCAGTGAAACAAAATGAGTTTTAAGTTGCACAGATGAACCATGTAACTGTTGTGTGTGTGTGTCTGTAGGGGTCCCCCAGGTGAAATCGGTGTGTGAGTGTCTGCATGAACACAACTAAGCTCTGTGCTAACTGTACATTTTGGTATGTCAGAGAGTTGTGAGACATGCGTGGTAGAGGTGGCAATTCATTGTTGTCATCCCCAACCACGAGAACTGGCTCTGCCAGGAGTTGTACTGGCATGTCCATGCCCATGGTCAGATGCATGCTGCTACCTGAACATGACTGACATCTGCTGGACAAGCTCCCTTCATGGGGATACCCAGGACCATGACCCTATGGCCTGCTATGTCTTGGTGTGGACAGTTCACCCACTGACAGACAATGGAATTTCTGCCACTACGAGATCATGATCAGGCACGGCCTAGTTGGCTAACAGCAGATGATGTGGCTGACCTATGCCCATGAGGATGCTATTCCTCTGGAAACAGAAGTTCCATCACAGACAATGCTCATTCCATGACAGCCACCCCTCGTTACATCACAGACACCCCATGTTCCAACATGTCATTCATCTGATCCATTGAATTGGCAACACAGTGGAGGCAGTCATGCATGCCAGCCTGTACCACATCTACAACCCAGAACATATGTCTAGAGCACCTATGGGAAAGTGCCTGTGCCTCCATAACAGCCCTAAACATATGTTGAGTGGCACAGGAAGAGACACCTGGAGCAGGTGGAGGATGGACAGCAGGCCTCCTCTGATCAGCCCTAACAACCCTCCAGTGTACCACTTCACCCACAGTTTGGCTATGGCCAGATTCAATAGGCACTGAAGCAGCAGTAAACACATCCCTGATTGATTGTCTCACCCTCAACCTGTCCAATATCTGTGGCCTCACTGGAATGGATAGGCGTTGGCCTATTAGCTGTGCCCGATGTAATTGCAGGGGATGGTTGTATGGCGACCTCAGTGTCAGATTCAACCTCTGCACATCCTGACTGTGCCTCTGTTTGGCCACAATCATCATCATAGTCTGCTCATACACTAATATGAGGTGCCAGATGTCCCACACTTCCCCTGTCATGATCACCTGGGATGAAAAGCAACAAACACAGAAAAAAAAACTAATACCAGGTCTACTATAGTCCAGTATATGCTAACAAACTAGCAGCAGTGCCACTATTACAAGCAGTACAGCAATACACACAACAGGCCTGACATCAACATCACACACTGAAATATTTCTTTAAATTGCTCAGGAGTTCTTACATATACATGTTTGGTTTACCATCTGCAGATGGTATTCTCCTCTGCAAGTCAGACGGTCATGGAAGAAGTTAAGCAAAAGGTAAGGGCAACATCATCACAATTAACAGTAACATAAGGGTAATAATTTTACCCCCTCTATATGTCCATTAACTATACGTTCAACAAGAACTTGGCTAGCAACTGCAACTTAAGCTAATCAATCAGAATGCGTTGTTAGCTGTAGCAATCATCAACCCCAAGAAAAAAAAAATTCTTGCGACACAGAAGTAACATATTGATTTCAATTGTTTTACTATACAACAGTATTCAACTGTAAAAATAACAAAGCCTGCCCGAAAGCTTCTCCTGGGACATGCTTACAGTCCCTGACACTGTGGCACCGACATCCAGTACATGTTGTTCTGCACTCTCCTGAGAGCTATCTGAATCCCTGACAGTGGCCAGGAACCCTTCATTCGGTGTTAGTGGTGGCTTCATAGCAGGCCCTCCCCTGGTAACCATCTGGTCATGGCCCACTGCAGCTGCTCTCCTCCATGCTGATGTGATCATGTCAGTGGCCCTGTAACACACCTGCTCATATGTCCTGCCATGGCCACCCACAACATTCACATTATCAACAATCTGGCACCAAATTTACATTCTGTGTGCCATATCTTCCCATCCCTTTTCCAGCAGGAAGGCACCATGTTGCCTAAAGGCATCCACTATCACCTGATTCTCAAAAATGATGAAGGGGGGGGTCTTTGAGGTTTGACATGCCTGGGTGGCATACTCCTAACCTAAAAGGCAAGAGAATGGTAATACACATAAGTATCACATGACTACAAAATAACTGTTCCCACATTAAACAGTAAAGGTAAACATTCAGTATTACCCACTGGAGAAATGTAAAACAATCTAAAGATGTGAAATACAAACAATAGGGTGGATGCAAAAAAAGGACACCAACAATAGCAAAATATCTTTGTTTGTGCCATAACAGTAACTCAGCTTTGTTCCCCTAAAAAAGAGCAGGTAAATGATACATTTTGCTAACAAACCATCTTTGAAATGCAAAACGTGCTATCAACGGAACTGTTCCTGAAACATTTGTAAATATATATCACAGAACATTTCATTTTAAGGTACTGACAATCATGTCACCTGAGAAATGCCTTGACAAATATGCCCATGGTATCAGTACACTTCTATGTAATGCATACAGATAAAAGTGTAACAGTCTTTGCTTCAGATGTTTCTTAAGTACATTCCAGCATATGCAGTATGTAGCTGAGAAAATGCAAGCATGCCTTCTGAAGTTCAGTGATCCTCTGTGCAGATATATCCTGAAGAAATAGCATATGTTCAGTCTTCTCCACATTAACAAGTCTCCTTTGCCTAGCTACATGGTTGCCTTTTTATAATGGTGTAGATTCATGGTTGTTAGCACAGTGAAGATTCAAATGAGTTGTGAACTGATTAGAATTTCTGAATCCCAAGTACTTGGGTCCATATAGGAGATGCATAGTGCATAGTGCAGGCACTCCCTCAGAGTTTGTTTTTAATGGATCGCAACTGAGAATAACTACTGGTTGGGAGAAGGAAAACCCAACAGCAATGCAGGCTGCCTTACATCCAGTGGGTGTGTCAGGTTAGATCATCAAACTTTTAGATGTAAGGTTGGAAATACAAGCAAGCAGCACACAATTCACAGGCTGTGTTTCTTAGTATCTAACCTGCCCTTAATTTGTTGGCAACTACATATGTTACTATTTGCAGTTAGTATTCTCACACATTTTAAAGCCAATGATATAGAATGGTTTTCAGGCTGCATGTCTCAGATTACTGGTCAGACCAACAAACACAAAGAGGTGAGACACAGCTGTATATTTGCAAGCAATAATCATAACAGGTTGTGTGATCACTAAGTGCACTACATTCAAAAATGATACATATACTAATAACAGTTGTATGGTTTCATATTACTATAGATGATGTTGCAATTGTTTGTGTGCAGAATGATTTCATTTCCAAAGCTGTTTGTATGGCAAGGAGGGATAAGGCTCCTATCATGTGTTTTGACGGATCATTGTCATGAGAGTTCAAATCCAGACCTATGTAGACATATCTCATGTGAATCATGATTTTCTAGTGTGTATGTCATAGATCAAGTTTTCATCATTTTAACTACATGCCCCTTTTTTTCCTTTTCTGTCTTACTTTTTTTAATTATTGTTCTTTTTTTTGGACAGTGTTTGCATAATGTGGCACCATAGCACAATCACAGGAACATAGGAAATGAATGGCAGGTTTGGCTGTGCTTGTTTAATTTGCACAGAGTACAGCACTGTGCAAACTAGACAACTGGAGCACCCAGGAAGCAGACAGGATCCAGACAGCCAAAAATAGAAACTAGATGCATTCAATTAATTCTGTTGGGCACCATGCAAACCCACTAATTGTCATTGCACAGTGGTTAACATAGAGGCATTAACAATGGTTAGTAAATTAGGGAATGTCATGTAACTAGTTCTCTGGCAGTAGGTGTAAGTGTAGGGCTAGAGCTCAGATGGTCTTGGATTCTAGTACAGGGTATGCAGCTGTTGTGACATTGCAATTTATAGCAATGAACTGAAACATGAACAAGTGTTATTTCAACTGTCTTGTAGCAACATGTGTAAGTGTAGGACTGCCATACTCATTGTTCTGGGTTCTAATACAGGATATTCCATACACTTTTACTGTTCCACTTCCCATTATATTTAGTCTCACTTATAACACTTTAGATAGTGGAGCTGATATTAATCATATGCATGAGGGATGACACAATATTATTGTGTTTTCATTTATTTATTTATGTATTATCAGTTTTATTATCAGATGTATGACTGAGGATATACTGTATACTATATTTCTGTAAGTATAATTCTACTATCTGGACTTCCATGGCATTCACATTTGCCTAAGACACATACACAACTGCCTTTATATCTAATAGCCTTGTCAGGTCACACACATGCATGTGTAACAGCTCATACTGTCACCTGCATTTATGTATGACACCTGACTATGTCTGAGCAGCACTTCTTCTGTGGCAAAGATGGAAAATTAATGCTGCAGAAGCAAGTGTTTTATCTCTTAAGCTTAAGTTTGAATTCTACAGTGTAAAAATCAATTTTCTCATTTCCCACTGCATAGCACTGCTTCTATCAGCTCACTGTCATGCAAACATGTTGTGCAGTTGTGCCCATGCCAGTAAACAAGATAACTGGAATTGGCAGGAAAGCATCAATCTCCATTGTTCTAGACTGGCTGGTAGAGCGACACAGCAGGCATTAGTTGGGAAGGTGCCAGGTTTAGAGCACAGTGGTGGAGTGTCCAGGAGTTCAGGATATTAATTTGACTCCTAATAAAGCACCACAGCCAAAGACATTTGCAGGGGGACTGTTCTGACTCTCAATACAAGTCTGAGGTGTGAGATAGCTTAGCTCAGGCTGTATGCAGTGCCACTGCTATCCCATGCACTGGAGAGCAAAGTAAGCATCATTTTAATGACCTACAGTGTAGGAAGAGGGATACACTCGACCATTGGATTGAGGAATTTTAGACTAAGGATATCCCACATCTATGTAAGTATCAACTCAAGAGAGTACTTGAGGCAAGACTGGTATGCATAATGGTCTTCTGTTCTTTTCTGTTTTTTTCCCCAGCTGCCAGTGCAAGAGTTCAATGTATGGCCTCACATGGCTAGCTTGGAGAGACTGAGGGGGGCAAGTAGTTTGTATGCAGCAGAAGAGAAGTGTTATTGTAGCATTAAAAGTTAAAGATAGCTTTTTTTTGGTATTTTATAGAGTTGTATCAAATTGAGCATGCATATCACAACTGTAAATGTAAGTATAGTCTGTAGCACAAACCAATTGTAAGAGTCCAATATTAGACTTTAGTCAGAGGTTGTGGACTCCAATACCACAATTCGCAACTATACCATACTGTTATTTCTATGATAATATTTACATTAAATTAAAAACTCTATACCAGTGGCACAAATGCCCTACTGTAAACTGTAATCTGTATAATTGGAACACGCATGTGTGCAATATATGCACATTTCAAAGATTACGTGCAGCAATCTGCAGTATAGTGTGTTATCTGTTAGGAGATATATTTATATGTAAATATGTAAATATGTTTTATAATTGTATTAATGTATTGTATGTCACATATGATGGTACAAATTGTGTCTTTTTTTCCTCTCGCCACAACATTTATCGCTCATTTTTATTTTATTTTGTTTTACTTTTAAAAAAACATATTTTTATGTTATTTTACTTTATATTATTATTTTATTTTATTTATTATTATATTTTAATATTTTATTTTATTTATGTGGTGAATAAGAACTTTAAGAAGAGGGAGGAGCACAGAGTGACATAGAAGAGTGGAGGAAGATGCGCACAGATGGATTATATCCTATGCAGAAGAGCCAGTCTGAAGGAGATTGGAGACTGTAAAGTGGTGGCAGGGGAAACTGTAGTTAGGCAGCATGGGATTGTGGTCTGTAGGTTGACAGTGGTGATCAGGAAGAGGAGGAGGAGAATGAGGGCAGTGCCAAGGATCAAATGGTGGAAGATAATAAAGGATGATTGTGAGGTGAAGTTCAGGGAAGAGTTAAGACACTAAGTGGTGGTGAAGAGTTACCAAATAGCTGGGTAACTACAGCAGAGCTGGTAAGGGAGACTGCTAGAAAGATCCTTGGTGTGACATCTTGACAGAGGAAGGAGGAGGACAAGGAGACCTGGTGGTGTAATGAGGAAGTCTCTAGAGAGTATACAGAGAAACAAGTTGGTGAAGATTAAGGGAGACTGTTGGAGAGATGACGAAAGTAGACAGAAGTATAAGGAGATGAGGCATATGGTGAAGAGAGAGGTGGTGAAGGCTAAGAATAAGGCATATGGAGAGTTTTATGAAAAGTTGGACACTAATGAGGGAGAAAAGGACCTGTACTGATTGGCTAAACAGAGGGACTGAGCTGGGAAAGATGTGCAGCAGGTAAGGGTGATAAAGGATAATGATGGAAATGTGCTCACAAGTGAAGAGAGTGTGTTGAGGAGATGGAAAGAGTACTTTGAGGGGCTGATGAATGAAGAGAATGAGAGAGAGAGAAGGTTGTATGATGTGAGGATAGTGAATCAGGAACTGCAACGGATTAGCACGAAGGTAGTAAGACAACTATGAAGTGGATGAAGAAAGAAAAGGCTATTGGTCCAAAAGACATACCTATGGAAGCACGGAAGTGTTTAGGCGAGATGGCAGTGGAGTTTTTAACCAGATTGTTTAATGAAATCTTGGAAAGTGAGAGGATGCCTCAGGAGTGGAGAAGAAGTGTTTTGGTACCAAAGTTTAAGAATAAGGGTGATGTGCACAGCTGTAGTAACTACAAAGGGATAACATTGATCAGTCAAAGCATGAAGTTATGGGAAAGAGCAGTGAAGGCTAGGTTAAGAAGGCAGGTGATGATTAGTGAGCAGCAGTATGGTTTCATGCTGGGAAAGGGCACTACAGATGTGATGTTTGCTCTGAGGGTGTTGATGGAGAAGTATAGAGAATGTCAGAAGGAGCTGCATTGTGTTGTTGTGGACTTAGAGAAAGCATATGACATGTTGTCTAGAGAGGAAATGTGATATTGTATGAGGAAGTCAGGACTGACAGAGATGATTGTAAGAGTGGTACAGGATATGTATGAGGGTAGTGTGACAGTGGTGAGGTCTGCATTAGGAGTGACAGATGTGTTCAAGGTGGAGGTGGGATTACATCAAGGATCAGCTCTGAGCCCTTTCTAATTTGCAATGGTGATGGACAGGTTGACAGACAAGATCAGACAGGAGTCCCAGTGAACCATGATGTTTGCGGATGACATTGTGATCTGTAGTGAGAGTAGGGAACAGGTTGAGGAGACCCTAGAGAGGTGGAGATATGCTCTAGAGAGGACAGGAATGAAGGTCAGCAGGACTAAAACAGGATATATGTGTGTGAAGGAGAGGGAGGATAGAAGAATGGTGAGAATGCAGGGAGTAGAGTTGGCAAAGGTGGATGAGTTTAAATACTTGGGATCAACAGTTGAGAGTAATAGTGAGTGTGGAAGAGTGGTGAAGAACAGAATATAGGCAGATTAGAGTGGGTGGAGAAGAGTGTCAGGAGTGATTTGTGACAGACAGGTACCACTAAGAGTGAAAAGGAAGGTCCACCAGAGGGTAGTGAGACCAGCTATGTTATATGGGTTGGAGACGGTGGAATTAACTAAAAGACAGAAGTCAGAGCTGGAGGTGGCAGAGTTAAAGATGGATTTGCACTGAGTGTGACAAAGATGGACAGGCTGCACAGCACAGCAAGGTAGGCCAGCCTTATTGGATCATCCTGCCCCCCCCCCTCCACTGGCTGAAGCACCAATTCCCAGTGCATCTTGGAGCCAACCTGGCAGCACTGCCTCTGCTGGCCCTGTGCTACCTGCACTCTCTGGTAGTCCTGCCCCAAAGGCGGATCGAGAGGTACTCTCCAGGAGAATTAGCATAGGTGGTGATTTCATCACCAGCAATGAATTGCCAGGGATGGTGCATAGGGTGGTGCACCTCACCATTGATGCATTACTATGTCAGCTGGAGGAGCTGCTCTTTCTCTCATGTTGCATGCTAGGAGGACGAGGAGGAGATGTCAAGCACTCCAGCTATCTGCAGAGTAAAGTGACAGTGATGACAATCCAGTTGTTGAGGACTTGATTCTTAGTCTTACCAAGCTTGATGGCCATGGAACCAGGTTGTCCCCACCCTCACCCCAATCATGGTGTCCCACAATCTTTTGTGTCCATCATCATCGCTGTCTCTTGTCTTGTTTGTCTTGTGTATCTGCAATTGCTTCCTCACCTACCCAACTTACCTGAAGCAGACATACCTATATCCCTTCCCCAACATCCCACCCTTTCTCAAATAAAAAATAAATGGGCACCTGTCCCACAAAAAAAGTCCCATACATCACTCTCCATTTTGCACATTCTGTTTTATTGACACACTTGATTCGGTTCAGTTGGCTTTGCAACATGATTGTGTTGCAGTCACCCCTGTCTCTGGAGATGACAGTCCAAATTCAGTTAATATTCTGGACATATTTTTAGCTTACACTGTTAAAGAAATGGATATCTATGGTTCAGTCCTACCTCCTTCCTGCAAATTCCTGTCCTGCTTTCTATTTGCTCTTCTCCCCGCTTGGTCCCCATTTCACCATTTTCCTATGTACCCCATTTTCATGACTTTAGTCAAAAAATAGAATCACACACAACCCACATAAGTTGCTGAAAAAGCAATGGAGCCCTTCACTTTTTGTGTACCATGTTTGTGCGCAGGTGGGCATCATGCACCAATGCACAGCAATGTTGAGTGGTGGCAAAATGATGTGGTTACCTCTGTGCAATGCAGCTTAACCCCTCTGCACTATGCCAACACACAGCTACACGTGTACTGCAAAGAATTCATGTTATTGCATTATCAATGTTTAAATAAATGTATTTAGAAGTATTCCTTAGACCTGGATTCGAACCCAGTACCATCTGGGCGTAAAAAGAAATGTAGTAATGCATTAGCATGTGCTGACCAGAGTCAGTTAAGCAGCAGGTGTGTTGCATAGACTCAATACTAACTGTCAGTCTTTATCACTGAAGCTTGCATTGGTGCACTGCTTAGCTATGTGCAAGCATGTGTATCTCGCATACGTATGCACTTTAGCAACCTCTGCTCCAACCTGCTGCTCACCACACTATGCAAAAGTTAATATTATTATGAATTACTGCTGCTTACTGTCCATTTCCTGTCTATGACATGAAACTACACATGGAAACATTAGAGACTGAAGGCCCTATCTAACAATATGTCACTTATTTACAATACAGCCATGTGTTGCCACCACCTCCCCCCAAGTGCTGCAACCCTGGTATCTCAGTACTTTTTCATACATATATCACCTACACTACAGAAAGTAATATCAAATGTTGTGTGATATGCAATGCATCAATCTGATAACGTGCAGGACTACAACTATTGACCCATAAGCCTAACAAGCCTTATCTGCAAGCCTAGGGAAGGAAGCAGCATGGACCTTATCCACAGGGACATAGGCAATTCTCAACACACTTGACTCAACCATTCTGTTTTTGTCAAGGGTAGATCTTGCTTATTGAAACTTATAGACTTATTTGATACTGACCATAAAGACCTGGATGAGGGATAACAGGACATACCATCTATGTTGAGTTATCCAAGCTTTTTGACATTATCCCCCATTCATGTCTCATAGTGAAGATCTCCTATCTGGGAATTAGGTCATACAGTAGTAGATGTGACTCATCAACAGAACACGCACACTTTCAGTGTTAGGCACTGTACCTCCACCCCTAGCGCACTTTCCAGTGGAATAGCAGAAGGATCTGTGCTGGACCCTCAACTGTTTGGAAACTACTTCCCTGAAGTGCAGGCAACAGTAGATGGCCTGTGGAGTACCAAGTCTGCAGATCTTGGTTAACTGGATGCAGTCATATAGAGTCCCTCCATAATAACATATTATAGAGGAGGGTGACACAGAGAAATAATTGGTGCCAAACTCACTGACTGAAATTAAAGCAAGCAATGTCTCATTGTCCCCCTTTGGCAATGAAGTACCCATGCTAATTATGATATACATAACACCCCTCTAAGCTCAAAAACAGTGTTGTGAGACTTGGGAACATGTGTCGATATCACTATGTGTCCATAGTAGTGAGATACACATTTTGCATTGCACACTTCACACATATGGAAATCATATCCAGGACCAGGGAAGTCATAGCTCTGATGTACTCTACCCTTATCAGACCACTAACTGAGTACAACGCACCCTTCTGTCTGTAGCTCATCAGACAGCTGCAGCAATTAGAGGAAACACAGAGGTTTGTGACTGGGAGAATCTAGAGCCTCCAACATGACATACATGGAAAGACTGAAAGACCTGCCACTGTACCCCATATCATGGAATCTGCTGAGAGGTGACCTATACGTGGCCTACAAGAGCAGTCTCAGACCCTGTTCTACTGCAAATTCTGGACATCTGCAAATCAAATGCGAAAATAATAACTTGCTTCAGGGTTCTCAATCTACCCTGTGACATAAACAGAACATCAGAGCATGCTGGGGACAAAGATATATCCCCAGTGATTGACACTCCTCTGTAATAGACTCCCAGTGTGTGAAGCAGTGCTCCTCAATGACCCCACTCAAGAGCAACCTTGACAACTGGTTGGCTAATTGTAAAGTCACCTCTGTGTTGGCATCTATGTCTCTCATGTACAGAGCTAGTCGGTGCTGCTCACAAAATTACTGTGCTAACAATGACCATCTAACTATGCTCAATAAGGGTACTTGTGTTTTTACATAGCTACACTTGTGAACATTTTAGGGGCAATTAGGCTAGTAGCCTCCTATGAACCTATAAAGCTATGAACCTATTCAGGCCTCCCAACATCTTGTCTCCCACATGGTCTGCTGATGTCATCTATGATAAGGTGACCAGCACTCTTGTAAAAATCAGAACTGAGTCTTGACATTTGCATAAAGTACTGTGTTCTATAGTTTGTGTATCTAGATAGGTAAGGGTTCTGTTCTCACTGCAGTCAACCTGGTGTGTGAGTGTGTGTGTGTGTGTGTGTGTGTGTGTGTGTGTGTGTGTGTGTGTGTGTGTGTGTGTGTGTGTGTGTGTGTGTGTGTGTGTCTAGACAGAAGAGAAGTGTCTATGCTACATTTACTGCTCCATTGCCATGGACTGACAGTATTTTGATGCTTGCACATGCCTACACATCCATTTCATACAGGCCTCCCAAACACTTGTCTCCTACATGGTCTGCTGATGTCATCTACTATAAGTTGACCTGCACTCTTAGAAAAAGCAAAATGTGAACAGGAAACCAAGAATTAGTAATCCACAAACGAAAAGGCTGCCAAATAATCCAATTCTTTATTCACGAAACACTCCAAAAATAAGTCAAGCGCTTTCGCCCGACCAATGTCAGGCTTTATCAAGACAGCTTTATACCTGATGTACCATAGTTTAAATACACTGACTAAATCCAAAGACTTCATTTGATTGGCTTGAATTAATTTACAACAATTAAAATTAACCATTGAAATAAATAATCCACAATTGGTTTCATTTTAAAGTGCTAGTGCAGTAATAATCTAATTGCATTTACGTTTGTGAATAGTATAATTGTAAAAACATTTGTTGCTTAGAAAATAGTTAAAAACAATCCCCATAAAAATGTATGTACGTACATCAATTACTTTAAAAACACTTTTAAAACAATTGTGTAATCAATTTTATAAACTTTTAAAACGACAATGACAACAATGATATGGTGGCAACCTGCGTTACAAAAAGTGTATAAACCTAGCTACAACCAAATCTAGTACAAAATGCAAGCAGAGTAGTGAACCTACAACTCAGATGCCTTCTAAAATAGGTGTCCATGTATACTTCTGAAATTTGATATATAAATAAATAGGTGAATAAATAAATAAATATATAAAAATAAACAAATGAATAAGCAAGTACAATACAAACAAGATGTGAACATCAGAGAATGACATGAACCTTAGTAAAATGGGTAAATTTGATGTGAAATGAATAAATAAATGAGTAAATGAATAAATTTAATTACTAAACGTACCGGACTCAGAGGGTAATGAACCTACATTATAACCTAGCTCTTCTAATCTTCAACACACTTTTAATACTAGTTGACTCATTTAACCCTGGAGGTTTAGTTGCATTTAGGTTTATCTGCCATAGCAGCTCTTTGTATTCGAGGGAGGCTTCCCACTCCCCTCCTCTGGGGTTATGAGTTACATGCTCAAGAACCATGAATTTCAAAGCCATGTTAGAACAAATGACAGAATGCTTGTAAAAGGCATTGCTTTCCTTCTTAATACTAACTTCATATAGATGTTCATATATTCTTTTTCGCAGGGTCCTTTCTGTCTTTCCTACATAGAATCCAGAGCAAGCCTCACAAATACCTAAGTATACTATTCCCTTAGTGGCACATGTAAAATACCCTTTAGGGTTGAAATTAAAGTTTCTCGAGTTAACATAATATTTACTATTGTTGTAAATGTAATTACATTGTTTACAATTATGACATTTGTAGGTTCCTACCCTCTTGCTGATCAAAGAGGTCTTAGCTTCGTGTCTTTCAAATAAGTCTTTCAAATTAGCATTCCTGCTGTTAACAAATGATGGTAATGTCGCTGTAAGTTGTTTAACTTCATCATTTGCTTTCAGAATAGGCCAGTATTTTGAAACCAATTCTTTGAATTTTATAGAGTCGTTATTAAAAGTGTGGACAAAGGTGTTGTGTATGTCCATGTTATTTCGTTCATTGGTCACAATCGTACCTATATTACCCTTACCTAAAAGTGGAGTAAATCTACTAGTTCTAAGGTTACTTATCTCTTCAAGTGTTCTTACGAAAAGTCTTTTTGGATAGTTTCTTTCTAAAAACATATTTTCCAAAATTTCAATTTCTTTTTTAAAAAGTTCGTCTGTGCTGCACATCCTACTTGCCCTAATTAATTGGCCTTTTAAAATACCCTTCTTTTGTGCTATAGGGTGACCACTGTCAAAGTGGAGGAATGAATTAGAAAACGTAGGTTTCCTAAAGACAGATGATTCAAAGGTCATATTATTAGGGTTTTTAAAGAGAGTCACATCCAAATAATTAACTTCTTTCTCACTAATATTGTGTGTGAATCTCAAATAATCTGTTGTAGAATTTATATGTGCAAAAAATTCTTGAAATTCTAGTAAGGACCCTTTCCAGAATACACATATGTCGTCCAGGAAACGTTGGTAGTGGGTTATATGTTGTGTCCATGCAGAATTAAAGATGTGTTTCTGCTCCCACATGTATAACACAATGTTGGCATACGCCGAAGCGCAAGGTGAACCCATTGCCACACCTTTCTTTTGTCTGAACAACTCTCCATTAAAGAAAATGTAATTGTTGTTCAGAATAACCTCCATACATTCAACTATTAACCTGATAACATTTGCTGTAAATTCCCGGACTTGACTAGGAATTCATTAAATAATTCCAAGCCTTCCACATGTGGTATACTTGGGAAGAGTTCAATGACGTCTATGGTAATGAGTAAATCAGTTGCATCAAATAGTTCATTCTTAATACTCTTTAAAACTCCCATGAGTCCTTGCATATGTATTTCAAAGATTTAACCAAATTTTTTAGTGAAGTGTCTATAAATTTACCAAGAGGCTCGGTAATGCCCCCACCCCAGCTACTATCGGTCTAAATTTTAAAGGTGTCAGTCCCTTATGCACCTTAGGTATGCCAAAATGGTGGGGTAATAGGCTTATTGACCAAAAGAAAATTGTATAGTTTTTCATTTATTGCCCCTTGCATAAGATTGTCATAAAGCATATATCTAATTTTAGAATATGCAAGGTTCAATTCATTTATAGAAGCCGTAGAATACTGGTCTAAGTCTTGTAAAATACTAAACATTGCTGCTTCATAATCACAACTATACATCAAAACAACTCCACCCCTTTGTCGGTTTCATAATCCTTATTTTGTCAAGTTTTAACTGGTCAATAAGTTGCATGCAATCAGGAGATAAATTTTGAATTTCTGAATTATTGTTCTTAAATGTGTCCCTAATGTCTTGCTCTACCAAGTCTTCAAATGTTTTGACTAATGTGTGTAATGGGGGATTAAAAGTGCTTGCTCTAGAAAACTTCTCTTGTAAAAATTCTGCCTTGAAGAAAATATTTAAATTAAGCTTTCTTGTAAATAGTTTTAGCTCTAAAATTGATTTTGTAATGTTAAGAGGGCGAAGTGGGACAAAATGAAAGCCCTTGGTAAATAACTCAAAGTGAGTGTCCCTTACATTAATGTCTGTAAAATTAAAAATCTTGAAGTTTCCTTTAGAGACAATGGAACAAGGTAAATCATGTGTATTAGAGATCTCAATGGAAGGAGCTATATTGGTCGTAACCCCCCCTACCTCTGTTGGTTCGTCCAACCTCTCTGCTGGTAAGGCTGACCCCTTTTGTTGGTCCTGCCTGGGGGGAAGTGAAAAACCTGCTGCTCGTTTCTACTGTTGGAATTAAATTTCTGAGCCAGCCTCTCACTTCTACGAGGCCCATCTACTGGTGAATCAATACCACCAGTATTATCCACTCTACTGAATCTGTTATTGTCTCTATAATTACTCTTGTAAGCTGGTTGATATGCTACCCCGTTCTTATATTCATTTAGGTCTCTTTCCAGTTTCCTCACTTTTCTATTAACTATTTTAATACAATGCTGGTCCACCTCGTGAAAAACTCTATCATAGTCTTTTTTAACCTGTAAAAAATGCGTGTCAGTTACCACCACATTGTTTAATTTGTTTAATTCAAATAAAAGTGCTTCCAGTTTAGATTCATAGTCTCTCACCATTAATTTGATCATTTCAAGACCTGTTTTATTAAATAGCTCTGTTAGGTCATTAAAAAGAGCCGTTCCCGGTGTAGCATTGTTAGGGAACTTGGTATACCTCAGACCTTTTGGTACCCTCTGCACTCTCAAACATTCAGTTAAATAATCCACTTCCAATTGGGTGGATTTATAAGCATACAATTTATCATTAAGTAGCTTAAAATTATCGACTGCAGGCTCATTGACAGTATCTTGTTGAAAAGCAGTACCTGTATTAAAGGCAAATTGCCTAGATGTCCATACGTTAAAGTTAAAAGCTGTTGGTAAACAATTTTCGGCACTACCCGCAGAAGTACCAGGACGAATGTTCAAATCTTCATTAAGTCCTTTTTGCGAATGCGTTTTACTAGTGGATAAAGTAGCCTGCTTTTTGCTGCTGCTGTTGTGAACATTTTTACCCTTTTCAAGTCCATTTTGTTGGTTGCATGGGATGTCATCAGCTTCCGATTGCCCAAGGGAGGAAAGGATCTGTGTTAACATTAAACGGACCTGGCGAAACTCCTCTCGCGATACAGGTCTATCATCCGGTGCGTCCTTAAGCAACCCCGGTGTTGTTTCAAAGTCGGACTGGCTGCCACTTTCGGTCATGGTGCAAGCAAGCGAAGAAAAAGCAAAATGTGAACAGGAAACCAAGAATTAGTAATCCACAAACGAAAAGGCTGCCAAATAATCCAATTCTTTATTCACGAAACACTCCAAAAATAAGTCAAGCGCTTTCGCCCGACCAATGTCAGGCTTTATCAAGACAGTTTAATACCTGATGTACCATAGTTTAAATACACTGACTAAGTCCAAAGACTTCATTTGATTGGCTTGAATTAATTTACAACAATTAAAATTAACCATTGAAATAAATAATCCACAATTGGTTTCATTTTAAAGTGCTAGTGCAGTAATAATCTAAATGCGTTTACGTTTGTGAATAGTGTAATTGTTAAAACATTTGTTGCTTAGAAAATAGTTAAAACAATCCCCATAAAATGTATGCATTACATCAATTACTTTAAAAACACTTTTAAAACAATTGTGTAATCAATTTTATAAACTTTTAAAACGACAATGACAACAATGATATGGTGGCAACCTGCGTTACAAAAAGTGTATAAACCTAGCTACAACCAAATCTAGTACAAAATGCAATACAAAGAGCTGCTATGGCAGATAAACCTAAATGCAACTAAACCTCCAGGGTTAAATGAGTCAACTAGTATTAAAAGTGTGTTGAAGATTAGAAGAGCTAGGTTATAATGTAGGTTCATTACCCTCTGAGTCCGGTACGTTTAGTAATTAAATTTATTCATTTACTCATTTATTTATTCATTTCACATCAAATTTACCCATTTTACTAAGGTTCATGTCATTCTCTGATGTTCACATCTTGTTTGTATTGTACTTGCTTATTCATTTGTTTATTTTTATATATTTATTTATTTATTCACCTATTTATTTATATATCAAATTTCAGAAGTATACATGGACACCTATTTTAGAAGGCATCTGAGTTGTAGGTTCACTACTCTGCTTGCATTTTGTACTAGATTTGGTTGTAGCTAGGTTTATACACTTTTTGTAACGCAGGTTGCCACCATATCATTGTTGTCATTGTCGTTTTAAAAGTTTATAAAATTGATTACACAATTGTTTTAAAAGTGTTTTTAAAGTAATTGATGTACGTATATACATTTTTATGGGGATTGCTTTTAACTATTTTCTAAGCAACAAATGTTTTAACAATTATACTATTCACAAACGTAAATGCATTTAGATTATTACTGCACTAGCACTTTAAAATGAAACCAATTGTGGATTATTTATTTCAATGGTTAATTTTAATTGTTGTAAATTAATTCAAGCCAATCAAATGAAGTCTTTGGATTTAGTCAGTGTATTTAAACTATGGTACATCAGGTATAAAGCTGTCTTGATAAAGCCTGACATTGGTCGGGCGAAAGCGCTTGACTTATTTTTGGAGTGTTTCGTGAATAAAGAATTGGATTATTTGGCAGCCTTTTCGTTTGTGGATTACTAATTCTTGGTGACCTGCACTCTTATAAACATCACACTTATGCCATGGCACGTGCATAAAATACTGTGGTGTGTAGTCTATGTACTTAGGTAAGGGTTCTGTTCTCACTACAGTCAACTGGATGTGTGTCTAGGCAGAAAAACAGAAGTGTATATTCTATAGTTACTGCTCTAATGCCATGGATTGATAATATTGTGATACTTGCACATGCCTAAACATCCATTTCATGCAGGCCTCACAACCTCTTGTCTGTCACATGGCATGCTGATTTAATCTACTATAAGTTGACCTGTACTCTTGTAAAAATCACACTTTTGCCATGGTGCATGCATAAAGTACTGAGTTTTATATTTTGTGTACTTAGAGAGGCAGGGGTTCTATTCTTACTGCAGTCAGCTGGGTGTGTATGTTGGTGTGTGTGTGTGTGTGTGTGTGTGTGTGTGTGTGTGTGTGTGTGTGTGTGTGTGTGTGTGTGTGTGTGTGTGTGTGTGTGTGTGTGTGTGTGTGTGTGTGTGTGTGTGTGTTTGTATGTGCTCTTGCTTGGCATTACAGAGAGAATTTTACAGCAGTATGAAGGACACTGTTATTAACATACTGTGTTCAACACACCCTGCTGATGTCATCAGCTATAAAGTGTTGTCTGAGACACTCCAAGTCAAACTTGTACCATGGTGCTTATGAAAAGTACTGATTTCTATAGTCTGTGTACTTAGATACATAGGGGTTCTATTCTCACTGCACTCAACTGGATGTGTGTGCGTGTGTGTGTGTGTGTGTGTGTGTGTGTGTGTGTGTGTGTGTGTGTGTGTGTGTGTGTGTGTGTCTGTGTGTGTGCTATTGCTCGACATTACAGAGAGCATTTTGCACTAGCATGTGGGATGTTGTTATTACCATATTATCCACAACACACACTGCTGATGTCATCAGCTATAAAGTGTTGTGTGAGACGCTCCAAGCTGGACTTGTGCCATGGCACTTGCGTAAAGTACTGAGTTCTGTAGTCTGTGAACTTAGGTATGGATTTTATTCTCACTGCAGTCAACTGTGTGTGTGTGTGTGTGTGTGTGTGTGTGTGTGTGTGTGTGTGTGTGTGTGTGTGTGTGTGTGTGTGTGTGTATGCTCTTGCCTCACATTACAGACAACATTGTACACCAGCATGTGGGACACTGTTATTACCATATTGTCCTCAACACACACTGCTGATGTCATTAGCTATATCAGATTTGTGGATATACAGCGCTTTCACCTGGGCAGGGTCAAAGACTGGCCTGGAGGCCAGGCAGATGTCACCTCATCCCGTGATAGACAGATTACAGTGACATGGCTTTTAATCTATCTACATACAACATGGCATGGTTTGTAGGCCCTGTGTTATCTTTATGAGAAAGCCCTGAAGTCTCTTCAGCTGCATGTGTCTGGTGAAGTACATGCAAAAGAGAGCATAACACTCTATTAGTGTTCTTATAAGGTTTGAGTACAGTGCTGTCATACAGTCCTAAGATCTGAATATGATGGTGTGATTTATGATGTGCAAAACATAGGCTTTCAATACCAGTGTGGACACTTGGTGGTCAAAGTTTAGATTGCTATCTACATGTGTTCCCAGTTCTTGCATCACTAGGTGTCAGCCTAGCAGGACTGTTGTCAAAGCTGTGATTAACATGGAATTCCACTTGTCAGACCAACAACATAAAAAGGCACATGTCTGCATTTATTTGTAGATTGTGTGCCTTTGTCACCAATCATTTGTCTGTGTTACCTTTTCCTGTACAATGGTATTATCATTGGTGGACTCAATGATTGCACCCAATATGCAAGAATCAGCAAACATGGTAAGCCAAAGGCCATATACTTTAGCCTGGACTGTTGAAAAATAGAGTCCAAACAGTGAAGGGCTAAGCAGAGATCCCTGGGGCTTGTCAATAGTGACAGCTCTACTTGTACAGGTTGATTCACAAACTTTCACAGTATGTGTTCTGTTGGTGAGCCAGTTGGTTGCCCAACTAGTGATGTAGGGATTAATCCCCAGCTGATATCTGCATGGGAGATTGTGTCAAACCCCCAGGCCAGATCACAATAGGCAGTATGCACTGTCTTACCTTCATCCAGGCCTATCACATGGAATCACTGGGCTGTGACAACATCACAGATCACCTATGGCATGACTCAGGACATACACTTTCCTAATATGGTTGAATCTGCACTTCAACACACCCACCACACAGCCTGTGTTCTCATAGAAGGGTGTACATCAACATGCACCTATCTGAGTTGGGGGACAGCAACTGATGCATGCATGTATACTGACATCCTGACTCTTCTCAACTGTGAGCTAGACTCACTTGTCATCTTGGACCTCTTCCAAATGGAATCTAGTAATATTCCAGCTGTGTGCAACAGACCTGTATGAGTCGTTAATGCTAAATCATATCTGTTACATCTGATAAATATCTTCAGAGAGGTCATCGAGGGCATGCATGATGACAACAGTATCATCCTGTGGAACTTGACTAGGTCATAGCATTTGGCACAAATCCACACTGAGCTATTCAATCAACACTGTCATATGCGGCCATAAATAGCTATATAACCAACTGGGTAGACCAGTGTATCACATACATGGTATCTCACTATGATGAAATATGTGAAGTGGCCTATATCTCAGGTCTCATAATCAGGTCCATGCATCGAGGCTGTCTGCTAGGCCCTTTCCTGTCCATTATTTAAGTGACGGACATCACAGATGAAATACACATCCTGGGCCTGAACAGCTGCCTGAAAGCCTACAGATTGTGGGCAATCATTGGCTCCAGCTGTGCTATTAGGATAATGCAGATAGTATCACACATACCAAATATTGTTGCCACAGCCATGACATCACCTACAATGACAAGACCACATGAGGGGATTTGTTAAGTCAGGTACACAAACAAGCAACCCAAGTATAATGTAGACATCACACCCTATAATCAGACCAATAGGTATGTGACCCGTGTCATGGGCTATATTATAAGTGGAATGTCCAACAGCATGTGGTCACAATGCTGCTTACTCCCTTGAAAGTAACACAAGGTATGTGAAGGACATCCACATCGGAGGCCATAATACTGTCATAGTTCCCAGATTTCTTCACACCACGAACTTGGTACAATGCACCCTTTTTCATGTACCTCCTTACACATCTTCCAGTGATGTGTAACTGAAGTGTATCACCTTTGCACAGTGAGCTGTCACACAACTTTTGGCCATACCTAGGTATTTTTTTGTAAAATATATATGACTGCCTGATGGTACAGAACACCAGTTAAGTTGTTACACCAGTTGTATGTGTGCTACCTGTTCTGCTGATGCATACACTACATACATATCTGTTTCACAACATTAATAGCATGTATATCATTCATGGCAGTGTGGAATGTGTTTTATATATATATATATATATATATATATATATATATATATATATATATATATATATATATATATATATATATATATAGGTCTCTTTGAAACATCTAAAACCCATAACATCTAATTTCATAACACTGACACCAGAACATCTAAAAACACAAAACATCTAAAACCCATAACATCGAATTTCATAACATCTAACACTACAAATCACAAGAAAATAACATCCTCTCCACATATAACAACAAGAAACTACCAGACACACTTTTTACTATGTTTCTGCAGGGGGCAAGCCCCCCTGCACCCCTACATGTGGGCTTTGCCCTCCACACGCCCCATAAATTAAATATACCAACTCCAAGAATATACTACAGTGGGAAAAAGTTAATTTCCTAACCCCACTGTATCAAACCCCCCTGCAGAAACATAATAAAAAGTGTGTTTGGTAGTTTGGTGTCATTATATGTCGTTATATTTATTTATTTATTTATTTTATATTTGTTTACAAGAATAGTCCGACTGGATACATGTCCATTTTCAGTAGAGGTCTGGGGAGAAAAGATACAGTAGAAAAAAAATTACATAGATTACACAAAAAGTTAGATAACATTACATGGACTACACAAGAAGTTAGATAACATTAGAAAATATAAGACAAGGTGTTTTGTACAATGGTTTAGTTGTTGTTGTTGTTGTTGTAATGTTCCCAAATAGGGACTCACAATTTTCATGGTCAGACACAATTAAAAGCAAGAGACATCAGATTGGAAGCAGAGCTTGGTTAAGTAATTACATATTACGATATTTACAGATTATGCTTTCAGTTTATAACTTAATCAGGGTTGGTACATGGGCAAAGCCAGTTCACTTTGGAATACTGTTTGAGGTTTTTTTTTGAAGAGACTTTTATGGAGGATTTAGGGGTTATATAGTTTGGCAATGAATTCCAGGTTTTGCCAACAAAGTTGTTAAACAGGGATTCACCAGCAGAGTTATTAGCTTTGTAGGTTTGAACCAGTAGTTTGTTGGCTGATCGTAGGGATGTCAAGTTGCTATACGACTTAATGATATTGATAAGCGAGGGGGTATTCTCAGGGTGGTATAGTATTTTCTGCGCTATTAAGAGTTGGTTGAATTGAATTAAGCTGGGCAGTTCTAGCCACTCTAGTTGTTTCAGGTACTGGCAGTAGTGGGTTCTATAGGTGGAGCCAGTGGCAAATCTGGCAATATGGTTGTAGCTGTGGGAGAGTTTACTTCAGATTTATTGAGGTTTGATAGTACAGACAAAGCATATATAAGAGTAGAGAGTAGGTGTGACTGGGCGATAGCAGTTCTGGTCAGTGGGTTAAAAATGTCTTGTTTCTATACAGTGATCCAAGCTTCTTATTGATGGTCTGTATGGTTTTGTTGACCTGTAGGTCATATTTATGATTATTATCTCTGATAATCCCTAGAAGCCTGGTGTGGGTATCTGGGGAGATAGTGGTACCATTATTAAATGTGGCAAAGAATGAAAGTGTGGCGGATCTACTAGTGGGGGGTAAAGAGAAGACGTTTGGATATGTGGAGGGGGTGTTATTCTCATGCGATTTGTACTGTTAGATGTTATGAAATTTGATGTTATGGGTTTTAGATGTTTTCGGTTTCAGATGTTATGGTCTCAATGTTATGAAATTAGATGTTATGGGTTTTAGATGTTTCAAAGGGGACCTATATATATATATATATATATATATATATATACAGAGAGAGAGATAGAGATATATATTGGCCATGCACACCAGTCAACTAGCCTGTATTGCTCATACTGTCACATTCAGGTATATCAGTGTCCCTCCTAACATCTCCAGCAGATGTTACAGTGCCAGAACAGTGTTTGTGATTACCCTCAAAGAGTATGGATGTATCATAATAGTTGTGCAAGTGTGTGTATGTGTGTGTGTGTGTGTGTGTGTGTGTGTGTGTGTGTGTGTGTGTGTGTGTGTGTGTGTGTGTGTGTGTGTGTGTGTGTGCAGACTCATCTCTTATCACTCTAAATCACATATATTATGTCAGAGGCATGGCATTACTGGTGGTATTATTCTGATATGGTCCATGATTGTGGTTGATTCTTGTAATAATTTCCATAAGCCTTTACCTTTGCCCACCTTGCTGAACACCTCAGCTGAGAGTACACTCATATTCAGGCATATCAGTTTGGATAGCTTCACAATATGCACCCTACCCCAATTGTATATCAGATCCCTGATGGATTACTCCTGTAATGATGCTTATCTCTTTTTTTATTTTTCTATGTGTTGTCAAAATGTTTACATGTTATCCATTTCTGATAAATCACAAATGCTTTACAGCACAGGGAGGAAGGCCAATACCATGGCTCAGCCTGTCTCCACTCCACCAGTTCCTGCATCAATGTCTAGCACATCTGGGACCCAACCTGGCAACACTGCCTCCACTGCCCCTCCACTACCTGAGCCCTCCACATTGCATAGTACTACCCCAGCAGCTTGTACTGTGGTATACTCTGGGAGTACTGATGGAGTTGAGGATTTTATTACCCACCAGGAGTTGCCAGGGTTGGTGCATAGGGTCATTCACAGCTGCATTGATGCACTCCTATGCTGGATGAAGAAGATGCTCTCTTTTATGGTCTGTAGGAGAATATGCCAAGCACTCCAACAGCCAGCAGAGTAAGGGGACAGTGATGACAATCCTATGGGTGAGGACTAGATTCTCACTGTCCCCACGTTTGATGGGCATGGGCATTTGTTGTCCCCTTCCTAACCCTAATCATGGTGTCTCCCAACCTGTCATGTCCCTCACTGTCCCTGTGTCTTGTCTTGTTGGTCCTGTTTGTTTGCATCAGCTTTCTCACCTACCCTACTTACCTGCCCCAGAAATACCTATGTCCCTTACCCAACATTCTTCTGTTACTGAATTAACAAAAAAAAATGGGCACCTGTCCCACAAAAAAATATTGTCCCATACATAGCTCTCTACTTTGCACATCTGTCTTCTCAACATACTTGATTTGGTCCAATTGGTTATACAACATGATTGCATCTATGAGGATGCCTTACTTAGCAAGGCAAAAGTGCCAAGATTTTTCACTTTGTGAATAAACTTTGTGTAATTTAAGGTCAAAGCAGTGCCGTACAGTACATTCAGCTTTTTCTTCTGCTTGTATATCTTCAGCATTTAACACTACAGCTGCCAGTTCCTGTTTGAGCTCACTGAAGGAGATAAGATGTTTTTTTTTTCCTTTCAGAAATGATTGCATTGTTGTCAAGCCTCTTTGTTGAGGTGACAGTTCAAATTCAGCTAATATTCTATACATATTTTCATTTTACATTGTTGAAGAAGCGGATAGCTATGGTTCTTTCCTACCTCTCTCCTGCACATTTCTTTATTGCTTTCCCTTTATTCTTTCTCCTACTTGCTCCCCATTTCACTGCTTTGCTATCTACCCCATTTTAACACCTTTAATCTGGTCAAAAAATAGAATCACACACCACACACATAAGTGAAAAAAAAAACAATGAAGCCCTTCACTTTTTGTCCTCTGTTTGTGTGGTGTTTGGATAGACGCTGGACACCTATAGAAAGTTAAAAATGATTTATTTGATACTGAAATTAAAATGCTAAGCACGTTCATCCACTTATACACATACACCTCATCCAATAAAGCATTTTAAATTAACAGGTGCTATATAATGAATTTAAATGTGACATCACACAGTATTGTCCAATCAGAGCAGCTCAAACTATATGCATAGGATTAAGCACTATATATGTATTCAGTGTTTTGACTTTTCGATATTCTGAATATCGTGTTCTAAACTGTCAGTTTTATCATCTCAATATTCATTCCATAGATCCATATACGTGTGTGTGTGTATGTGTGTGCGCGTCTGTGTCTGTGTGTGTGTGTGTGTGTATGTGAATATATATAAATATATATATATATATATATATATATATGGGTATGCATACATTTGATCGGCCGGTGGATGGTCGATCGAGTTATTGCCGAAAGCAGAGCGGCAAATCCTCAAAAAGCGGTCACACTTGTTGCAAATCGCAAAATATCGCTCCCTTTTTGACCCATGGTAGCACTTGTTTAGGTGGTAGAGCAGTCTGAAATGTTGAATTCGTTAATTTTTTATGACATTCTGACCATTCGGCATTATGAAATTCGTGAATAAAATTCACTGAACTGCATGGTCAAGCAATGTGAGCTCGACTAAATGAATGTATTCCATGTATATATATATATATATATATATATATATATATATATATATATATAGATATATGGATCACCTTCATTTCATCAACAGTTCATTTCACTGACAACCAAGTCAACCGGCCCAATTCACTGAAACTTTATTTCACTGACACTTCATTTCACCGACACTCATTTAGTCGAAAATGATATATGGCCTATTCCCCACTGTAGAGTGACCCTGGAGTTAGAATATATAGTAATGGGGGGTGTGGGGGGCTCAGCCCCCACAATGAGGGGTGTGGGGGGTGAAGCCCCCTACATACTGGGGTTCTATAATTTTTTTTGGTAATAGTTATTCATTGGACTTATAAGAATGCATCTGTATACTGTAAAACATTTATAATATGTGGGGGGCTTTGCCCCCCACCCCCCCTTACTATATCTTCTAACTCCAGGGTCGCTCTACAGTGGGGAATAGGCCATATATCATTTTCGACAAAATGAGTGTTGGTGAAATGAAGTGTCAGTGAAATTAAGTTTCAGTGAATTGGGCCTGCTGACTTGATTGTCAGTAAAATGAACTGTCGACAAAATGAAGGTGACCCATATATGTATATATATAAATATACATATGTACCAATTCCATAGTTACACCAACTCAAAGCAGGAAAAACTTTTTCAAAACAGTGGATCCACTGACAACATACACCTAGCCATCACACCAGCAGTGATTCCCCATAAAAATAACTATGATCTTGTTTACCTACACTGACATTATATACTGGTTATAACCCTTAAAAACTAACAAGAATATCACTAATGGTATAAAACACAAAGAAAAAAACATTAGAAACAACAACGCATGTTCTGCAAAAAATCACTTCATAAGTGTTAAAACAGTACTTGCATGCAAGTAAATGTGATTCTACCAAATTAATCTTCTACCATTGTGCTTTTTTCAAATTTTCTACCAAATGCAGTTCTACCCAATGACTGTTCCAACAAATGCACTCTAACTAAAGATATATATGTGTACAGGTCTACTAAATAAGATTAACAAACCCGAAATGCTGATATCCCTAATGTTGACAAAATAAAAATTGAAAGCACAAATATCAACATGTCAACATGCATACACCAAGGGCATATCTCTGTGCATACAAAAATAGATCACTTCCTGTTAATTGCATATACTAACTCTGAGTTGGGCATACTGTCTATCCCCAGGAATTGTACAATCTCAAGTACTAGTCAGCAATCTAATTAGTCAGTCAATTTGTGTTGACTAAACAGATGTTGACTATATGCAAATGTGTCCAAATTTGGTTATCCCATATGAGTGTCATTCAATGTATCTATCACTTTTTCTAACCACAAGTCATCAAAAAAAACATATCTAATCACATTTTATTAAATGATATTCTTCAATACATTTTACCTGTTACAACTTTATTAATAATGAAAGTTTATGATTTTTTGATTACTGATATGTAACTCAACTTTCCTCACTTATCAAGAGGAAATCAGTTCCTAGTACTGAAATTAATAAGCAATAACCAGGTATGTCCAAGGGTCAGATCCCAGAGTTTCCTCCTGTCCACCTGATGAATCTGAGCATCTTGGAGCAATGTAGCAATTGCCTCATGTACACTGACAAAATTCTCCTCCTACCACCCAACACTACAACCTGTGAGAGATGCACTTATATAGCCAAACTGGAAGCCAAGCTCTCTCCAGCCAAGACTGGACTAGACAGTCAAGCGGCAAAGGTTAACACCACACTGCACTCAACACATATTCAATCAAAACCTGCACCAACCAAACCCACACATCGTAACACAAAACACACACCTACATTCATGGAGGCATTCAATAAAAATCTCCCCAAACAACAGAGACCTCCAAAGCAGAAACGCAAGCGACCATCACCTCCCCAACACTACCCAAATGACACATAGCCCACAAAATCAGTGTGCCACTCAACCTCAGCCCATAAGGCAAAACAACTTACCCAACACACTAGTCATTGGCAACTCTGTAGTCAGACACACTGACATTCTTCTCACCAGGCTAAACAAGGAGAAAGTTACTGTCAGCTGCCTGTCAGGTGCCAGGATCTGCCATATAACTCACGCACTCAGGTCACTCCACAGCAAGTACAAATATGACTCTGTCATTGTCCATGTTGGAATGAATGACCTGAGATGTACCCCCATAGGCTACATGAAAAGAGACATGGAGGAGCTCTCTGATCATGTGGCCCAGGCAGGTATGACACTGAGTAGCATCCTACCATCACCCATAATGATACCACAGTACAAGGACAAAATGATTGACTTCAAAAATTGGCTAAGCTTCTGGTGTCATTCCAAGGGGGATCCAGTATCTGTCTGCTTGGGACAACATGATTGACAGGCCATAATGCTTTCCCAGAGATGGCCTGCACCTGTCGTCACTGAGATTCCGGATACTGGCTAAGGTTCTTGCCACCCCTATAGTGACTTTGTTAGGCAAGGCTCAAATGTCAAACGCATCACCATAGTAGATATAAACAAACAAAATCTAAGAGTAATGTTACTCAATGCTAGAAGTCTAAACCTCAAAATGCACTCACTTGAGGGTCTCCTTAAAATGGAGAACATCGACATCTGTGCAGTGACAGAGACCTGGTTTAAGGTTCCAGACAGTATCCCTGCATTCCCAGGCTACATTTCTTACCACAACTTTTGGCCACCTAACCTGGACCGAAATATTAAAGGATGAGCCATGTCTATATTCATAAAGGGTATCCACATCTCCAGACTAGTTGCTTAACGTAATGCATCCAAAACTATTCAAGTACAATTAACACTGGGAAAGACTGCAATTCAGGTTGTAACATGTTACAGGTCCCCTGTCATGCCCCAGGATACTCACTCCGTGTTTCTCTATATACTGGATAATATTAAGGTACAGCCCAATACCCTAATTTTGGGAGATTTCAACTACCACTCCATCAACTGGAAAACTACTCATGTACTAACTCATTTGCCCAAAATTTTCTGGAATTCATCAATTCTAGTGCTCTGGATCAGCTTGCCTATACCCCTACCAGGGGTAGCAACATCCTGGACTTGGTCATTACCAATATGGGAAACAGATGCTCCACGCCAGAGGTCAAATCCTCGCTGGTCAGGTCTGACCACAAGCTAATCACCCTGGCCATCCATATCCCTCCTCCCACCCCTTCCTATCAAGGAAACCACTGTAAAAACCTTCTCCTAAGCCAACTTCATGCTTCTTAAAGGAGTACCGCACCCACAGACTCAAAAAACATGTTTAAAACATCATGGCATGATGTTTCCTACACTTTAACAGCACTCTGGGATTATTTACAGGATTTTAAATATTTTTATATGTAATTCCAGACTCTGACCACCTGGAGGCTGGCATATTGACGTGGTCTGGATAAATCAGGTTGCCATCCAGTATCCCAGAAATCATTGTTTGGCTCAAAAATGTTACATCATGCAGGCCTCCGTTTGCCTAAAGTTCCTGTCATTTCATAGATGCATGCATACAAAGTACTGAGTAAAACAGAACAGTGTAAGTAACCTTCCCTGCTGCTGGATGACTACTTAAAACAGAAACAGTGTAAATGCCACAGAACACACTCAAAGTGCTGTTTACTGCTGCCTTTTTTTCTAATTTAGTTTAAATGGCACTAATTTGTGAGAGAGTGAATTTCAGTCCATTTACTTCTCCCCTCCCCCATAACACTTGGCTTCCCTAGCTGTCAAAGTCCTGCGGGTAATTTGACCTGGTAATTCCATTGTTGGGCAGATCTCAGCAGGGTGCTTGACTCATGTAATTTAATCTTTGCTCTAGCATTTCCTTTGTTAGAGGGGGCATTTTTTTGCTGCACTATAGCCATGGCCTTACTTGACTGCAATCACATCCAGTAAGGTCTTGCACCAAGGAGCTAAAGAATAAAACATTTATACTATTAACCAGTTTAGATCTTTATTAATGTAAGTGTTAAGGTATCACTTCATGCTTCCACCTTGTTAAAAAATTGAGATTTACATGTGCAAAGTGTGTTGGTATGCAGTGTTTGCCTTCATATGTTTTTACTCCACTGGTTGGTTTGCAAAAAAACCTTTTGCAGTGTCCCTGGATTTGTCTTTGTACATACAAACCACATTGCTATATTTTCCCTTCCTTTTTCTTGTGTCCAGAAGTCACTTATAACAAAATAAAGTAAAATTTTTATTGTTTTTTTTTTTTTAAATAAAGGACATCTAGGTTAACTTACCTTGAATCAGATAATGGATGCCACTACAAAGAATCACTGTTGAAATATTTGTGCATGGACAAAATCCCTTACTAAATCAATTTGCTAGCCTCCAGTTCAATTGGTGCTATGGCTTTAATATACTGGTGTGTTTGTTCATGCCTTCCAAATATCTCCACCATTACATACCACTTTTGCAGTGTAGTAACCACCCGACATGCCCATACACCTTTAGCCATCAATATGCAGCTACTCCTGTTCATGTGAGTATGTGAATTCATTTCCAGACTTAAGGTGTGGAAGCTGCACTGAATAATTCTAGGTGCTTGTTCAGGTTTCACATGGTGATTGCTTAAAGCTACTTTCATGTTAAGCCACTATGAATATGTTGCACTGCCACCTCTGATACCAGGGTAATGTTTTAATCTTTCTATTCCCGCACTGCACACTAGCAGTATCTGGTGCAAATACAACAGAGAAGTGATACACCACCTAAGCATCATTTGTTGTGCAGAATGTATAAGTATGCATACCAAATTTCTGTGTTTCCAAACATCGGTGTTACTACACTACTACTGAATATAATGAACAGCCCTCAGGCTGGGGGAAGGACAAGGGAGCCATGACATCACAGAATGGGTGGGTCTTATTTTAGTTAGAATCAGATGACTGCTGTGGTGATGTCACTTTGGGGGAGGGAACTGATTAAAAAAAAAAAAAGTACCTGCACTGCCTGGCATCAATGATGTCAGTAATTGGGTGACTCCAGCAAGCTTTATTCAAACGTGAGAGAATCATTTTGTAAGTGAAACCATCACAGTATGAGAAGGTAGGCTTCTGTTACAGAAGTAAGGGGAATTATAAAAATTGTAAATGCTTTATTGTTGTTGCTATACAGAGGACAATGTAAATAGGGAGGAAAAGGGCCGTGAAGTTGAGGAATACATTAGAGAAACCTGATGTACTCCTTTAAGTCAGAAGTGGCAAACTTCACTACACGCACACAGATGGAAAATAGTGAAATGACTGCTGAATCATATACAAATGCACTGTATAAGCACATACACCAGTGCATGGACTGTGCCATCCCCAACAGAACCAAGATGCTATCCTCCAAAAAAGGAAGCCAATCTGGTGGTCCCCTTCCATAAACAAACTCTACAACAGAAGGAAGGAACTATTGCAAAAAAAGAGTAAAATCCTGTGATTGTAGGAACTCCCTGGTCAGCCTCAGCAAGAAGCTGAGATCCCTCATAAAATCCTCCAAAGCTATTTACAAAAATAAAATTGCCATGGATTCTAAAGACAACGACAAAGCTTTCTACAGCTATGTCAAGAATCTCAATGGCAACACTCAGATCTGCTCTGAACTATAGCACAATGGCAGTAAATTTACCGAACCAACTGATATTGCCAGCATTCTGGCAGACAGGTTCAGTACTAACTTCACCCCCCACCCCACCCCCAAAGGGCCCATACTGGATGATTGCAAAGCCCCTGTAATGACAGCTGCACAGGTAAAGACCGCACTCTCCAAAGCCAAGAACACAGCATCCATGGGACCGGACAACATCCCAGGCTGCGTTCTACATGAACTACAAAACAAACTGGTACTCATCTTAAGTACCATGTTCAGCTATAGCCTCACTTCAGACTTTGTGCCTATAGAATGGTGCGCAGCAATGGTTATCCCACTCCACAAAGGGGGTGCCACCACTGACCCTGGGAACTACTACCCCATTAGTCTTGACGAGCCTGGTCTGCAAGGTCATGGAATGCATCATCCTGGAGCTTATAAACAGACATAGGTAACCTCCAAACTCTGGACCCCACTCAGTTTGGATTTGTAAAAGGTAGATCATGCCTCTTAAACCTGATTGACTTCTTCAAAGCAGTCACCAGAGCCGTAGACAAGGGTAAGGTGGTGCACCCAGCCTACCTTGACATCGCCAAGGCTTTCAACACCATCTCCCACTCTGGTATTATAGATAATCTCACTGGAATAGGCATAAATCCATATGTCACAAGATGGGTGGCTAACTGGCTCATGGACATAACCCACACAGTGAAAGTAGCCAACTCCAAATTCGACTTCAGAACAGTGACAAGCAGAGTACCACAAGGTTCGGTCCTGGGTCCTCTTCTGTTCAGTAGCTACTTCTCTGAAGTCTAGGCTAATACAGCTGGTCTCTGGCTAATGAAATTCACAGATGACTGCAAACTAGGAGCCATAATTGATTCACCTAAGGATGTGGACATTCTACAAAGAGGCCTCATGGAGACTGATGCCTGGTGTCAAAGTCATGGCCTAAAGCTCGATGCCAAGAAGAGCATTGTCATCCCCTGTGGGAAAAACACTGTACCCATGACCTACCACATAGGCGGTAGCCTACTAAATACTGAAAGTGTGATGAAAGACCTTGGGACACAGGTGGACAGTTGTCTCTCCTTTGATAATCACGTAGCCACAATAGTCAGGAAATCATTCTACATGGCACACCTCATTACAAAGAGGTTCTCCTCCAGAAAAAGAGAGGTCATCATTCCTCTCTACTCATCCCTCAGCAGACCCATTATAGAGTACAACACCCTGTTTGGCATGTACCTTGCAATACATCTGTAACAACTCAAAAGGCCACAGAAATACTTCACTAGGAGGATTACTTGCCTCAAACAGATGCCATACGTTGACCATCACAAAAAACTCCAGCTCTACTCCATCACATATCACCTACTAACATACAAAGCCATGTCTAACCCAGATCTGATGGACATGCTACACTTAAAGAAATCCCAGTCTCTCCGAGCCACATGCTCCAAGGACCTAAACCTCATCACCACAATAAACAGAACATGCTGGAGGGATAGATTCCTGTCCAAGAGACTTTCCATGCTCTGGAACAGGCTACCCATTCATGTCAAGCAAAGCTCCTCATTAGCTCTCTTTAAGAGAAATCTTGATAATTGGATGGGAAACAGGAAATTCACCCCAGGGATCACTGCCGTGGCTCTGCTCGACAGGGGCAAAGGAAAATAACCTTCTTGAGTGGCGAAAGCCAGGGAACCTTATTTGGCTAGGCTTATATAGGCCCTAGGGCCAATAGCCTAGTACATACCTATGAACCTATGAATTTTCTTCAACATTTATAAGTAATAGTGCAGTTTTCTTTGTTATAGTTCTGGATTGTGCAAGCTGGTGGTGCACTTCCAGTGTTTTCCCTTGCTTCCAATGCAGTGCTACCAGAGAGTTGTTAATATATATACATTAGGTAGGTGTGGGGAACAAAGCCTAGCTTGAGTCAATGGACAGTGAACTATGTATTAAAGCATATATAAATTATCCATGTCATGTAAACTAGAATTAGAGCTAATGAAGCTCTGTTAAGAGCAGAACTGCTCATCTATTTAATCTATTTTTTTATAGGTTCATAGGCAGAAGTGTAGCTGGTTCAAACATGACTCTGGATATGGTACTATGAAACAGCACCCCACCCCCTCAGCTCTTCAATTGAAAAGAAAACATAAACAAAAAGGAAAAAAGCACATCACTCTAATAAGCCAATTGCTATGTTCCTCATCTCTTCATTCCTTTTACTGGCACGCCAACCAGGTGGCCAAATGCAGGACACACACGTACAGCCCCCTCCCTCTTGCACCTGCCATTCAGGTCCTGTTTCTGTGTCCTGCCCCAACCCTCCTTCAACATATTTTATTTAAAAAATACTTTTTTCTTTTAAACCATAACAAACTGTTTGCTACAAATGTAGCAAACGGTTGCTACTGTTTATACCCTGCCTGCATGGAGCTCTATAGTGCTCATGTTTTAGTTAAAAAAGAACTTTTTTAACTTTTAAACTGTAGCAAACTGCACATAGAGCAATACAGTACTCAGGTTTGACTATAAATGCAATACCAGCTTTTAAAAGATGGTATTGAATTAAAGTAGGATTGAGAATGGCTAATTACACTCCCACCAACACTTTGCACCCAGGGCATTTGACCCACCTTAGCTATGCTACTATTCATAGGTATATATTAGACTAATGACCACTGGAGCCTATTGTAGGACCTAACCATTAAACCCAATTGTATCACACAGGTTATTTTGCCTTAGAGGTTATTTTAATGGGTGTACGTTAGTTAGGACATGATTTAACTGCTGCCTGTGTCCATGAAAGGCATAAGTTTCAGACCAGGAGTGAATTTTTGATTTCCCATCCACTGATCCAGGTTAGGCTTGAATAGGATTAAGGAAGGGCTCTGCTTCACATGGATGGTAAGCCTGTTTCAGAGAATATGGATTCTCTGAGATACATACATGTCCCTCCAACATGTCCTATTTAAATCACAAGTAAAGTTTAAATCCTTGGACTAGTAGTTCTGATGTTGTTCATGTTGTGGATATGCAAAAGGTTCATCAGCATGAGATCTAAGGAGGCATAAATCTCCACTAAGCAGTCTGTAGGAAGAAGAGTGTAGAAATAGGGCATTGAGGTGATCTGCATAAGCCATTGTGTTTATATCCTGTCTTTGTTTTGTAAGGAACTTCATTGGATATTCCAATTGTTGCATGTTCCTGATCAGGTATATACTGAAGGGAGCATTATACTCCATGATGGGTCTGATGAGGGCTGAATATGGTGGAACAATTACTTTTCTGGTCCTAGTTGCCAAGCCCTTGGTCATAAGTTGGGTGACATAGAATAATTTTCTTACTACCTTAGACACATTAGTCAAAAGCCAAGTCACTATCTATATGAGTCCTTAAATCCATATGAGTTAATTTCCCAGAGGGCCAACTTCCCCAAAGGTACTATTATGCATTTATTGGCACTGAGTTTTAAGCTGTGGCTTTGACACCACTGATTTGTCTGTGTTAGACTTTTCAGGAAAATATTAGTATCTAAGGTAGTTTCTAAAATTTCTCATAGCTTGCAGTCACCTGCAAACTTGGTAAACCAGATACCCTTGACACTAGCCTTGGCTTCCAAGAAATAGATGCCAAAGAGGAGCAGATCCAGCACAAAGCCCTGGGAGATTCCACTGGTGACCAGCCTCTTTGTGGAGGTGATCTCTCAGATCCTAACCGCCTATGTCCTATCTGTGAGCCAGATGGCTATCAAATAGGTAACACAGGGAGTATGCCTAATTCCATGAGTTTGTGTAGAATGCCTAAGTTGGGGGGTTGTATCAAATGATTTAGCAAGGTCAAGGTAGGCAGTATGCACAATTTTGTCCTCATCCATTGACTTGGTGACTCTCTCAAATAAATCCACCGGGTTCAGTAGGCATGATCTGCCTTTGATGAAACCAAATTGGGTCGAATCCAGTGTCTGAAGGTTTCTAATGTCACTGTTAATCATTTCCATGATACTTTTTTCCATGGCTTTGTATATGAGACTAGTCAGACTAATGGATCTGTAGCTCCTGGAATCCATTGATGGCCCACCTTTGTGCAGAGGGATGACCTTTGCCATTCTGCATTCGCATGGCACAAAACCTGTTCAGAGGTTATGGCTAAACAGTGACTCCAGTGGCCCTGACAGGCCATACTTCAGGTTATTTAGGAGGCATCCAGGGATATTATCAGGGCCCACTGAAGCTGTATTCTTGGACTTAGAGAACTCCTTTAATATCTACTCTCTACTGATAGTTAAAGGGGTTATTTTAGACGTTATTTCCTGGGAGATTGCTGGGGGTGAGAGAGGATAACATTGGAAATGAAACTGGCAGCCAAAAGATTTGCTATATCTCCTGGTTCTGTGAACATGGGTCTAACTGCCAGAAGTTTGGCATACTGTTGTAGGCTGTCTTTGATGTTTCAGACATAGCTGAAAAAAGACCTTATGGCTGTCCTTGGCCTGGGATGCTATTTTTATCTCAAAATTTGCTTTGTTGGACTTAATTAATCCTCTAAGTTGACTACTCAGTTTGATGAGAGTTTTTATCATTTTTGGTGTTACATTTAGTAATTTTAGCTATGACATTGTTTTTTTCATTTTATAGCCTGTTTGATTTTAGATTTTACCAGGGTGGTTTGTTTTTTTAAGTTAGTTTTGGGCTTACTTTTAGTAAGCACAGCTGTCTCTATGCAACCATTGACATGGTTGGTCAGAGCTTCTATAAATAATTCTGCACAGGCTGTTGTGTTATCTGGATTTGGTGGGGCCTGTAATTTTGACAGGTTATCGATTAATAAAAGGTAGTTTGCATTGAAGTAGTTATTAACTGTGACAGGGTTTACACTGGTTACAGGACTGACTTATTTTGAAGGAGACTGTTTTGTGGTCTGATCTTACCAAGGATGACGTGACATGAGGGGGTAGGGGGAGTACAGTTTTTTTCCCGTTTTTGTGAGTTCCATGCCCAATATGCTTGCACATCTGCTAGGCATATGTATTATCTGCTCCAGGGTGTCTGTGTTTACAAATTTTAAGAATCTCTGCACCTGCAAATTTGGGGTCATGTAGGATTTCCAGTTTATAGACAGATAAATAAAGTTCCTCACAAGTATGGTATTTGGTTGAATGGTGAGTGTCTCCAATAGGTTGAAGTATGAGCTATAGGTTTCCTGGGACATAGAGGGTGACCTATAGCTTATTAGGATATGGTATGGGACTTTGACCCTGGTAATCTGGATGTGGAGGAACTCCAGCGCATCATCCTGTTTAACCAATCATGAAGTATCAGTTTCTAAACAATGTATAAGTGCCTAAATATTTTCACTTCTCAGTTGAAACTGCCTACAGTCCATGATTCTTTTTTTCTTGTTTTTTAGGAGGCTCAGCCAGCTGTTTCAGTGCTCAGTTTTCCCAATTAATGTTTTTCCTTACAGATGGGTGGCATTTTACCTACTAAGGCTGGAAAACCTTGCACCTCACTATAATGATCTGTTCTTTATATAGACATCTATCTATATAGATAATTAGGGTAACTGACAAATCTTCGAATGCTCAAAATTTTGAACGTTACATGGTCGAGACCAAACGGTTAACATTTTAAGTGTTTGAAGATTGACTTTCAGCAGTGCCGTACAGTGCAGATAGGGAGAATTTCCCTTTTCTGCACTGAAGTGCAGTCTCAGAGTTGGTATATATAAGTAGGGGGGGGTGCAGGGGGGCTTGCCCCCCGCCTATGCTGTTAACGTGTTTTTTTTCTTTTTTTAGTTTTTTTTTTTTATTTGATGTTCGAACATCCAAATGTCGAACATTTGGTCTCGACCATGTAATGTTCGACATTTGGATGTTTGAACATTTAACATAGACCCAATAATTAGGTAGCTATAGATCTAGATAGATATAGACAGCTAGATAATTACAGAATCTAATCTGTTTCTCTAATATGCAGTGTATCACACAGGTTATTTTGCCTTAGAGGTTATTTTAATGGGTGTACGTTAGTTAGGACATGATTTCTTTCAGTTCATGTATCTGTATTTTACTTTCATTCTACAAGTAGAATATCAAGCTGATGTATTTTTGTTGATTGATTTATATGACTGTCATGAAACTTGAATCAGTATTCCTTATAAAAATATGCAGGCAGTCTACATTGTAGCTGCTGTTTTCCTTAGAGCTTATATAATAAAGTATGCACCAAAGATCTAAGGTAAGATTTAAGTATATGACATTTCTTCATCTGATGCATAGTTAATGTTTACATGGCACTTTAATAATTTTCATAGCATTTGTTGTATGTTTATTTGTATTTATTTATTTCTGTGCTTTTGAAAACTGATTTTTTTGTGGAGTTTTTGCGATTATCATTGCAGCACTTCTTACATGCTCTTCATTGTAAGTCTTATATGCCTATATGGCATTTTAAGAGAGCAATCAAAATAAACAATTAAGATGTAAACAGCTAGATCAGTACTTAATTCAGAATTCTCTGTTTATACCATCATACCTAACTGATCTGTTCCACCTTAGTTTTCAAAGTTTAATCAAATCTATTTTTTCCCTTTAAAGGACATGTATCAGCTCCCTTAAATTTATGCTAATTCTAATTTCTTATGTTTAAGTTTAGTCCCCCCAACACTTTCATCAGTATCAAGTACTTTCAAACATCATTTCTCTTTATTTTTTTTTTTTAGTTTCCCATGCTGGTTATGGACTACATTACCGAACAGGTTGGAGGGGACAGATCAACAAAGCTGCTATATTTTGATAATGTGGTAATGCAAGCAGACTCCAAATAGGAACTTCAGCAAATGATAAGGGAATGGAAAGCACTTTGGATGAATCTGAGTACAGATAATGCAGTTGGCTTCTTCTTCTTTTCTTTCGGCTGTTGCCATTAGGAGTCGCCACAGTGGATCATCTGTTTCCATTTCTTTCTGTCCTCTATATATATATATATATTGCTCTGTCACACCAACCACCTGCATGTCCTCTCTCACTACATCCATAAACCTTATCTTAGGCCTTCCTCTTTTCCTCTTACCTGGCAGTTCCATCCCTAGCATCCTTTTCCCAATATACCCATCATCCCTCCTCAGCACATGTCCAAACCAACTCAATCTTGCCTCTCTGACTTTGTCTCCAAACCATCCAACCTGAGCTGACCCTCTAATATACTGATTCCTAATCCTGTCCATCCTTGTCACACCCAGTGCAAATCTTAACATCTTTAACTCTGCCACTTCCAACTCTGACTCCTGCCTTTTTGTCAATGTCACCGTCTCCAACCCATACAACATAGCTGGTCTCACTACCCTCTTGTAGACCTTCCCTTTCACTCTTACTGGTACCCGTCTGTCACAAATCACTCCTGACACTCTTCTCCACCCATTCCACCCTGCCTGTACTCTCTTCTTCACCTCTCTTCCCATTACTCTGAACTGTTGCTCCCAAGTACTTAAACTCATCCACCTTCGCCAACTCTACTCCCTGCATCATCACCATTCCTCTATCCTCCCTCTCATTCACACACACATATTCTGTCTTAGTCCTGATGACCTTCATTTCTCTCCTCTCTAGAGCATATCTCCACCTCTCCATGGTATTCTCAACTTGGTCCCTACTCTCACTACAGAGCACAATGTCATCTGAAAACATCATAGTCCATGGGGCCTCCTGTCTGATCTCGTCTGTCAACCTGTCCATCACCATTGCAAATAAGAAAGGGCTCAGAGCTGATCCTTGATGTAATCCCACCTCCACCTTAAACGGATCTGTCACTCCCACTGAAGACTTCACCACTGTCACTCTACCCTTGTACATATCCTGTACCAATCTTACAT